>NC_091282.1:72453728-72778728 GCF_032444005.1 Ranitomeya imitator | reverse complement strand
ATGAGATCAGGAGAACAGACTGTCAGTCATTACATGTCTCACACTGATAACACCCCTTTTCATTTACAATAATCTCTGGAGGCAGATTCTCGGGGAGATTTATGTCCGGCCCATAGATTGACAGCTCATTTACATATCACAGAAATCAAGCATACCACTTTAAATTAACTTTCTATGACCTACATGTCCATATACACAGCTAGAGGGCAGAGGCTACTGATCAAGTCATATCCAAACCTCCCAAGGTCTTAAACTACAAGTCTGCAGTCACTCAGAGTGCAGACTTGTGAATCCGAACATCATACAGACTGTGAGGATTCCTCGGTGTCCGTGCCGGGAACGGCGGTCACATGACCACAAGTTACTCCTGGCCAGATTCCAACTAGACTGTTTGCAGCCTCGCTCAATACTCTTGCATCGAGCAAGGCTTCGCCCATCTAGTCTGAATGTGGTATAGCACATGACCGCCATTTCCTATGCCGACACTCAGATTGCTTGCAGACATGTAATGTAATACTAGACAACCCCTTTACCATCAGAACAAACACTGCACCCCCGCCAAGAACTTAATGGCTGAGCAGCTGTATGCAGCCTTCCACCGCCAAGCACAATGCCGAGCGTTGGATGTAGTGGTGTAAAGCAGCCATCACCAGATTCTGGAGGAAACGTGTTCTGTGAAGTGACAGATCACACTTCTCTAGCTGGCGTCTGATGGATGAATCTGGCTTTGGTGAATGTCAGGAGAACATTACCCGCCTGACTGTACAGTTAGGTGTAGGAAAGCTGATGGAATGCAATGGGATTTCAGGAGTCGGAGTGTTCGTTTCAGTAAAGGGAAATCTTAATATTTTAGAACAAGACATTCTGAACACTTGTAGTCTCCAGCTTTGTGACAACAGTTTGGAGAAGCCCCTTTAGGCCATGTTCACACAGTGCGTTTTTTTCTGCGGAACCGCAGCGTTTTTGCCGCTGCGGTTCCGCAGCTGTTTTCCATGCAGGGTACAGTACACTGTACCCTATGGAAAACAGGAACTACTGTGCACATGATGCGGGAATCGGGAAAAAAAGCCGCGCTGAATAGCCGCGGTAAAAAAGAAGTACCATGTCACTTCTTTTTTCGGAGCCGCAGCGGTTCTGCACCCATAGACCTCCATTGTGAGGTCAAACCCGCAGTAAAACCCGCAGATCAAAAATATATCTGCGGGTTTTATTGCGGTTTGTGGTGCCGAACCGCTGCAGCAGGAAGTGCGGGGAAGCAGGCGGAAGTGCGTGGGCGGAGTGTGGCTGCCCCGATCCCACCCCCCCATGCTCCGATGCCCCCCCCCCCCGTACTCCGATGCCCTCCCCCCCCCGTACTCCGATGCCCCCCCCCCCTGTGCCGTGCCCTAATCTCCCCCCCTTATACTTACCCGGCCTCCCGGTGTCCGTCCGGCCGTCTTCTCCCTGGGCGCCGCCATCTTGCAAAATGGCGGGCGCATGCGCAGTGCGCCCGCCGAATCTGCCGGCCGGCAGATTCGTTCCAAAGTGCATTTTGATCACTGAGATATAACCTATCTCAGTGATCAAAATAAAAAAATAGTAAATGACACCCCCCCCCCCTTTGTCACCCCCATAGGTAGGGACAATGAGAAAATAAAGAAATTTTTTTTTTTTTTCCACTAAGGTTAGAATAGGGTTAGGGTTAGGGGTAGGGTTAGGGGTAGGGTTAGGGGTAGGGTTAGGGGTAGGGTATTTTCAGCCATTTTAACCCTAAAAAAACTTCCTAGAAAACACACAGACTCTGCATAGAAAACTGCATAAAAAAAAGGATCAAAAAACGCATCAAAAAACGCACCAAAAAAGCACAAAAAAAGGACCAAAAAAAAGGACCTGCGTTTTCTGCCAAGAGCTGCGGTTTCAGTCCTGAAAAAAAAAGGATGGAAATCAGGAACGTGTGAACATACCCTTACTGTTCCCCATGACTGTGCCCAGTGCACAAGGTCCAAATAGACAAGGTGGGGGGAGTTTGGTGGAAGAACATGACCGGCCGCACAGAAACCCGACCTCAGCCCCATCCAACACCTTTAGGATGGAAACTGTGATCCCGGCCTCTCCCCAATGTCAGTGTCTGACCTCAGAAATGCTCTTCTGGATGAAAGGGCAAAAATTCCCACCGACGCCTTCAAAATCCTTCCCAGAAAAGTGGAAACTGTTATAGCTGCAAAGTGGTAACTCCAAATTAAAGGTGTTGTCCAGGCTTGGGTCTCAAGTCTGCAGTTATTATGTGACTGGAATCTTGTGAATCCTCACAGCGCGTGGTCAGTATTCACAGGTGTCAGGAGTTAGCGGTATTGCGACCACGAGGATGCGATTTACATACTTCCGGCCACATTATGACCTCGCTCAATTCCCTGGTATTGAGTGAGACCGCTCATGTCTAGTCGGCAGGTGACCGCATGGATGCTAATCGAATACCAGCAGAAGAGCCTACCTGTTCTCAGAACGGAAGAATCCTGACCGCGTGCACACTGCGCACGGTGAGGATTCACAAGTCCGCCGTCAGAGTGGGCTCCAAGCCTGGACAACCCCTTTAATGCCTGTGGATGTAGAATGGAAGCCCCTGCAGGTGTGATGTGCAGGGGTCCTCGTACTTCTGTTCCTGTAGTGTATAATTACAGGGGACGCGGCCCGCACAATAGCACACTGTCTGCAGTTTCCTCATTTAAACATTCACAATTGTCAGACAAGGAACAAACATTAGACAATCACCATCAGGGTAAACAGATCATCTTCCGAGAATGGAAACTTCTCAGAAAACGAGAGTGAGAGGCCTATACTGTCAGCTACAGACAAGCGCAACTCAATATCTATTGCTCCCTATTATCTGCCACTTTAGGATGGAGTTTGTCTGACCGTACGTCAGGTGCATGCTAATCGCTGAATGTAGACTGAAGGAAACATTACTGACATCTATTGTCTTGTGGGAGAAGGAAAAAAAAGGCAGGAAACTGCAATGTGCACATAGTATTGCCTCTGGTATGGAAGGGGGTTCTCCAATTTAGACCACCACTATTTGTTAGAAGGGTCCCTTGACCGTAAACTGATCATAAAGTCTCCTGAGACCCCCGACAAGCAGCTATAATCTGCAGAAAAACTTGGCAGCAGGAGGTTCCGTTTCTCTGTAGCGCCTCCACGGGACAAACTAAGCATTGCACGGTGTAGGACGTGACAGGTCCTCCAGAGCAGGAGGCACTCTTTGTACCCACTCAGCTCAGGATCTGAATCTTCTGGCCAGAGTAGAGGACAACCTCTATTAAAAGGGGAACCTGACAGCTGACACATGTTGCCCAATCCACGAGGGGCATGGATCAGACGCCGACCGCATGGTTTCAGCAGTGTATGTTTGAAACGTTGCAGCGTTTCAGAGAAGAAGATACTTTAAAAGCCCCAGTTGGAGACTAGCTGGAAAGGTGGGTTCCCGACAGCTGCTCCCGCCCCTTCCCCCGTGAGTGACAGGTCTCTTCCTGTGTGCATGGAGATCTGTTATCATTGGCAGCGGGTGGGAAAAAGCCTTTCCAACTAGTCTCCTGTGCAGCCTTGTCCCCAGTGGCCCAATATTACACTTATCTTACTGTTGGGCACACGAATATCAGCAGCACTATACATACTCACACACTTCGAAATTGTATTGAAGCTTAATAAGCATTGTAAAAGGTTGGAGGAGGAGGAGGTGAGCTGTGACAAAGCCTATTGTGAATGGTGGATCCTGTGCTCTCTACTGTATGCAGTGGTGATATCTGTGATTGTAATCTTGGCTGTGATGACAATGAGACTGCTGAAAAGTTTTCAATACAGCACAGCAAGTAAGAAGTCAAGTAAAGGCCTAGTGTCCAGTGTTAAAAACCCAAAATTAATATAGGAAGTCACAAGCAAAATAGAACAAAAAACATTTAAAATATAAACCCCCGATTTCACATTCACTATTGAGATTGTAGGGTTTCAGGTCTCTGGTAGCTCCTCGGACACGCACCGGCCCAGGCTTCATACACTGCTCAAAAAAAAAATAAAGGGAACACAAACAACAGAATACAACTCCAAGTAAATCAAATTTCTGTGAAATCACACTGTCCACTTAGGAAGCAACACTGATTGACAATCAAGTTCACATGCTGTTGTGCAAATGGGATAGACAACAGATGGAAATTATTGGCAATCATCAAGACACACTCAATAAGGAGCGGTTCTGCAGGTGGAGACCACAGACCACATCTCAGTACCAATGCTTTCTGGCTGATGTTTTGGTCACTTTTGAATGTTGGTTGTGCTTTCACACGCGTGGTAGCATGAGACGGACTCTACAACCCACACAAGTGGCTCAGGTAGTGCAGCTCATCCAGGATGGCACATCAATGCGAGCTGTGGCAAGAAGGTTTGCTGTGTCTGTCAACGTAGTGTCCAGAGCCTGGAGGCGCTACCAGGAGACAAGCCAGTACACCAGGAGATGTGGAGGGGGCCATAGGAGGGCAACAACCCAGCAGCAGGACCACTACCTCAGCCTTTGTGCAAGGAGGAACAGAAGGAGCACTGCCAGAGACCTGCAAAATTATCTCCAGTAGGCCACAAATGTGCATGTGTCTGCTCAAACGGTTAGAAATCGACTCCATGAGGATGGTCTGAGTGCCAGATGTCCGCAGATGTGGGTTGTGCGCACAGCCCAACACTGTGCAGGACACTTGGCATTTGCCACAGAACACCAGGATTGGCAAATTCGCCACTGACACCCTTGTGCTCTTCACAGATGAAAGCAGGTTCACACTGAGCACATGTTACAAACGTGACAGAGTCTGGAGACGCCATGGAGAGCGATCTGCTGCCCGCAACATCCTTCAGCATGACCGTTTTGGCAGTGGGTCAGTAATGGTGTGGGGTGGCATTTCTTTGCAGGGCCGCACAGCCCTCCATGTGCTTGCCAGATGTAGCCTGACTATTAGGTACCGAGATGAGATCCTCAGACTCCTTGTGAGACCATATGATTGTGCGGTTGGCTCTGGGTTCCTCCTAATGCAGGACACTGCCAGACCTCATGTGGCTGGAGTGTGTCAGCAGTTTCTGCAAGATGAAGGCATTGAAGCTAAGGACTGGCCCGCCCGCTCCCCAGACCTGAATCCAATAGAACACATCTGGGACATCATGTCTCGCTCCATCCACCAACATCACGTTGCACCACAGACTGTCCAGGAGTTGGCGGATGCTTTAGTCCAGGTCTGGGAGGAGATCCCTCAGGAGACCATCCGCCACCTCATCAGGAGCATGCCCAGGCGTTGTAGGGAGGTCATACAGGCACGTGGAGGCCACACACACTACTGCAGGGGTGTCAAACTGCATTCCTCGAGGGCCTCAGACCATGCGTGTTTTCAAGATTTCCTTTGCATTACACAAGGTGCTGGAATCATTCTGTGCAGGTGATTAAATTATCACCTGTGCAATACAAGGAAATCCTGAAAACATGACCTGTTTGCGGCCCTCGAGGAATGCAGTTTGACGCCCCTGCACTACTGAGCATCATTTCCTTGTCTTGAGGCATTTCCACTGAAGTTGGATCAGCCTGTAACTTCATTTTCCACTTTGATTTTGAGCATCATTCCAACTCCAGACCTCCGTGGAATATTAGATGTGATTTACGTTGATAATTTTTAGGTTTTATTGTTCTCAACTCATTCCACTACGTAATGAATAAAAATTTACAACTGGAATATTTCATTCAGTGATATTTGGGATGTGTGATTTTAGTGTTCCCTTTATTTTTTTGAGCAGTGTATATTCAAACAACATAAGGTTTATGGCCCTTCATAGACTTAATTCCAAAACAAAAACAGTACAAATGCATAATCAAAAATTTCTTCAGGTACAATGAACAAAGTAAATGTAACAGACTCACCATTCCTGGGAAAATTAGCCCAAATAGTATTAAACGTGTTTACCAAACACACACCTTTGTTTAGTGCCAGCCCAAACTCTACACTGTTGAGTTAACCCAGCTGCTGATATCAGGCCTGTAAACCCTAGGGTGGTGTATAGGAAAAAATGTAACTTTTTAATTTAGACCTTGCAACTTTATAAATCCTATAAGGACATACATGTTGCACCTCCTTCCCCATAACCCGAGAGAGAAAGGACGAGAAAGATATTTATTTTTTAATTTATTTTATTTCATATTCCATCCTGTATCCTGGGCCCCATCCTGGTATATGTCCCCTATTCTGCAGCTCTTCTTCCCTTTACTCCCCGCCTTACAGTGTCATGTTCTGAAGCTGGCAGCTGCCTTCAGAGTGCAAGCAACATCACAAGCACACCCCCATCAGCTGCTGGCCTCTGATTCTCAGTCAGAGTGTATGGCAGCGCATGGACCCGGCGGGTCTCTGTGCCACAATACACTTCTGCTGGCTGTGTCCTAGGATGCACATTCAGTTGAAGTTTACGCTGGCTTCGGCGGGACACTCACCCGCTCGGGCCCAGTCACCACCTCTGCGACTGATCGTTACACCCCTGCCTAGACTCTTGGTTACTGTTTATCCCTCTCAGCAACCTAAAGTTACTGGTACAACTACCTGGGTCGCACACATCTGCCATCCAGGACCTTATCTCCTGTATTCTTACAGGAGGTGTGAAAATGCGTTTTCTAAATCCCTTTAAGTCATCCATCTGCAGCCCTTTTATATTTGCTTTGATTACCTCTAGCGTTAGCTGCCCTTTAATCTACAAAGAAAGCCTTTATTAAAAAAAAAGACCATCAGGATGATCTCCAGCACCAAAGGTTGTGCCCAGCAGGAACCTATCCGGATTTCCACGTTCTTGTAGAGATGTCACTCACATTTAGCCCAAGTGTCATCATTTATGTATTTATGCCACCAGCTTAGATCGCGCCATCAATTCCACGCACATCTCTGTCCCCATTGGGACACTGAAGTGAGGGAGGAAAACAGAACCCGGAGGAAACCCACAGACACACGGGGAGAACATACAAACTCTTTCCAGAACCCCAGCGCTGCAAAGCAACAGTGCTAACCACTGAGCCACCGTGCTGCCCAATACGCACCAATGTGAAAGCAACAAGGTAAGATGAATAAAGAGGAAATGCAGGGACTTCTGATGTGCTGTTAAACAGGTTCACGGCTCATTTTGAGCCTGCGATTTCATGAACACAATTCAAGACTAGCAGTGGAAAGACTGACAGAGTGGGGAAAAAAGGATTTGATTCACTGACGATTTTGCAAGTTTTCCTAACTACAAAGAATGGAGAGGTCTAATTATTATTGTAGGCACACATCACCCGTGAGAGACAGAATTAAAAAAAAAAAAAAAAAAAATCACATTGTATGATTTTTACATATTTCATGCAATAAAATGCTAATTAATTATTTGATCACTTACCAACCAGCAAGAATTCTGTTAAAGAAAAACTAAGAAGCCTCCTACTCAGTACTCATTACCTGTATAACAAACACCTGACCACACAATCAATCGCCCTCCAACCTCTCCACTATGGCCAAGACCAAAGAGTTAAGGACACCAGGGACAAAATTATAGACCTGCATAAGGCTGGGTTGGGCTACAGGACAATAAACAAGCAGCTTGGTGATAAGGCAACAACTGTCGGCACACTTACTAGAAAATGGAAGAGACATAAGAGGACTGTCAATCTTCCTCGATCTGGAGCTCCATGCCAGATCTCGCCTTGTGGGCTAAGGCTGATTTGGAGAAAGGTCAGAAATTGGCCTAGAACTACACAGGAGGACCTGGTCAATGGCCTGAAGAGCTGGGACCACAGTCTCACACATTACCATTCGTAACAAACTACGCCGTCATGGTTAAAATCCTGCATGGCACCCAAGGTCCAACCTGCTCATGCCAGCACATGTCCAGGCCCATTCAAAGTGCGCCAATGACCATCTTAATGATACAGAGGAGGCATGGAAGAAGGTCATGTGGTCAGATAAGACCAAAATAGAGCATTTTAGCATCAACTCCACTCGTCATGTTTGAAGGAAGAAGAATGATGAGTAGAACCCCAAGAACACTGTCCCAACCGTGAATCATGGTGGGGGAAACTTACATACTTTGGAGGTGCTTTTCTACAAAGGGGACAGGACGACTGCACCGTATTTAAGGGAGGATGGATGGGGTCATGTATTGCCAGATTTTGGCCAACAACCTCCTTCCCTCAGTAAGAGCACTGAAGATGGGTCGTGGCTGGGTCTTCCAGATGACAATGACCTGAAACACACAGCCACGGTAACTAAGGAGTGGCTCCGTAAGAAGCATTTCAAGGTCATTGTGTGGCCTAGCCATTCTCCAGACCTGAACCCAATAGAAAATCTTTGGAGGGAGCTGAAACTCAATGTTACCAAGCGACAGCCCCGAAACCTGAAAGATCTGAAGATGATCTGTATGGAAAAGTGGGCCAAAATCCCTGCTGCAGTGTGTGCAAACTTGGTCAAGAACCACAGGGAACGTTTCACCTCTGTAACTGCAAACAAAGGTTTTGGTACCAAATATTACCGTATATACTCATGTATAAGCCTCAGTTTATGCATGAGTCATTGTCCCAGAAAGAGAGGGGGAGCGGCAGAGCAGCGGGTCACAGAGTCAGGAGACTGCGGCTGCAACTGTGCCTGCTGCTAAAGAGAAATGAATATTCACTGCGCTGGCATTTCTCTTACAGCACACACAGATACAGCCGCCGGCTTCCAGCACATATCCTACTGGAAGCAGTATTCACCTCTCTCCACTCCCATAGGCGTGGAGTGAAAATTCATTATCTTAATGACCAGGACCACATGGTCGCTCGGCTGGAAGAGTTGCTGGCACCGGAACGAGATGCAGCGAGGGCGCGCAGGGAAGGTAAGTAGGATTTTTTTTTTTGTTTTTTTTTTTATTATAGGAACCATGCATACAAGGACAGGGATGGGGAGTCATGTATACAAGGATAGGGGATTAGGAGCCATGCATACAAGG
Source organism: Ranitomeya imitator (assembly GCF_032444005.1). Classification (NCBI taxonomy): domain Eukaryota; kingdom Metazoa; phylum Chordata; class Amphibia; order Anura; family Dendrobatidae; genus Ranitomeya; species Ranitomeya imitator. The sequence continues at coordinate 72,769,734 of NC_091282.1, read as the reverse complement.
ACAGGGATGAAGGGACAATGCATACTCGTACTCTGTTTATACTCGACTCAACAAGTGTTCCCAGTTTTTCGTGGCAAAATTAGGTGCCTCGGTTTATACTTTGGTCGACTTATACCAGGGTATATACTGTAAGTTCTGTTTTTCTATTGTATCATACTTATTTCATGCAATAAAATGCCGATTAATTATGTAAAAATCATACAATGTGATTTTCAGTTTATAGATTCTGTCTCTCACAGGTGAAGTGTACCTACGATAAAAATTACAGACCTCTATTCTTTGTAGGTGGGAAAACTTGGAAAATCGGCAGTGTATCAAATACGGATTTTCCCCGCTGTAGATAGGCAGCGCAACTTACACTATTTTCGTGGGTTAGGTGATTTATCCCACGGGCACTGTAATAAAACAAATATTCAGTGTTCACGCAGGTCAGTGCCAACGATGGGATGTTTCTTCCGTTTCTCCATAATAGTAACATCTGTGCCAAGATTTTAGGCTGCGCACTTCCCTGGTGTGTCTATATTTACGGCAAAACCACAGCAACCAACCGGAAAAAATCTCCAGCACCTGCCTGAAGGTTTGTGTGTACACAGCAGGCGTCTGCGCGGCACACAGCGGGCACCGCCGCACTTCTCCCTAATGCCAGGAAGCGTTTTAATTAATTAGAGAAACATTTAACTAGGAGGCTTTTTCTCTGCCTCCTCCGGGCGACTTCTGACGTCGCTGTGTATTATCCACGCTATTGTTGCCGGAGACTTTCATTGCAGCCTATCAGTCCAATTTGTTTCCCGGGAAGCAAAAAGCTTTATCTAAAAAGAATCAACGAGGATAAATTGGAAGAACAGAGGTGCAGCTTTGGGGGAAAAAAAAAAAAAAAAGCATTTTACTTCTGCACAGGGTCTGCGACACTCGCTCATCGCATTAAAAATAAAAAAATCTACTGAAAAGCAAAAATCTAAAATTAGAAGACATCAAAACGGTCACCCCCATAATAAGAGGAGCAGATGGATCACTGGATTAACCCTGTAGTAGAGTTAAAGGGCATCTCCTTGACTATGATCACGAAGTGTCCCCCCTGCTGCATCCTCCACTGATCAGGTGTAATTTGTGGGGAAACAGTTTCAATTTCCCTGCAGCGCCTCCACAGGGGAGGTTGCGTATTACACAGTGACCATTCACATCAATCAGTTGTATGATTAATGAGGGACAGTATGGGACCTCCAGAGCGAGAGACGCACTAGGTCACCGCTCTAATAGAGGAGATTCCCTCCTTCATTAACTGGATGTATGAAAATGCTTTTCTAAACTAGACTGCCTTCTTAGAAGGGCTTGTCCAGGTTGGGAATGAAAGACTGCAGTAACACTACATGATTTGCATTTGTCAGCCACATTTCAACTAGACGTGCAAGTCTAGTTGAAATGTGGCAGGAATAATGCAGAATTCCTTTAATTGCTCCACAGTATACAGCTGTACGTGAGACTGCCTGTGGTCCTAGAGGGGCACAGTGGGAGGCCACCCTGTATCATGAGGGGGGACACAAAGGCAAGCTGCCCCATGTCAAAGATGGGCACGGCGGGGTCAGATGGTGGCATTTACAGACGCCTGAAGCTGCAGGAGTTTGCAGATCACTACTGGTGACCTACATGTAAAAAAAAAAAACGGGAAAAAAAAACAAACCATCCCAGGCAAAAGCCTACACAATGCGTTATGTGAAGTGCAGGGTCGGAGGGAGCGGTGTGAGACACAGGGACCCGCAGAACACCAGAGAGGAGCGCAGCTCCCCCATTACATAGCTCAGCACCAGTCTCGCCTGGGGACCTGATACATTTAGTTCTGGCTCCACATAAACAATTATTTTTGCAGTAATTTTACACTGCAAAAAAGTGGACATTAAGCATTTTATAGTACGTATGTAGGCTTTTCCATCACTTTCTATAGACGTCATCTGACCTGCAGGGTAATCCATCCCATCCATACAATTGGACCAGTTCATTTTGGGCAGCAGTGGTATCTGATCCCAGAGTGACCAGCAGTCCAGTCTGTGCTCCCATGGGCAGACAGGAAGTCAGTCTCCCATAATGGAGAACTTCCTGTAGTCTTTGGGATGACACCTGGTGGGCCAGCACCCTCTTACATGGACAGTACTTGGCACTATGTACTTGAAGCCCTATGCACAGACAGAGGCAGCATCTTAGTCACAAATTGATATAACAATGTAACGGGGTAGATTGTTAAATGAATGAGGATAATGTCACATTTGAGTGTAGCGGAAAAACAGGATCCTGGAGTTGGTTACTGGTGGGCCCTTGTCACCCCAGTCCGACACTTGCCCGAGAAAGTCGAGAGCAGTGATCTCCCCATAAGGGACGATTGGCGCAGCGGTTGAGCTCGTGCACTGCAGCTCCATTCTAGTGGAGATGAAAGATCCCCCGTTCTGCCGATCACTACGGATCTCAGCAGATCCCACCGATTGAAAGTTATCGCCCATCTCGAGATAAGTTGGATTTACCAGAGGACCCAGTAAATTATGCATCTGGCCAAGAAAATATATGACAAAGGAAAAATAAAACATTCTGCTGAAAGGATGAGAAAAAATAAAAAGTGCACTGGGGTTAATCTCTTCCAGGATCCAGTCATATCTCAGCCACAAATAAAGATAAGATTTCAGGATTAAAGTATTTTACCACCCTCACCCCCCATCTGTTTCCCACTCTCTGGTCTTCACGACGATCTTATGCTATGTGTGCAGCCATCTTCTTGAGAAGGACAGCTTCCTAGAAGATCAAAGATCTGTCATGGTCCGAACCTTTTGATTCACGACTGGAATTCCGGAGCAGTGAAGACTGACACGTCCAGAAGCCGAGCAGCAGAAACTGGAGCTGAGGATTTGTAGGATACCAGCGATAATACTGGGAGAGGACAATCAGTTCATTATCACCGGTCACATTAGTGCTGGAGGGAGCAGGACACTGGGCCGGAGGAAATCCATCCTAATGGCTGTGCTGAAATATTCACATAATCTGCTGCTATTTCCAGCACTGATTTACATATCACCGGGAAAGTCCTCGCTGGTAAAGCCGAGCAGCAAGCCCTGCATGAGCCAGCTGTCACAAGGAGACCCGGGGAGGGCGGCACATGGATACGGGGTCATACGGATAGGTTACCCTGGGGTCACACTGGAAAAAGGGGGGAAGGATCGTTACGTACGTATGTGTGTATGCAGCCCCTCACCCCCAGCAATCTGAAGCTTGCAATAATCCCCAATAATCTACAATGGACACTATTCACTTTGGCAGAAGGCCCAGATCCCCGGCTCCATCCAGCTCAGAGGGAGTAAAGTGGAGTTCATTCAGGCCACTAGATCCCGGATGACTACTCCACACCTTAAAGGCAACGTGTCATCTGAAACTGACCTACTGTTGAAATCAAGGCTTTATGTTAAAGGGGTTTTCACATGAATGATTAATCTTCAGGAGCACGCCGCTCCTCTGCCTCCCAGCTTCCTGCAGAGGGAGAAGTGCGCTCAGACCAGCGTCATGGTCGCTCCCCTGGTCTGAACTGGTGCTCTCCCAGGCAGCTAATAGAGGTAGTATTACCTCTGGGCCCGGTGGGAAGCGGAGGATGATTGAGGCTGGTCAGATCCAGCTGACATTTATCAGAGCCTGCAAGAGGCACACGCTCCTTGACTTGGTAACTTTGGCCATGTGCCAAACACTAAGGAATTAAACATTCCTCTGTTTTTGAAAAAAAGAAAAGAAAGGATTTTGCAATTTGTCCCGAAGTACGAATTTAAGACACCCCCTTTTAAAAAAGGAAGGAATTATCCATGACTGGAAAAGAACAACAATAGAGAGTAGGGGATAAAGAGATCATCATTACTGGTCTGACGACCGGAGACCCAAAGAACATGGGTCCAAAAGTGTCCTTTGTGAACGGAATGGTAGTGCGCGTGCATGACCGCCGCCTCATTCATTTCTGTTCAGTCAGTCCCACGTAAGGAAACAATAACACTTCTGCATACAAGAGGCACCGCTTACATGAGGCAAAACCATGTTATGTGAGCATCTGCAGACAGGCAAGCACGATGCTAATTCAGGACGAAGCTTTTCCAATCACCCGCCTCCAGTGCAAAAATATATAATAATTTTTTTATTTTTTTTTAAATGTAAATTACCCTTTGGAAGTCTCAGGACCTCTGTGTGACAGTCACATTTCTTTTCTGACTTATAAAAACACCTTGTGAATTTTTTTTTTATATAATATGTGTGCGTGTGCCTACATATACACACATACCGTACACACACACACTTTTAAAAGCGCTTTTTTTCCCCTTCAAAAGAAGATGGGGTGTGCCGACCTAAGTCAGTACATCCCCAGACATAGGACGAGTACACATAACCACGGCCGGACACAAGTCCTGCTATCAGCTCGGTAACGCTGGAGATCTCTGTGCACGTTTTGGGAATCACTGTGCAGGGCCCAGGAGGGCTTCCAGCAGCCCCCAGAGGCTTGTGAGATACAAACAGTCTCCGCATTCAGCGCCTTACGTCAGTCTTTCCGTATGTGAGATGTGAGCTCATCACACACTGGAGCACTGCCTCGTACAAGAAGATGGAGTTGTCGAGGTTCAGGGATGGGATGGGGGATGTCCTGGTCCAGCTGCCTTGTGTTACAGCCGTGGCCTAAAGGCAGGTATTGTGGTGAGAGGGAAGGTGTAGCAAAAATGTTTTCACCTAACCACATACAATATTTACAGACCATGCCGCTTGCCATCTGTGAAGCATTAATCTAAGGACTAATTCACACATCCGTTTTTTGTTTTTGTTTTTTTTAAGGTCCGCAAATACAGACACACCCACACCCTTTGTATTCAATGGTGGTACGCACAGGTCAGGATTCTTACATGGACCGTATGTCCGTGTGAAAAACCTGCAGACATGTCACGTGATCACCGATTACACACAGATAACATCCATGTGTAATCAGCGTTACACTTACCGGCATCTGGGAACAAGCGGTAAAGTTCACGCTGATGTCAGGTACCGGCAACTGCTGGGGGCAGCTCACATCATTGTCGTTTGGGCTCACTAAGACCAGCGCAAGCAGAAGACAATGATGGGAGATGTATTCAGCACCCACTGTGTTCCTCCTGTGTAAAATAAAAAATTTTAATAAAAAAAAAAATGTAAAAAAAAAAAAAAAAAAACAGCGTTGGCTTCCATAATTCTCATAACCAGCAGAGAAAAGTCCCACGGCTGGGGGCTGATGTTAACCTGGGTCAAGGGACAATCCATTATAAGCTTCCCAAGCCATTAAAGGGAATCTGTCACCCCATTTTTTGCCTATAAGCTGCGGCCACCGCCAGAGTCATATCAAGGGTTTCTGGCACCCGGGGCAAGAATTCATTTTGGCGCCCCTCCCCAAGGACATATGCGATTTGCACACTTAGTCATGTACCGACGAGCTCCTCTCCCTAATACTCTCACTGTTCAGTGAAAAACTGAGAGAAGAAGGAAGAGAAGCTCGTTGTCACAGGACCACAAGTGTGAAAATCGCATATGAGGTGTCCATGTGACGACTACTGGAACCTGCAGAGCTGAATCCTGACATCGCAGCTTCCGAATTCTCACAACGCATGCACTGCACACTTTTAGGATTCTCCCTGGCTGGTGGACAGTCATGTCAGCACAAGCATGTGATTTGTATAGTTCTGACCACATTCCGACTAGATGTGCCCGGCCTCACTCAGTTCATTTTCATTGAGCGAGGCCACACGTCTAGTCGGCACGTGATCGCATGTACATAAATCACCAGAGAATCCTGACAGCGTGCAGTGCGCACTGTGAGAACTCAGAAGTCTGCAGTCACAAAGAATGACTGCAGACTCATTACAAATCTGGACATCCCCTTTATTGCTCCTAACATAAATAAAAACATGAGAGTTAGTCAGTATCACAAATAACATTTACATCCAGGTTCCTTATAGATGGCGTTGTCTCTCGAGCAGTTCACCTTTTCTTCATCTTGTCCAGATTCCATGATGAGTTTTCTCATCCACAGCCATCTCTGCAGACTTCCATCTTCTCCGCTCTTTTGCAGAAAATCTCCACATGATGCCCTTAAAAATAGTGTCATTATAATGCTCCCGAATGAAAAATTGCCACTCACTATATTGTCTGCATAAAATATGACCCCCACACTGTCCCTCTTATGGTACATGCTCTTCACACGGACCTCCCTTTTCCATACCGGCCCCCATTTTCACACTGTCCTCTCATACTGTGTCCCCCTATAGGGCCTAGTACTTATACTGTACTCTCATCACACCCCCCCTCCCTGGTGTACTGTCCCCTCCTGGCTGTGCCCTTACACTGTCCCCCCATGCTACGCATGCACACATCCCAAACACCCTCACTCCCCGTACTCTGTCCACTTATGTTTTTCACATCGCTACTCATACTGTGTCTGCATACATTCCCCTGTTTGCTCCCCAATGTCTGCACCCATCCCCCATACAGTTTCCTCATATATGCCCCCATTCCCCGGTATTGTTTCCTCATACATGCCCCCCCATCTCCCCCTTTGCTGTTCATTTTGTGTCCTCAAATCTCCCCCACACATTAAACACCCCCATCCCCATGACATATCTCCCCCCACACACATTCAATCCCCCATCTCCACTCACATTAAATCCCTTTCCCACAATAAATCCCCCCATCTCCACTCATATTAAATATCCCCCATCCAATAATAAATCCCACCATCCCCACTCACATTAAATCCCCCCCCACAATATATCCCCCCCATTCCCACTCACATTAAATCCCCCCTCCCGCACCTTCGGTGTCTTCAGCTCCACTGGAGCACTTACCACCAATCTGCGTCTCAGTGCCTCTGCTGCTCTGCCTCTGCTCTGCAGCGCGGGCGAGTGACAGCAGCGTGATCACATGACCTGATCACGCTGCTGGCGTCGCTCTGACCTAGCAGTCAGAGCTTCAATTGTACTCGCATCTCGACTCAGATGCAGTACAATTGAACACTGGGAGCCGGCGCGCTGCGGCTTCTGTGTGCCGGCTGTCAGCTTGACAGTCGGCACAGAGAACAGCTGACTCCCAGTGCGGGGGGCGGCAGAATGCAGCCGCCGGGGTAGACACTGCAGACCGCCGCATTAGGCGGCCCGACTGCGCCCGGGGCACATGCCCTGGCTGCCCCCCCAGATACGCCACTGGCCATCGCCATCAGGGGCTTATCTACAGCATTCTGTAATGCTGTAGATAAGCCCCCTGATGTAACCTGAAAGATAAGAAAAACAAGTTAAATTATACTCACCCAGGGGCGGTCCCATCCAATGGGCATCACGGTCCGGGTCCAGCGCCTCCCATCTTCATGCGATGATGTCCTCTTCTTTGCTTCCTGTTGCGGCTCCGGCACAGGCGTACTTTATCTGCCCTGTTGAGGGCAGAGCAAAGTACTGCAGTGCGCAGGTGCTGGGAAAGGTCAGAGAGGCCCAGCGCCTGCACACTGCAGTACTTTGCTCTGCCCTCAACAGGGCAGATAAAGTACGCCTGCGCAGGAGCCGCAACAGGAAACAAAGAAGGGGATGTCATTGCATGAAGATGGGAGGCGCTGGACCTGGACCGCGACGCCCATCGAACCGGACCGCAGCGGGACCGCCCCTGGGTGAGTATAATCTAACTTGTTTTTCTTACCCTTCAGGTTACATCGGGGGCTTATCTACAGCATTACAGAATGTTGTAGATAAGCCCCTAATGGCGGTGGCCGCAGCTTACAGGCCAAAACTGGAGTGACAGATTCCCTTTAATAACAGCTCACAGCCGTTTGCTTAGCCTTTCGTGGTGAATCTACTGTGGACATGAGGAAAACAAATTACGTAGAGTCCCCCTATAAATTTAAACCAGTAGAGGATTAACAGACAGCTGTGAGTTGATATTTATAGCCTGGGAAGGAGTCAGAGATATTGCCCCTCACCACAAGCTACCAACATCAGCCCTCAGCCCCTCCAGAAATGGTGCATCCATGGTGCTTAGCCTCCCTCTTACTACTTGTCCTGTGGCGGTGACAAGTGGGTAATAGGGTTGGGGTTGATATCACCTTTGCATTGTCAGGTGACATCAAGACCAGGGGTTAGTAATGAAGAGGAGTTTATAAAACGCCACCATTACTAATCCCATAGTAAGTTTGTAAATAAACACACAGCAAGAATAAAGTTCTTTATTTGAAATCATACAGAACAGCTTGTTTTACACATTAAAAAAAAAAAAGTTATACTTACCTTATGCCTAAATCCATTGAAGACCTTGTCACCTGTTAAAATCAAATAAAAAAATGTCACACGGATCTCACCACTTCTGTTTTTTCCTGTACAGGAGATACCAGGATGTGTGAAGGAGGCCTTAAGATGAAGGCACAGTGCTGCTTTTCTGAGATTCTGCGGGACTTTAGTGAAGTCTCCTCCTTGGAAGTCATCAACAAGAGTATTTTAGGAGGGGAAGCGTGCTGATCTTGTCAGGGCTCTACAGATATATTATCAGTACTCACCTCATTAGGTGCTGGACAGAATTCATTACATACAGGGAAGAAACCTTCTGGAAACTGATAATCAGGCAGATATCCTAATCCATCATCGGCAGTCATCAGAGTTTTTATGCAAATCTTACCCTAATTCTGCTAATAACTAAAGAAACTTGTGTCAGCGTAATTCAGGCCTCAGGAATAAAACCGCCTCTGGCTCTATCTGCAGACTAGGACTTTCCATATTTAATGTAGCCATTAATCATGTCATGATGCGACACAAAGAATCATCTGTCTTTGGCTCTATAATGACTGTTTCTATAGAAAGTACAAGACCCTGAAAATATCCTTTTCAACGAAGCCTAGAGATACTATCTTTGCCCCTTTCTGAATGATGGTGGTCCCCTCGGTGACAACTAATGGCTGCCATAACAAATTACACTTTTTGCGGTTTCTTACAAAAAAAAAAAAAAAAAAGAAAATTCTATAGAATCACAAATTTCATGTGCTTTGACTAACAATTTTTGGTTAATTTTTTTTTTGTCTTTTCAGTTTTTGTTGCTTTTTACTTTTTCGATTATTATTATAATTATTTTTTCTTTTTTTTTTTTAAACAAACAACTGAAAGAAAACTATAAAAAAATTAAAAAAAAGGGTGACAAATGGAGAAAAAGCAAAAATATATTCTTAATAAAGTTAGTATTAGATTTCAGAATTCCATATTGTAAAAGTCAACAAAATAGTGTAAATTAAAAATAAAATTTTTCCTGGGGAAAAAAAAACAAACTTATAATGCAGCAATGTTTGGCATTTGTTGACACCCACCCTGGCCCTTAATGTGTGCCCCAATCATTTGGCACACAGCACTCCCCTGAATTCCAACTGCCCCATCTTTATTGGGGGGTATTCGGGAGGCCCCCATAAACATTAAGTATTATATAATTTGTAAAGCGCTGCGGAATATGTTGGCGCTATATAAATAAAAATTATTATTATTATTATTTCCTTTAGGGCCAACATATCCCATGGCACCTTACAAATCAGAGGGGAAATATAATTTGTACAAGACATTACACAATAATTCAAAACAAAAGGAGGGAAGTCCCTGCTCACAAGAGCTTACAATCAATAGGGAAATAAGGGGACATAAAAAGTACAAAAAAAAACCAAAAAAAAAAAAAAACCACACACTAGTCACGTATGGTCGAGCCATCAATATAATAAATAGGGCATTCAAATAACATTGAATGAACCGGTCACCAGCCAGTATCTGTACAAATACAGATACAAAGTGCTATTGAGTACACAAGAGTGTGTGGAAACAGATGAAAATCGGGCCCAGATTCCAAGGAACAATTAAGACCAGGGCGGTGTAAATACCGTAAATGTGTTTTTAAAGGCACTTTTAAAATTGTGGATAATGGGAATTAATTGGATTGTCCTGGGTAGTGCATTCCAGTGAACTGGTGCAGCACGAGAGAAGTCATGGAGATTAAAGTGGGAGGCTGACTTTAGAGTGGATGTTAGGTCATTAGCGTGAAAGAGGGCACAGATATTGTGGTAGGCAGGTGAGGGAGACGTAGGTTGGTGCAGAAATGTGAAGAGTTTTTTGGGTGGGAGTGATAAGTTTATATTGGACTTTGTAATAATAATAATAATAATAATAATAATAATAATAATCTTTATTTATATAGCGCCAACATATTCCGCAGCGCTTTACAGTTTAACAGTTTCAAACACAAAAGTCATAAGTAACAACGTTAACAATAGAATAATTAAAGCGAAATAAGACGACCCTGCTCGTGAGAGCTTACAATCTACAATGAGGTGGGGGAGATACAAAGTACAGGTGTGTATTTACAATGATGTATTTACAATGATGGTCCAGCCATCTTCAGGGGGTGGGGGATAGATGGAGATACTGAATGGGCTACACACACACAAACATAAAATGAGTTTGATTAGGGAATGCGATAGGCCGCTCTGAACAAATGTGTTTTGAGCGAGCCCCTAAAACTATGCAAATTGTGGATGGTCCTAATATCTTGGGGTAGAGCATTCCAGAGGATTGGCGCAGCACGGGAGAAGTCTTGGAGTCGGGAGTGGGAGGTACGGATTAGTGCAGAGGTTAATCGAAAGTCATTTGCAGAGCGCAGTGGTCTGTTAGGTTGATAGACAGAAATGAGGGAGGAGATGTAAGGGGGTGCCGCACTGTGGAGAGCTTTGTGGGTGAGAACAAGTACTTTGAATTGTATCCTGTAATGAATGGGTAGCCAGTGTAACGACTGGCGAAGAGCGGACGCGTCCGAGTAACGATTAGCCAGATGGACGACCCTGGCTGCTGCATTAAGGATGGACTGGAGAGGGGAAAGTCGAGTGAGGGGGAGGCCAATTAATAGAGCGTTACAGTAGTCCAGGCGGGAGTGGATTAGGGCGACGGTGAGGGTTTTAGCTGTCTCCATGGTGAGAAAAGGGCGGATTCTAGAGATGTTCTTTAGGTGTAAGCGGCACAAGCGGGCAAGAGATTGTATATGGGAGGTGAAGGAGAGATCGGAGTCAAACATAACACCCAGACAGCGCGCCTGCTGCCGGGGTGTTATTATGGTGCCACCCACAGAGAGGGAAATGTCAGATTTAGTGAGGTTAGTAGATGGTGGGAGCAGAAGAAGTTCAGTTTTGGAGAGGTTGAGTTTCAGATAGAGAGCGGACATGATGTTGGAGACTGCGGACAGACAGTCAGTGGCGTTCTGTAGTACAGCGGGGGTAAGGTCAGGTCAGGTCAGGTTTGTAGCAGATAGGTAACCAGTGCAATGACTGGCACAGGGTAGAGGCGTCGGTGTAGCACCTGGAAAGAAATACAACCCCGACTGTCACATTCAGGGCAGATTGGAGAGGGGAGGGTATAGTAAAAGGGAGACGGATTAATAGAGGATTGCAGTAGTCGAGACGAGAGCGAATCAGAGTAAGAGATTTTGCAAATTTAGAGAGAAAAGAGCAGATTCTGGAGACATTTTTCAAATGCAGGTGACCTGAGCGAGCGAAGGAAAGATCAGAGTCACATACCAACCCAAGAAAGCAGGTGTGCTGCTTGGGAGTAATGGTAGAACCACAAGCCGAAATAGAAATATTGGGTTTGGATAGGATTGGAGAGGGGGAAACAAGTTCATTTTTGGACAAATTCAGCTTCGGATAGAGGGAGGACATGATGTCAGAGACAGCGGAAAGACAATCACTGGTATACTGTAGTAATGCAGGGGTGATGTCAGGGGACCATGCGTACAATTGAGTGTGAAGAGTACAAATAAGACACTGAATAGGTCGATCCCCCAGAAGTCAGCAAGGAACGCTGAAATATCGAAGGTTTATGGGACTTACACACAGGGGTTTTTCTTTTTTGGAATGTTAGAAAATCCCTAGATTAGGCCTTCCTTCCTCCGGCCTCCCTCGTGTGTTAGTCTTCACTAGAATATAAAGGCACAGATGATTGGCCTCGGGGAGACCAAAACATCCAACACTGCGGAGACACCATCACGTGTTTCTCAACGCAGTGATTCCAGAACACTGCCCCCATCCCTTATGGGAAATATGCAGATGCATGTAAAGAAGCTGCGGAGACACCATCACGTGTTTCTCGACGCAAGCAGTGAATAGCCAGGCCTTTCCCCGGGAAGGAACAACCACGGGAAGGGCAGCATCCTATGAAGGAAAGCCACCTATGCCAAGCATGGTATCCATCCACAGACAGCTGTTTCGGGGTTTTTGCCCCTCATCAGTGTGGAGTAGGAATCTGGCTATTAGGAGCAGTGCCTAGTAAAAAGGCTATAAAGGTTATATAGAAGCTGCGGAGACACCGTCACGTGTTTCTGTCTGTGGATGGATACCATGCTTGGCATAGGTGGCTTTCCTTCATAGGATGCTGCCCTTCCCGTGGTTGTTCCTTCCCGGGGAAAGGCCTGGCTATTCACTGCTTGTGTCGAGAAACACGACACTGTGTCCGCAGCTTCTTTACATGCATCTGCATATTTCCCATAAGGGATGGGGGTAGTTCTGGAATCACTGCGTTGAGAAACACGTGATGGTGTTTCCGCAGTGTTGGATGTTTTGGTCTCCCCGAGGCCAATCATCTGTGCCTTTATAGCCTTTTTACTAGGCACTGCTCCTAATAGCCAGATTCCTACTCCACACTGATGAGGGGCAAAAAACCAGAAACAGCTGTCTGTGGATGGATACCATGCTTGGCATAGGTGGCTTTCCTTCATAGGATGCTGCCCTTCCCGTGGTTGTTCCTTCCCGGGGAAAGGCCTGGCTAATCACTGCTTGCGTCGAGAAACACGTGATGGTGTCTCCGCAGCTTCTTTACATGCATCTGCATATTTCCCATAAGGGATGGGGGCAGTGTTCTGGAATCACTGCGTTGAGAAACACGTGATGGTGTCTCCGCAGTGTTGGATGTTTTGGTCTCCCCGAGGCCAATCAGCTGTGCCTTTATAGCCTTTTTACTAGGCACTGCTACTAATAGCCAGATTCCTACTCCACACTGATGAGGGGCAAAAACCCCGAAACAGCTGTCTGTGGATGGATACCATGCTTGGCATAGGTGGCTTTCCTTCATAGGATGCTGCCCTTCCCGTGGTTGTTCCTTCCCGGGGAAAGGCCTGGCTATTCACTGCTTGCGTCGAGAAACACGTGATAGTGTCTCCGCAGCTTCTTTACATGAGTCTTCACTAGAATGTCAGGATTCCATTCACAACAATGGACAGAGCAAGTAATTGTGGGAGAACGCAGAAACTGCAATCGCACGCAACATTTCCCAAGTAGATGATTCAGGGCTGATCACTTTTCACTTCGCTGCAGCTCTGGCTGTGACTTGTGCATTGGTGACACTCTCTAGTGAAGATATTTACTGACTGCATTCTTCGGATGCCTGAGCTAACTAAACCATTTTTACAAGCTGGGAAATTCTACAGAGTTGTATTGAGATGCCAGTCAAAAATAGGAAAAGGCAAAAAAAAAAACAATTATAAAACTTCCCTGCTGGCAATGTGACCCCTGAAGTGAGGGGCTGCATACGGTCAGTAATGTTTGTCATTTACAGCACTGCTTTTCCTGGTTTATGACTTGTTCATCCTGAACTTCCTGGTTCATGAACTAACAACTTAACCACAAGAAAAACAATAAAGAAAAGAAGCTAGGAAGTAACTACGTAATAATTCAGAATTATAGCGAGCCATTCATGACATAAAAAAGCTGAGTAGCGTCCCCTATAGGCGGGTGATCAGGACTATTCAACAGCCTGGGTTGGGATGTTTTTATATCTCCCATTCACTTCCATGAGATTTATGGAAACATTATAGCACAGCCCACAGATTCATATTCCAGTCCCGACCACCACACATTGACAGGTTCTTATAAAACCACGGTATCAGGAAATAAATTAAAAGGAATCTGTCAGTAGGATCAACTCTCCTCAGCGATCTATATGGGCATGCAGGTCATAGGACGCCGAATAATAGGATATCTGTGATCCGATCTCTTATTCCTGAATTAATTACATTTTTCTTAAATATGTAAATAAGCTGTTAGGATCTACGGGCCAGACATAGATCTCCCCAAGAATCTGCCTGTGTGGCTCAGTGAAAGGAGGCGTTACCAGTGTGAGACATGTAGATCAGGAGAGCAGACTGTCAATCATTACATGTCACACACTGGTAACACCCCTATTCATTTATAATAAGCTCTGGAGGCAGATTCTCAGAGAGATCTATGTCCGGCCCATAGATCTTAACAGCTCATTTACATATTAAGAAAAACATGGATTTCTCCGGAATAAGATATCGGATCACATAATTTCATTCAGTTTTCTATGACCTGTGTGCACACATACACAACCTAGGAGGGTTAATCCTAATGACAGATTGCCTTTAAGTTAAAGGGAGGGGAAAAAAAAAATTCTAACTTATCAGACTGTGACAAGGCCAGTTTGGTCAGACCACGCAATTAATTCTGATCCCAGACCCCTAAATTATTTAGATTCCAGACTGTATGCCCAAAATATATTGAGACACCGATCCGGAGCCCAACGGAAGGACCAGGGAAAAAATAATAATCTAGGCAGTGACACAAGTAAGTTAGTGACACAAGCAACCCGGATGCTACTTAGTGTCAGGAGCTTGTATACAGGGCCCTGGAAAATCTGATGTGGCACAACTATTTACACCACTGCAAGGCTTTATTGTACAGTGCATGTGCAAGTCAAATGTGCATGCGCAGTGCAGGCCCAGCAACAGACTGTGCAGGCCCAGCAACAGACTGTGCAGGCCCAGCAACAGACTGTGCAGGCCCAGCAACAGACTGTGCAGGCCCAGCAACAGACTGTGCAGGCCCAGCAACAGACTGTGCAGGCCCAGCAACAGACTGTGCAGGCCCAGCAACAGACTGTGCAGGCCCAGCAACAGACTGTGCAGGCCCAGCAACAGACTGTGCAGGCCCAGCAACAGACTGTGCAGGCCCAGCAACAGACTGTGCAGGCCCAGCAACAGACTGTGCAGGCCCAGCAACAGACTGTGCAGGCCCAGCAACAGACTGTGCAGGCCCAGCAACAGACTGTGCAGGCCCAGCAACAGACTGTGCAGGCCCAGCAACAGACTGTGCAGGCCCAGCAACAGACTGTGCAGGCCCAGCAACAGACTGTGCAGGCCCAGCAACAGACTGTGCAGGCCCAGCAACAGACTGTGCAGGCCCAGCAACAGACTGTGCAGGCCCAGCAACAGACTGTGCAGGCCCAGCAACAGACTGTGCAGGCCCAGCAACAGACTGTGCAGGCCCAGCAACAGACTGTGCAGGCCCAGCAACAGACTGTGCAGGCCCAGCAACAGACTGTGCAGGCCCAGCAACAGACTGTGCAGGCCCAGCAACAGACTGTGCAGGCCCAGCAACAGACTGTGCAGGCCCAGCAACAGACTGTGCAGGCCCAGCAACAGACTGTGCAGGCCCAGCAACAGACTGTGCAGGCCCAGCAACAGACTGTGCAGGCCCAGCAACAGACTGTGCAGGCCCAGCAACAGACTGTGCAGGCCCAGCAACAGACAGTGCGCTAAACCATGGTTGGCAAAAGCTTGTCTTTGTATTATAATGCTTCAGGCAGCGTATCCAACCATATACAGCTTCGTCTGTGCGTATACACATGCTCTGTATACACACACAACTGCTGCGATACTAACTGCAGTGACACAGCCCAGCCCATGCACAATCCTACAGTCTCCCTTCGCGGGGACGCATGCAATGTTAGTACGGCGGATTATTTTACACCACGTGACACGCCACACAATAACCGGACATTATTAATCCCGGGCAGAGCGCCCTATTGTCGCCTTAATAGAATTTCATCCCCTGCTGCAGACAACTCCCGAGCGAGCGCCTGATCCAAGGTAATAATCCAGGGCGGGATAAGACCATAGAAGATGTTACCATCTTGCTGTCTATTGTGTCCTGTGAATTGAATACTTTCACACTTTTTTTTCCCAAATACAAGACGTACAAGGGATTGAAAAGCCTCCCGGCGGGGGATTTACTAGTCACAATATATCACAGCGCAGGAGCTGCGAAGAATAAAAGCGGTGAGCAAGAGCGCGATACACCGACTGAATGAGACTAATGATCGCAAAATACCAGAAAAACTTGACATAAACGGTCATAAAAGCCTTTCGGCAGGAGGCCGCGGGTATACAGCGCACACTCCACAAAGGAACGCGAGACGTGGAAGCCGCCCCGGCCTCCATATTGTTTCCAGGTACATGAGTCGGAGATCTGAGGTAGTCCCCGCCGCTGTCTGTGGCCAGCAATCACCACACAGGTCTCTTTTCACCGGGCCACTAAGAAATGAAAGCTGTGCGGTGAATGGTTGCCACGAGTAACCAGGACACTTTCCCTTTCAGTTTCATAAATCCCATAGTAACCAAAAACTGAACATTCACCCGAAATCTGAGCGGAGGCCTCAGTGTTCTGCAATACATACGTTGGGTTCAATTCCATCTTCAAAGCCATCTACCGATCCTCCGCCGATCTCCGCACTTCCTCTCTCAAACGGACGGGTGTGTGACCGACATGTGGCTTCACTTGTTACGTGTCCTCATGGCCCGAACACAACGTACCAAGACAGTTTCTCTACATCGTGCGGACATTTGACCACTGCAGCCGATCACTGTTCGCGTTGGTCACAAGCTGTCAGATGCCCAAAGATCGGTTGGAAGAGAAACTATAGAAACTGAATAAGGGTAGTGATAATTTAAACGCATGCTAAAGTGGAGAATTCCTTAAGGGAGATATACAGTGGGGCAAATAAGTATTTAGTCAGTCAGCAATAGTGCAAGTTCCACCACTTAAAAAGATGAGAGGCGTCTGTAATTTACATCATAGGTAGACCTCAATTATGGGAGACAAACTGAGAAAAAAAAATCCAGAAAATCACATTGTCTGTTTTTTTAACATTTTATTTGCATATTATGGTGGAAAATAAGTATTTGGTCAGAAACAAACAATCAAGATTTCTGGCTCTCACAGACTTGTAACTTCTTCTTTAAGAGTCTCCTCTTTCCTCCACTCATTACCTGTAGTAATGACACCTGTTTAAACTTGTTATCAGTATAAAAAGACACCTGTGCACACCCTCAAACAGTCTGACTCCAAACTCCACTATGGTGAAGACCAAAGAGCTGTCAAAGGACACCAGAAACAAAATTGTAGCCCTGCACCAGGTTGGGAAGACTGAATCTGCAATAGCCAACCAGCTTGGAGTGAAGAAATCAACAGTGGGAGCAATAATTAGAAAATGGAAGACATACAAGACCACTGATAATCTCCCTCGATCTGGGGCTCCATGCAAAATCCCACCCCGTGGGGTCAGAATGATCACAAGAACGGTGAGCAAAAATCCCAGAACCACGCGGGGGGACCTAGTGAATGAACTGCAGAGAGCTGGGACCAATGTAACAAGGCCTACCATAAGTAACACACTACGCCACCATGGACTCAGATCCTGCAGTGCCAGACGTGTCCCACAGCTTAAGCCAGTACATGTCCGGGCCCGTCTGAAGTTTGCTAGAGAGCATTTGGATGATCCAGAGGAGTTTTTGGAGAATGTCCTATGGTCTGATGAAACCAAACTGGAACTGTTTGGTAGAAACACAACTTGTCGTGTTTGGAGGAAAAAGAATACTGAGTTGCATCCATCAAACACCATACCTACTGTAAAGCATGGTGGTGGAAACATCATGCTTTGGGGCTGTTTCTCTGCAAAGGGGCCAGGACGACTGATCCGGGTACATGAAAGAATGAATGGGGCCATGTATCGTGAGATTTTGAGTGCAAACCTCATTCCATCAGCAAGGGCATTGAAGATGAAACGTGGCTGGGTATTTCAACATGACAATGATCCAAAGCACACCGCCAGGGCAACGAAGGAGTGGCTTCGTAACAAGCATTTCAAGGTCCTGGAGTGGCCTAGCCAGTCTCCAGATCTCAACCCTATAGAAAACCTTTGGAGGGAGTTGAAAGTCCGTGTTGCCAAGCGAAAAGCCAAAAACATCACTGCTCTAGAGGAGATCTGCATGGAGGAATTGGCCAACATACCAACAACAGTGTGTGGCAACCTTGTGAAGACTTACAGAAAACGTTTGACCTCTGTCATTGCCAACAAAGGATATATTACAAAGTATTGAGATGAAATTTTGTTTCTGACCAAATACTTATTTTCCACCATAATATGCAAATAAAATGTTAAAAAAACAGACAATGTGATTTTCTGGATTTTTTTTTCTCAGTTTGTCTCCCATAGTTGAGGTCTACCTATGATGTAAATTACAGACACCTCTCATCTTTTTAAGTGGTGGAACTTGCACTATTGCTGACTGACTAAATACTTTTTTGCCCCACTGTATATTAGTGGAGAATCCCTTTAACCCCTTTACCCCCAAGGGTGGTTTGCACGTTAATGACCGGGCCAATTTTTACAATTCTGACCACTGTCCCTTTGTGAGGTTATAACTCTGGAACGTTTCAACGGATCCTGGTGATTCTGACATTGTTTTCTCGTGACATATTGTACTTCATGACAATGGTAAAAATTCTTTGATAGTACCTGCGTTTATTTGTGAAAAAAACGGAAATTTGGCAAAAATTATGAAAATTTCGCAATTTTCCAACTTTGAATTTTTATGCAATTAAATCACAGAGATATGTCACACAAAATACTTAATAAGTAACATTTCCCACATGTCTACTTTACATCAGCACAATTTTGGAACCAAAATTTTTTTTTGTTAGGGAGTTATAAGGGTTAAAAGTTGACCAGCAATTTCTCATTTTTACAACACCATTTTTTTTTTTTTTAGGGACCACATCTCATTTGAAGTCATTTTGAGGGGTCTATATCAGGGGTCCCCAACTCCAGTCCTCAAGGCCCACCAACAGGTCATGTTTTCAGGATTTCTTTTGCATTGCACAGGTGATGCAATTATTACCTGGGCAAGACTAAGGAAATCCTGAAAACATGACATGTTGGTGGGCCTTGAGGACTGGAGTTGGGGACCCCTGGTCTATATGATAGAAAATACCCAAGTGTGACACCATTCTAAAAACTGCACCCCTCAAGGTGCTCAAAACCACATTCAAGAAGTTTATTAACCTTTCTGGTGCTTCACAGGAATTTTTTGAATGTTTAAATAAAAATGAACATTTAACTTTTTTTCACAAAAAATTTAATTCCGCTCCAATTTGTTTAATTTTACCAAGGGTAACAGGAGAAAATAGACCCCAAACATTGTTGTACAATTTGTCCTGAGCACGACAATACCCCACATGTGGGGGTAAACCACTGTTTGGGCGCATGGCAGAGCTCGGAAGCGAAGGAGCGCCATTTGACTTTTCAATGCAAAATTGACTGGAATTAAGATGGGACGCCATGTTTCGTTTGGAGAGCCCCTGATGTGCCTAAACATTGAAACCCCCCACAAGTGACACCATTTTGGAAAGTAGACCCCTTAAGGAACTTATCTAGATGTGTGGTGAGCACTTTCACTCACCAAGTGCTTCACAGAAGTTTATAATGTAGAACCGTAAAATAAAAAATCATATTTTTTCACAAAAATTAACTTTCCGCCCCCAATTTTTTATTTTCCCAAGGGTAAGAGAAGAAATTGGACCCCAAAAGTTGTTGTACAATTTGTCCTGAGTACGCTGATACCCCATATGTGGGGGTAAACCACTGTTTGGGCGGATGGGAGAGCTCGGAAGGGAAGGAGCGCCGTTTGACTTTTCAATGCAAAATTGACTGGAATTGAGATGGGACGCTATGTTGCGTTTGGAGAGCCACTGATGTGCCTAAACATTGAAACCCCCCACAAGTGACACCATTTTGGAAAGTAGACCCCCTAAGGAACTTATCTAGAGGTGTGGTGAGCACTTTGACCCACCAAGTGCTTCACAGAAGTTTATAATGCAGAGCCGTAAAAATAAAACAAAAAATTTTTCGCACAAAAATTATTTTTTTAGCCCCCAGTTTTGTATTTTCCCGAGGGTAACAGGAGAAAGTGGACCCCAAAATTTGTTGCCCAATTTGTCCTGAGTGCGATGATACACCATATGTGGGGGGAACCACTGTTTGGGCGCTAGGGAGGGTTCGGAAGGGAAGGAGTGCCATTTGAATGCAGACTTAGATGGAATGGTCTGCAGGTGTCACATTGCGTTTGCAGAGCCCCTAATGTACCTAAACAGTAGAAACCCCCACAAGTGACACCATTTTGGAAAGTAGACCCCCTAAGGAACTTATCTACATGTGTGGTGAGCACTTTGACCCACCAAGGGCTTCACAGAAGTTTATAACGCAGAGCCGTGAAAATAAAAAATCTTTTTTTTTTCCCACAAAAATTATTTTTTAGCCCCCAGTTTTGTAATTTTCCCAAGGGTAACAGGAGGAATTGGACCCCAAAAGTTGTTGTCCAATTTGTCCTGAGTACGCTGATACCCCATATGTTGGGGTAAACCCCTGTTTGGGCACACGGGAGAGCTCGGAAGGGAAGAAGCACTGTTTTACTTTTTCAACGCAGAATTGGCTGGAATTGAGCCCCTGATGTGCCTAAACAGTGGAAAACCCCCAAATATTACTGAAACCGTAATCCAAACACACCACTAACCCTAACCACACCTCTAACCCTGACACACCCCTAACCCTAATCCCAACCCTATTCCCAACTGTAAACGTAATCTAAACCCTAACCGTAACTTTAGCCCCAACCCTAACTGTAGCCTTAACCCTAACTTTAGCCCCAACTCTAACAGTAGCCCTAACCCTAGCCCTAACCCTAGCCCTAACCCTAACCCTAACCCTAGCCCTAACCCTAGCCCTAACCCTAGCCCTAACCCTAGCCCTAACCCTAGCCCTAACCCTAGCCCTAACCCTAATGGAAAAATGGAAATAAATACATTTTTTTAATTTTTCCCTATCTAAGGGGGTGATGAAGGGGGGTTTGATTTACTTTTATAGCGGGTTTTTTAGCGGATTTTTATGATTGGCAGCCGTCACACACTGAAAGACGCTTTTTATTGCAAAAAATATTTTTTGCGTTACCACATTTTGAGAGCTATAATCTTTCCATATTTTGGTTCAAAGAGTCATGTGAGGTCTTGTTTTTTGCGGGACGAGTTGACGTTTTTATTGGTAACATTAACATTTTCGGGAACGTTACATTTTTTGATCGCTTTTTATTCCGATTTTTGCGAGGCAGAATGACCAAAAACCAGCTATTCATGAATTTCTTTTGGGGGAGGCGTTTATACCGTTCCGCGTTTGGTAAAATTGATAAATCAGTTTTATTCTTCGGGTCAGTACGATTACAGCGACACCTCATTTATATCATTTTTTATGTTTTGGCGCTTTTATACGATAAAAACTATTTTATAGAAAAAAATAATTATTTTTGCATCGCTTTATTCTCAGGACTATAACTTTTTTTTTTTTTTTTTGCTGATGATGCTGTATGGCGGCTCGTTTTTTGCGGGACAAGATGACGCTTTCAGCGGTATCATGGTTATTTATATCTGTCTTTTTGATCGCGTGTTATTCCACTTTTTGTTCGGCGGTATGTTAATAAAGCGTTGTTTTTTGCCTCTTTTTTTTCTTACGGTGTTTACTGAAGGGGTTAACTAGTGGGCCAGTTTTATAGGTCGGGCCGTTACAGACGCGGCGATACTAAATATGTGTACTTTTATTGTTTTTTTTTTTATTTAGATAAAGAAATGTATTTAGGGGAATAATATATATATATATATATATATATATATATATATATATATATATATATATATTTTTTTTTTTTTTTTTTTTTTTTTTTTTTTTTTCATTATTTAGGAATATTTTTTTTTATTTTTTATTTTTACACATTTTGAAAACATTTTTTTTACTTTTTTACATTGTCCCAGGGGGGGACATCACAGATCAGTGATCTGACAGTGTGCACAGCACTCTGTCAGATCACTGATCTGACATGCAGCGCTGCAGCCTTCACAGTGCCTGCTCTGAGCAGGCTCTGTGAAGCCACCTCCCTCCTGCTTCCCTGAGCCCCCCGCAGCAACGCGATGTGATCACGTTGCTGCGAGGGTCTTACCTTCCTCCCTGCTTCCTCCAGCCCCGGATCCAAGATGGCAGCGGATCCGGGGCTGGAGGAAGCAGGGAGGGAGGTAAGACCCTCGCAGCAACGTGATCACATCGCGTTGCTGCGGGGGGCTCAGGGAAGCCCGCAGGGAGCCCCCTCCCTGCGGGAAGCTTCCCTATACCGCCGGCACATCGCGATCATCTTTGATCGCGGTGTGCCAGGGGTTAATGTGCCGGGGGCGGTCCGTGACCGCTCCTGGCACATAGTGCCGGATGTCAGCTGCGATAAACAGCTGACACCTGGCCGCGATCGGCGGCGCTCCCCCCGTGAGCGCCGCCGATCGCGCTGGACGTACTATCCCGTCCGTGGTCATGGGGGCCCACCCCACCTCGACGGGATAGTACGTCCCATGTCAGAAAGGGGTTAAGAGCAAGTCAAAACTATTTTTGGGTACTCTGTAGGCAGATGGGTGCTCAGTTTGGATTAACAAAAGTGGCGATTTTCACGCTTAGTTGAGCCCGCCTCGGTAGGATAACACAGCAACAAACCCTCAGCTGTGAAAAATGTAAACAATCAGAAGTGAGATAATATACTGAAAAATATAGCAAAAAAAAGAAAAAAAGTCATTAGGTGTTTGGGATGATAAAAATAAATATCAGGTAACTGGTGGTCACTGCAGTCAGGTGTGAACAGGGAGAACTGGAGATAATAATTTGCATTCACTGCAAACTGGTCAAGATCAACTAGGCAGGAGGAAGGGTAATGCAGACCTCAGGGACATCAGGGTCCATCGTCTCCAGTGTGTGAGACTAGGGGGCCAGCCTTTCAGATCAGACTCCCAGGAGACAGCAGCAGCCATTACTGAGGCCTCCGCCAGGGAGGAAGCTCCAGGACAGCAGCTCAGAGCCGCCGGATCCACAGGATAAGAGGATTAACAGTCTTTAGATGGAGGAAAAAAAAAAAAAAACGGAATTCACTCTTCTGAAAACAATTGTGACGGATTAATAAGAATCAGGAAAAAAAAAAATCAATTACAGTAGGCAAGGAAAAAATAATTTGACCCCTGTAATGACAAATTATCAAATCTGGTGTAAACGGGCCCCCCAGAGCTTCACTGATCCAAACATTTCATTTAAAGCCAAATCCGTGGGTCCGGGAATCTCAGACATTGTCCTAGTCAACAATACGATCCACTGCCGGGAGATGACGGCCACAAAGTTTTTGAAGTGGTTTGGTGAAAATTCTATGCCCAAAAAAATTCACCATAAGAATTTGTTTTACTCATTTATATAATCGCCATAAATTCCACAGTAATTTACAGACATCATCTCTGTCCCCGATGGGGCTCACAATCTAGATTCCCTATCAGTATGTCTGTGGAGTGTGGGAGGAAAGCGGAGGAAACCCACGCAAACACGGGGAGAACATACAAACTCCTTGCAAATGTTGTCCTTGGGGGGATTTGAACCCAGGACTCCAGCGCTGCAGTGCTAACCACCGAGCCACCATGCTGCCCACAATAAGCTCCGAATCTGAATGAGAAAGTCTTAGTTACTCACCGGTTAACGGTGTTTTTCGGAGTCCATGACAGCACTACAGAGAGAGGGGATCCGCCCTTCAGGAACAGGAAACCTACAGATACATAAGGGCGGCACCTCTCCCACGCATCAGTTGGTTTACAGAGCACAAGAGGACCACCAAGGTTAATAGCATACATAAAAAACAATGATACAATAACTAACTATTCACTACCCGTGAATTATATAAACAAAGGAAGAGGTGTACACCCAGAAATTAAGAAGACGGGAGGGTATGTACAGGTGCTGTCATGGACTCCGAAAAACACCGTTAACCGGTGAGTAACTAAGACTTTATTCGGTCGTCCATGACAGCACTACAGAGAGAATTACAGAGAGTAACTAACTAGGGAGGGACTACAGCTTGCAGCACCCTTACACCAAAAGAGAGGTCAGAAGAGGCACCCAGGTTCAATCTATAATGGTTATAGAAAGTGTTTGGAGAAGACCAAGTAGCAGCCTTACAAATCTGGTCGATCGACACCTCCAATCTTTCTGCCCACGAAGCCGCCATAGCTCTAGTGGAATGCGCTTTAAGACCTTCAGGCGCCGGCTTGCCCTTTGAGATGTATGCCAGCGAGATAGCCTCCCTAATCCATCTAGCTAAGGTAGATTTCGATGCTCTATGCCCTTTTCTACTACCCTGATAGGACACGAATAGGGCGTTATCTATCTTCCAGGGATCAGTTACCGCTAGATACTCCAGGATACATCTTCTTACATCTAAAGTGTGTAACTTCCTTTCCTTATCGTTAGTAGGATTGGGGAGGAAAGATGGAAGAACTATTTCCTGTGTTCTGTGGAAACTGGACACTACTTTAGGAAGATATGCTGGATCAGGGGATAGTATCACTCTATCATCCCTAAGCTGCATGTAAGGGGGAACCCTGGATAATGCTTGGGTGTCGCCTATCCTACGCGCCGATGTTATGGCCACCAGGAAGGCTACTTTAAGAGATAAATTTTTAATAGAGGCTGAGAAACTGGCTCAAATGGGGCCTCTGTCATGGCTGAGAGGACTAGGTTCAGGTCCCAAGGCATGACTCTATTCTTCACCATTGGCCTAGACCGTTTTGTCGCCTTGATGAATCTGCTGACCCAGTGATTCTCAGCAATGTTGCAGCCAAAGAGGGCCCCTAAGGCTGACACCTGCACTTTAAGAGTATTTGGGGACAACCCCATATCCAACCCCTTTTGTAAGAATTCCAAGATCTGGACAATCGGTATTGACTGTCCAGCTGTTGCCCCCGAGTTCTGAAGAAATCTCTTCCAGATTCTGACATAGATTTTTGTGGTTATCATTTTCCTGCTCTTCAACAGCGTGTTAATGAGGGCCGGAGAGAACCCCCTATCTTTTAACAGCGCCCGCTCAAAATCCACGCCGTCAGATGAAGGCCAACCGGCCGAGGATGGTAGACTGGGCCCTGGGATAGGAGATCCGGGATGTCTGGCAAGACCCATGGATCGGATATCGACATAGCCCTTAGGCATGGAAACCACGTCCTTCTGGGCCAGAAGGGGGCAATTAATATCACTGTGGCTTTGTCCTTCCTGATTTTCCTCACCACCAGAGGAAGTAAAGACAGGGGAGGAAAGGCGTAGGCTAGCCTGAAGTTCCAGTCTATGAGGAGGGCGTCTACTGACAGGGGATTTTCTCTGGGGTTCAGAGAGCAGAATTGTGCCACTTTCCTGCTTTCTTTTGTGGCAAACAGGTCTACCTCTGGCTGTCCCCACCTTTCCACGATGAGGTTGAAGATGGAGCCGTTCAGGGACCACTCTCCCTGCCTCAATGTGTTGCGGCTTAAGAAATCCGCAGTAGTGTTTTCTGCCCCTCTTATGTGAAGAGCCGTCAATGAGAGAAGATGTTGCTCTGCTAGATGAAACAGACGATCTGCTACACACATCATGGATCTGGAACGAGTCCCGCCTTGGTGATTTATGTATGCCACGGTGACCCGATTGTCCGAGAATACCCGCACGTGGTGGCCCTGTAGATAGACAAGGAGTGTTTTAACCGCCTGTTCCACAGCCGTTAACTCCTTTAGATTGGAAGACATCTCCATCTGACCCCGATCCCAAAGCCCATGGACCAATGTATCCCCCATGTGAGCCCCCCACCCTGAAGGGCTAGCGTCCGAGGTGACAATACGAGTTACATTATATTCCCAGGGGACCCCTGTGGACAGATTCTCTTGGTCTAACCACCATCCGAGGGACACAATAGCGTCTTGGGATAGGGTCAGCAGGTTCTCCAGACATCCCCCCAACCTTTTTTGATGTAACAGCACCTCGCCCTGAAGTATCCTCGTATGATACTGGGCCCATCGGACCGCTGGAATACAGGACGAGAGAGAGCCTAACAGAGACATGGCTCTTCTAAGGGACATGGCGGGGTTTTTAGAGGCGTTTAGCACTTGAAGGTGCAGGCGATCAATTTTTTCTTGAGGCAAACGGCATTCCTGAACCAGG
The DNA here is from genome assembly GCF_032444005.1 of Ranitomeya imitator. Classification (NCBI taxonomy): domain Eukaryota; kingdom Metazoa; phylum Chordata; class Amphibia; order Anura; family Dendrobatidae; genus Ranitomeya; species Ranitomeya imitator. Next base: position 72,743,509 of record NC_091282.1, on the reverse strand, counting down.
GTCAGGCCTTAAAAAAAAAAAAAAAAAAAAAAAAAAAAAAAAAAAAAAAAAATCGCTGCACTGTCATGGGCTGTAATCGTGATTTTTTAACGTTTAGCATCCACCCCAGACGCTCTAGAGCCGACATCACTTTATGTAACTGCTCCAGACAGTGATCCGCCATTTTACCTACGATAAGGAGATTGTCCAGGTAGGGGATTATTAGAATGTTGGACTCATGCAGGTGTGCCATATCTTCCGCCATTACTTTGGTAAACACCCGAGGGGCGACCGAAATACCAAAGGGAAGGGCCCTATACTGGAAGTGTCTGACTACCCCATCCCACCGTACCGCCACCCTCAGGTATCGTTGGTGACCTGCATAAATAGGGATATGGTAATAGGCGTCCTTCAAATCCAATACTACCATAAAGCAGTTTTTAAACAGCAGCTTTATTGCGGTGTTAATAGTTTCCATTTTAAACAATTGAACGGTCAGGAAATTATTCAGAGCTCTAAGGTTAATAATTGTTCTGAAGGAGCCGTCCGGTTTACTTATTAGGAATAGAGGAGAGTAGAATCCACTACCCTGTTCTCCTTCCGGAACCTCTGACAGGACATTCTTATTGAGCAGGTCGTGAACTTCCGTTTCCAGGGCCGCCTGTTCAGCTGGAGAGGACCTGAGAGGGGTGATTCTGAAGAAGTTCTGAGGGATAGAGGAGAACTCTAGCCGCAGAACCGTAGCTATTAACCCCAAAATCCAGTCACTACTGGAGATTTTGGACCAGTCCGGGTAGAAGGTAGATAGTCTATCTCCCACCGGGGCGACTAGTCATTGGGGTGGTTTTTTGATTTCACGGGATGGCTCCTGACGTCCTCCACCTCCAAACATGAACCCAGTACCTCTCTTTTTATCGTCCCATCTGCTCTGGTCTCTGGCTGGTCTCCTCCGAAAGAATCTTTTCCCTGCGAAGGGACGCCTGTAAGAAGTAGTTGGTAGATTGGGAAACTTCTTCTTCTTGTCTCCGGCTTTCTCTAGCAGTTCGTCTAGGACTGGGCCAAACAGGTATTCCCCTTCGCGGGGGATAGAGCACAGACGGGATCTGGATGGAAGGTCACCCGGCCAACATTTCAGCCATAGGGCCCTGCGTTTGATAATCCTGCCGCTCTAGCCGCCATTCTTGCCGAATCCGCAGAAGCGTCCGCGAGAAAGGCAGCGGCATTTTGAATTGTTGGCAGGAATTTCAACATAGAATCTCTAGAAACACCCTCTTCCAATTTAGACCCTAGCTGATCCAGCCAGACCATCATCGATCTAGCTGCACATGTCGCAGCTACAGCAGGTCTCAGGGCACCCGCCGACATTTCCCATGTCCCTTTAAGGAACGAGTCAGCCTTCTTATCGAGAGGATCCTTTAGGGAAGCCATGTCGTCAAAGGGGATAGATGATTTCTTAGATGCCTTAGACACCGCCGCGTCCAATTTTGGCGCCTTATCCCATGTGTTCACCATGGGGTCCTCAAAGGGGTATCTACGTTTAAAGGCCGGTGGAAAAGAGCCTTTTTTCTCTGGCTTTTTCCATTCCCTTTTGATGAGGTTCTGAACCTTGTCATTGAGGGGAAAAGACCTACGCTTTTTAGGGTCTACACCGCCAAACATTAGGTCCTGCGCTGAAAGTTCTGGCCTTTCGTCAGCCACCCCCATGGTGGATCTAACTGATTTAATTAATTAGTTTGTCCATTTGGTCCAACGGGAAACAGAAACGGTTAGACTCTTCTTCCGAAAAGGACGCTGAGGAGACAGAGGTGTCTGAATCATTCTCCCTACTAGGGCCAGCGGACGAATCCAAATTTGAGGCGCTAGGCTCCCTTCTTCTTTTGGAAGGCTCCCCCCGGGACAGGGATTTCAGGGAATCCTTCACCTCCTTCCTGATAATCTCCCTAAGATTTGATGTGAAATCAGGAGACTCCTCCGCCACCTGTGGGAGCGGAGAAAAGGCTATGTAACTTATCCGGTGCTACCGCTATACAGTATCCCATTCATCTATTTCCTACCGTCTGCCGCACACACGACTGACAAAGTCTTTTAGGGTAGGCGTCTAGCAAAGGGCAAGCGCATAGCGCGCACTCCTTGTTTTTTGATTTACCAGCGCATTTTTTCCCCTATGGAAATAAACATAGGAAAACACTGCATCAGGGTACATTCACGAAGATCTCTTACCCAGGCAGTAGCGGTAGGTACCGGATTACTGGGGGGGGGGGGGGGGGGGGTCGGTCCAGATCCTTCTGCCTTGATCTGCAACTGGCCTGATTACTGCGCCCGCGGGTCTTCTGCTGGGGGTTCGCATGGGTCTCCGAGGATCTGTCCTGCTCCTGCTCCAGCAGACCGACGGCAGCTTCCGGCTCATCCATAGCTGCAGATGGGCTCACAAGCAGCCCTGGCAGCATTCTGTTCGGCTATATATAGCCCTCCCCCTGATCCGGAACATGTGCAGGTGTGCGTGTATGGCCAGTAATCAATCCCCCCACGTGCAGGACCCTGCTCCACCCCTCTCCGCCCCTGAACGCTCCCCCCCGCCACTCCTACCGCATGCAGGACCGCGGCATTCCCAGCTAAAGCCGGCCGGCGTTTGACTTCCGGTCCCGGCTCCGCCCCCCTCATCTCCCCCCCCCCCCCCGCGTCACTTCCGGAATCGGCTAGAGCGCTCAGGGACGCGCTCGGAAGCCGGGGACGGCGCCGCCAGACCCCCCAGGCGCACGCCGCTACACCATCACCGCACGTGGCCACAGCACAGCGGCGATCGCGGCGGAAGCCAGCGCCCGACACCCGGATCCGCCCCGATCCGAAAGAAGCGCAGAGGGGCGTTTCAGGAAGCCTGCGCCGCATCGACAGGACCAGCGGTAGGAAAGACAGAGGCACAGGAGAGCGAACGGACCCGAGGGGGGGGGGTAGACATACTCACCTCGCTGGCCTCTAGAGACAGATCTCCTCCGGACGCTGCTCCCATCTGCACCACTCACTGTCGTGGAGCCCTACCCGGGCCCACCGTGGCGCTTCCAGGGACCCGCACTGCCCGAGGTAGGAGACCCCCTCGCTATCTGGGTCGGACAGCCGGCCTGGGTATTTGATAGGTGAACTGAAGATAAATCTGTAGGGAATCCTGTCCTCCAGGAACAGGAAACCAACTGATGCGTGGGAGAGGTGCCGCCCTTATGTATCTGTAGGTTTCCTGTTCCTGAAGGGCGGATCCCCTCTCTCTGTAGTGCTGTCATGGACGACCGAATAAAAACGTGACTACATTGCCAGTCGCTTTTTCAAGCATTTTGTAACACATGCAGGATGTACAGTAATGAAACGTCAGAGGATTGGGGTACAGTCATATTATCTAATGAAGCCCCCTTAGACCAATGTCGCACAATGAAGATGGTTTCTAGGCCAAAAAGAAACATCTACATGGACTTCACATGACCGCAAAATCATGACTGCATGCAGTGAGCGCACTGTCACCATTACCCTGTAGACGTGACCACCATACATGAGATTTGGATACTTTTCACTAGATTCTCATCTGCTTCCCTCAATAGTGAATTTAGAGAAGCAATTACATTTCGGTCATCATGTGAGGGCAACGATACAAAACTGGTACAGGGTCATTGTGAGTGTGTGCGCATTGCATACTGTCAAGATTTGTCAATCTGCAGCCACAGACAGTCCATAAAGTAACCAAATATGTGTACGTTTTTCTTTTTTCTAATTGGCGTCATGGATCAAAATTACCCATACACTGATGAGAAAGAGTATGAGAGAAATCACAGAAGTCTGAATGAGGTCTCATAGGTTTGGCTGCGCTGACAAAACACAAATGTATAGAAGTTAAAAAGTTCTGCAACGTTCCCAGCCTGGAACATTGGGGGTTAAAGTGTTAGTCTCAGTGAAGGAATATAGAAAAGTGGCTGGTGACTAAGATCCTCCATGGAGAAGAGCCAGAACTCCTGAGATCCATAGCGCTACATTGTCAGGGACATAATACATCAGCGGGTGCGGTGGAAGAACGGACGGCCCCCGCTCCTCTCGATGAGACCCTTTTATCTACGCAGGCGGCGGATGTGCATAGATCTAATGCACAGAACATAAAACACATCGGGATCAGACGCTGCACTGACCTACAAAATGGAAGGTTTGGGGGGCTCTTTTTTGCGTTCTCGAAAACGGGACAAAGGGGTCTTCTTAAAGGAAAACACAAGAGAAAATCCAGAGATTGTAACAATGCAGCAGCACTATCAGAGGAGCGGTGAATATTGGGGCAATGTACCTGGAGATGGAGTACCCTACAGTCAACTCAAAACTGCTGATAACAGAGAGCAATAGACTATATACAATGTATTCCCCCAGCAAGAAAAGGGCCGTACGGGATGTGCTGCACTGGACTTATCAAACCTGCAAACGGTGGAGGTACAAAGAAAAAGGTGGAAGGCATCACATCTAGAAAAGGGGCACGCCACCAATAGACAAGAAGGGCAGCAACGTTAGGAATGATATACAAGATACTGATACCTGTGGGAGTAGAGCACCCATCAAACGACACCTGGTGCTGACAGAGCAGGACCAGCAAAGCTCCATGCACGGCGTAGTGGCCTTTTAGTGGCTACAGATGACCCTTTAATAAGCTTTCTAGGTTCAGAAAACCCGTCCCCAGCAGGATATAGCTTATATTTTAAAAAATATGTAAATACATTCACCGGCCCTAGATCCTGACTCAGTGGCTCGTATCATTACCTCAGGCAGAACCATGAACTCTCGGATTGGCTGCAGCGCTGTCGACGGGATGTCAGCGCTGCAGACAATAACAGACACCGCAAGAAGTGAGGGAGACTCAGGAGGTTTAGGGCGAGCCTCGCCTCAGGAGGTTTTCCGAAACCGGAAAATATCTTTAAATTTACAAAAATAATAATAGATAATCAGAATATCAGTTTCAGATAATCCCTGTACAGTGGTTGTGCAGATTAGGAAACCCACATTCCTATAAACTAGTGGTGACCTGTGAGATAATAGAAGGGGTCTTGTGTTCAGGAGGGTAGCTACAGACTCTCAGTAGACTTCCTGGCCCGACCTGTATTATATAGCCAAACTACTGATCCGAATAGACATGGTGTAATGCCATCACCAGCCTGTAGAGGTGCTGCAGCAAAATAAAACACTAACTGTCAAACTTCCATGTGTAGCACAGATAATCGCTGGGGGTCCCAACACAATGACGACATCTTATTATGAAGGGACCCTTTTACGCAAGCAAAGATTGTAGAACTCTTACTACTGGAATTCATGTGTGGTTCATGTGCTCTGTCATAACAGACACCACTTGCAGCTTTCATCTCAGGGCACTGTCAGCTCTGCTCTATTCCCCCTGCACTGATGATGCCCTGAGATTAAAGCTGTAAGAGGTGTTTGTGATCACTCATTGCGCTGCTCTTCTTAGTATATTTATTCAGATCAGGGTGGAGAGCCAGGCTGTGTGTTATGTATGTATCACAGGAGAAAGCCTGATCTAAGCTTCTTTGGGGGGAGTGTTTGCTTTTGTTTTTTCACCCTGCAAGATTTTGATTAGACATCATTATACAGGGGGAAAAGGAACCACCACTAATATGAATCTCTGCCAGAGACACTCTTAGGCCGGGATCACACATGCGCGAGATACGGCAGAGTCTCGCAGGTGAAAACCCAGCTCTGGCACCGGCACTCCGGAGCGGAGCGTGCAGCCGCACAGCAATACATGGAGCTGCAAGCTCCGCTATGGAGTGTCGGCGCCAGAGCTGGGTTTTCACCTGCGAGACTCTGCCGTATCTCGCGTATGTGTGATTCCGGCCTTACTTGAAGGACACATTACAATCTAAACTTTACAAGCCAATATCTCTGCACCGGAGATGAAAAAGTAAATCTATTTGCATTATTCACCTCTGCTCAGTTTAATATGCAAATTTTTTATTCCATTATTTTATTGCATTGTGCCTTGATGCTCAGTTGCAGCCAATGTTTTAAGCGTTTTTACTGGGACACATTGGTGTTTATCAGCTGCTTTGTTTCTATTTTGTATATAGATTATTTGGCTCTTGCACTTAGGATTGTTTTGTACCTTTATGGTGGTTGTTATCTCCTCACTATCACTTTATAGTTTGTATATCACAGTACTGTAACTTACATCTCATAGCTTCCAGAGCCATGCACGAGTGAAGACCCTTCTCCCCATAGCACTGGTGGACACAGATAGAAAAGAGCCCCTGTGTAAGAACAGTATATGGACCCTTAGCAGTCCATGAGCTCATCATAGTGTACAATTACACACGTTTTGGAGATAGAAATGAGCCCCCTTACCTAGTGGGGCCCCTGTGTGGCTGCACAAATTGCACCAATGTAATGTTTGTGGCCACCCCTGTCCCATACACCCTAGATAGCTGTAAACCAACACAACAGCAGTCATCTCGCCCAGCGCCCAAGTGCTCACCCTGACAAGCGCTCCAGTGATCACTACCAGAGAGTCGCCACCAAACATCTCTTAAGATAGTCTAACAGTCTGAGACAGGACAAGCCATATTCTTATCTCCCCAGGAACATTATCTGTCGAGGAAGCGTGGGGCCCCCATACACAGACTCTTGGCCAAACTCGTCAATATTGGCAGGGTCAGATATTGTTAGTGATTGTCTCCAGAATCCTATATTCTTTTACAGTCACCTCTTAATTTTTGGGAAGTGTGGATACAGGACGCTACATATTTTTTTTTTTTTTTTTTTTTTTTTTTTTTTTTTTTACACCAATGGTGTAGTGTATCAGTTTAAAAACATGGCCTTTAATTTCATGTTGGAGAGTCAATTACTCAAAAAAATGTACTTTGCAAAAGTCTCTGAGCTTCCCCGATTCTGCTGCTCTTTTCCGTTTTGCTCTATGTCCCTCTATTGCAGAGTTATTCACATTTGTTTCTTCTGGAGCACAATATGTGAAATCTCTTGTTTTACAGTCAGGTAGGCGTTTCTTCAGAGTCTTCTCTGGGGGCGTGTGCTTTCACCCCTCCCTCCCAGACACTGCCAATCACAGCTCAGCATCCCCTGAAACTTATAGACTGTTAGATCAGCTGTTGAAAGGTTATTGGATGCCTCTGGGGACCGGGAAAGCACACGCCCTCAGAGATGACTCCTAACAAATGCCCAGGTGGGCTGCGAGAAGAAATTTCACATACTCCTATTCAAAAGAAACAAACGTAAGTATCTCAGCAATGGAGAGACGCAGCGAAAAACGGAAAAGAGGGCCAGAATCAGGGGAGCTCTGGGATATTACAGGTATTTAGTTTTTTGAGCAACTCACAGATCTTCATTAATTACAGAGGTTATATTTTATGCACGTGGGTGCACACAACAGTTTTATGTATTTCTTTAGATTTTGGTGTCTAAGCAGAGCAATCATGACATCTCTCCATCACGTGGTGTACAGGATAACAGTTTACTTTACAAGTCATGTGGGAAAACCATCATTACTGAGCCGCTATATCCAGCGCCAGAAATAGGAACTTGAGGATGACTGGTGTTGGAATCCTTTCTAGTACGGATGAGAGGGATCGCACGCTGTCTGCAGCGCTGTGAATAAATCACCTGTGGTGCAAACCCCTTCAATCACAGCTGCCTGACATCCTGCCACTGATTTAAAGGGACAGTGAAGCTACAGAATTAGAAATGTATTCTCGCGTTTATAACAGGAACTTCAGTGAAAATTTAATGTTTTCAATTAAAGAATTCTATTTTGGGCCCTTAGGACTCCACATTGGATACATCAAAAGTTAAGAACGGATTTTTAACCTCTGGGTGCAAACAAGAATGATCCAATTTACTGAAATTTTAGAAAATTGATTTTTTTCCTTAAACAGAGTGGGCGCGGTTTGTTTTAACCCCTTAGTGACGGAGCCAAATTTTTTAAATCAGACCAGTGTCACTTTATGTGGCAATAACTCTGCAATGCTTCAACAAATCCCAGTGATTTTGAGATAGTTTTTTCGTGACACATTATACTTTATGATAAAGGTAAATTTAGGTCAATGTGTTTTGTGTTTATTTATAAAAAAATATCAAAAATTTGAGAAATGTTAAAAAATTAGCAATTTTCAAAGTTTGAATGATTATCCCTTTAATCCAGATGGTCATGCCACAGCAAACCATTAATAAATAACATTTCCCACATGTCGGCTTTACATCAGCACCATTTGTAAAATGTTCTTTTATTTTGTTAGCATTTTAGGAGGTTTAAAAATGTAGCAGCAATTTTTCATTTTTTCAAAGGAAATTTATAACATTTATTTTTTTAGGGAACTATCCATGTTTGAAGTGACTTTAGGGGTCTCATGTATTGGGAAACCCCCAAACGTGATACCATTTTGAAAACAGCACCCCCTGACATATTGAAAACTGCTTTCAGTTAGTTTTTTAACCCTTCAGGTGCTTTACAGGAATTAACGCAAAGTGGTATGACAGAAATGAAAATGTGTATTTTTACCACCTAAATGTCGGTAACATCTGAACAGGTTACAACAGCCGGCAGACTCCAAGGCCGCTATTTGGTCGTGAATTACCATCGCAAACATCAGGACCACACAATCATGATCTGAGGGCACCAATTGGGATAAAGAGGAAACCCTCACACTCTGTTAACCATTTATAATGATCTAGTCACTATTGACAGCAGCATCTAAAGGGTTGAAAAGATTTGGACGGTGCCAACACTGATCGTGGCTGATACAGCAAGTTGTCAGCTATAGTGCACAACCGACAGCTGCTGGATTGTCACCTGTATGCGGAGGCTATTCTCTTATACCTCAGGTCAGTTAAAAGACGTATTGGCGGTCATTTAAGGTACCGTCACATTTAGCGACGCTGCAGCGATATAGACAACGATGCCGATCGCTGCAGCGTCGCTGTTTAGGTCGCTGTAGAGACGTCAAACACAGGAACTCCAGAACGATGCAGGAGCGATCCAGTGACGTACTTATCGTTCTCGCTGGTTGTTCGCTCCATGAAGAAACATTGCAGGCATCGTTGCTTTTGCTGTCAAACATGACGAATCACGCCGACCTGACGACCAAATAAAGTTCCGGACTTCTAGCTACGACCAGCGATGTCACAGCGGGATCCTGATCGCTGCTGCGTGTCAAACACAACGAGATCGCTATCCAGGACGCTGCAACGTCACGGATCGTTGTCGTTCTCGTTGTAAAGTTGCTCAGTGTGAAGGTACCTTAAGGGGTTAATGGGAGACGCTGATGGAAAGGGATGAGTCCATAGGCATTAGTGATATGCGAGCATGCTCGGATAAGGTGTTATGTGAGCATGCTCAGGTGCTCACCGAGTGCCCTCGGTGTGCTCGAATAATATGTTTGAGTCGCTGCGGCTGCATGTGTCACGCAGGGCTGGAGTCAGAATCATGGAAATTGAGGAGTCGGAGTTGGAGGTTTGGCTTAAAAACTCCACAGCCCTGGTCTCACGGCTCTTAGACAGCCACAACACATGAAGGGATTTCCTAAAAAACAGGTAATCCCTGCATGTGTTGTAACTGCCGAATAGCCGCAAGACATACTGCTGCAGTGACTTGAACATATTATTGAGCACGTCGAAGGCGCTCGGTTAGCACATGAGCATGCTGAGATAACACCTTATCCGAGCACGCTCACTCATCACTAGTAGGCATACATTTGCCAAATGGGAGCAGTGAGGCCGTCCAGGCAGAAGATCAGACGGAAAATTTGGGAAAATAAAAAATGTAAACTGTGCCTTACTCACTCTCCAGGGTCCAGCGCTGAGTCTCCGCAGCTGCTTCCAGTGTCTGGCATTGTCTGCAGCGCTCACGTCACATCAATAACGCTTCGGCTAATCAAAGCTCAGTGATCGGCTGCAGCGCTGTAGACATGGAGCCCGCTTTGCAGATCGTCATCTGTGTTGCTGGCACAGGGACATTAATGAGGGGCACAGACTGACTACAGACATCACTTTCTGTAAAGTTGCGGCTATGGAGGGCGGACGGGATAATTGCACTCATTATTACATATCTCGGAGGGGTCTGGGAATACACCGGGGTCATGAGCCGTGCATGCACCCTGCCATATGTGCCAGACTCCACCGCCATACGCGGGCTCCCAGAACCACAAAGGACTGTGCGGCCATGAATAATATCTACCGGGAAATCCAGCAGACAATGAGAAATCACAACAAAGCAACGCCAGACACCTGGAAATGCAACATCTCCACTCCCACAGCGTCACGAGTGGGAAACACACAGATCTCCACAGGAGGGCGCTGCACAGAAGTATTCCAGTAATCCGGCACCATCTTCACCGACACCGTATCATCAGAAATTACATTATATATTCCGGATTACCAGCTGCTGGACTAAAGCAATTGCTAACATGTACATATAAAGCATAAAAGATAACGGCTGAATCAGCAATGGTCCACCGATAGTCAGAAGAAGGGGTCCCCAGCATGGGGGGGGGGGGGGGAGGAGGTAAGGGGAGGGGGTCGCACATCCCCCCTCCTGGCAGAAGATATCAGTGCTATAGGATATGAATGGACCGACGCCAGCACGGCGCGACGGTGGCCACAAGAAGGAGTATTAGGCCTGCAAAATGGACGCTATTCACTGACAGTAAGCATTGCTCTCACCAACTTAAGAGTCGTGATGTCTAGGACTTTTGCTGCAGTATTTGCCTCCCCTCTATGTAGAGGAAGAGGATACAGCCCACCCCAGGGAGGACCCCAGAGAGATAAATCAACAAAATCCTGGTATCTACAGGGTAGAGATTCCAGCGTGCCGCCCCCCACAGGGCAACAACTGCACCCACACAATCCAGATTAACGCTAATGAGATGCAACAAGCCGTCAATCACAGAACGACCCTCGGAGCTGTCAATCATCTGACTGCAAACCACAAGAATGCAGATCCTTAAAGGGCAAGGAAATCCGCACTAGGAAGCAAGAAGGGGGCACCACAGAGCCCAGCACTCACCTCGCACACACAGGAGAGACATGGCCTCTGTCGGTGGGGATCACTCCAAGGAACATGAGGCGAGTGGGGTCATCCTGCAGAAGAAAATCAGAAGCATTAACACCCGGGCAACACCGCTGCCACCCGGGCACAGAAGAGCAGGAGGGCATAAACGGTTAAATAACAATTAACTAGGGAGCAGTGAGGGTGAGAAGATTAATGGGCAGAGCATATGCCTGTACATTATACACAGGAGGGGGGGGATACAACAGTAGATTATACACAGGAGGGGGGATATAATAGATTATACACAGGAGGGGGGGATATAACAGTAGATTATACACAGGAGGGGGGGATATAACAGTAGATTATACACAGGAGGGGGGGATATAACAGTAGATTATACACAGGAGGGGGGGATATAACAGTAGATTATACACAGGAGGGGGGGATATAACAGTAGATTATACACAGGAGGGGGGATATAACAGTGGATTATACACAGGAGGGGGGATATAACAGTGGATTATACACAGGGGGGATATAACAGTGGATTATACACAGGAGGGGGGATATAACAGTAGATTATACACAGGAGGGGGATACAACAGTGGATTATACACAGGAGGGGGGATACAACAGTAGATTATACACAGGAGGGGGATACAACAGTAGATTATACACAGGAGGGGGATATAACAGTAGATTATACACAGGAGGGGGATATAACAGTAGATTATACACAGGAGGGGGATACAACAGTAGATTATACACAGGAGGGGGGGATATAACAGTAGATTATACACAGGAGGGGGATATAACAGTAGATTATACACAGGAGGGGGGATACAACAGTAGATTATACACAGGAGGGGGATATAACAGTGGATTATACACAGGAGGGGGATATAACAGTGGATTATACACAGGAGGGGGATATAACAGATTATACACAGGAGGGGGGATATAACAGTAGATTATACACAGGAGGGGGATATAACAGTGGATTATACACAGGGGGGATATAACAGTGGATTATACGCAGGGGGGATATAACAGTGGATTATACACAGGAGGGGGGATATAACAGTGGATTATACACAGGAGGGGGATATAACAGTAGATTATACACAGGAGGGGGGATATAACAGTAGATTATACACAGGAGGGGGGATATAACAGTGGATTATACACAGGAGGGGGGATATAACAGTGGATTATACACAGGGGGGATATAACAGTGGATTATACACAGGAGGGGGGATATAACAGTGGATTATACACAGGAGGGGGGATATAACAGTGGATTATACACAGGGGGGATATAACAGTAGATTATACACAGGAGGGGGATATAACAGTAGATTATACACAGGAGGGGGATATAACAGTAAATTATACACAGGAGGGGGATATAACAGTGGATTATACACAGGGGGGATATAACAGTGGATTATACGCAGGGGGGATATAACAGTAGATTATACACAGGAGGGGGGATATAACAGTGGATTATACACAGGAGGGGGATATGACAGTAGATTATACACAGGAGGGGGGATATAACAGTAGATTATACACAGGAGGGGGATATAACAGTAGATTATACACAGGAGGGGGATATAACAGTAGATTATACACAGGAGAGGGGATATAACAGTGGATTATACACAGGAGGGGGGATATAACAGTGGATTATACACAGGGGGGATATAACAGTGGATTATACGCAGGGGGATATAACAGTGGATTATACACAGGAGGGGGGATATAAAAGTGGATTATACACAGGAGGGGGATATAACAGATTATACACAGGAGGGGGGATATAACAGTAGATTATACAGGGGGGGATATAACAGTGGATTATACACAGGAGGGGGATATAACAGTGGATTATACGCAGGGGGGATATAACAGTGGATTATACACAGGGGGGATATAAGTGGATTATACACAGGAGGGGGATATAACAGTGGATTATACACGGGGGGGATATAACAGTGGATTATACACAGGAGGGGGATATAACAGTGGATTATACACAGGAGGGGGATATAACAGTGGATTATACACAGGAGGGGGATATAACAGATTATACACAGGAGGGGGGATATAACAGTAGATTATACACAGGGGGGACATAACAGATTATACACAGGAGGGGGATATAACAGTAGATTATACACAGGAGGGGGGATATAACAGTAGATTATACACAGGAGGGGGGATATAACAGATTATACACAGGAGGGGGATATAACAGTAGATTATACACGGGGGGGGGGATATAACAGTGGATTATACACAGGAGGGGGGGATATAACAGTGGATTATACACAGGAGGGGGGATATAACAGTAGATTATACACAGGGGGATATTATATAACAGTTGGGGGATACATTACTATAGCCGCACAGACAGGGGGCGCAGTGCACACAGCGGGCATTACCGGCAGGGATGGAGGCAGATAACGCAGGCATTGTGAGGAGGCGGCAGCACAGAGAAGAGAAGCCGCCGCCGGGAGAAGTGAAGCGAAGTTATAAAAGCACGGAGCCCGATCCCCGGAGTCGCCGCTCACCTCCGCTATGCACCCGGTCCCAGTCCCGGCCGCTGTCACTCGGCGGACAATCCCTGACAGCAGGTGCTCGCCAGGCGGACACAACAGTCAGTGTGAGGGGAAAGATCCCGACTTCTGCTCCTCCTACTCCAATACACACAGCACACACCCCTCTCCTCCCTGCATGGTTCAGCTCACCTACGGCAGCCCCAGGGGAAGGCCCGACCCATCCCACAGTCACACAGGGGGAGCAAAGGCGGTGGAGTGACACCGCACAGGTGACAGGGATGATTGACGTGGAGCTGGTGTAGCAGCCAATAGTGGTGAAGAGGCGTGTCCATGCGACAGGTGGGCGTGGTCGTTTGACAAAGTCTAAAGTGGTACAGTAGGGCGATCTACTGCTGTGTTCGTCCGCGGGGCGGAGCACACCTGTCTGCGGTGCAGGGATATGCTCACCTGGAGGACTATTTTGTAGAACTTTATTGTGTGTGATGCTGTCCCGGAGTAGAGGTATCTAAGCCCAATATGTGATACTGTCCCCTGAGCGGAGGTATCTAAGACCAGTATGTGATACTGTCCCCTGAGCAGAGGTATCTAAGCCCAGTATGTGATACTGTCCCCTGAGAGGAGGTATCTAAGACCAGTATGTGATACTGTCCCGGAGTAGATGTATCTAAGCCTAGTATGTGATACTGTCCCGGAGTAGAGGTATCTAAGCCTAGTAAGTGATACTGTCCCTGAGCAGAGGTATCTAAGCCTAGTATGTGATACTGTCCCCTGAGCAGAGGTATCTAATCCTAGTATGTGATACTGTCCCCTGAGCAGAGGTATCTAATCCTAGTATGTGATACTGTCCCCTGAGCAGAGGTATCTAACCCCAGTATGTGATACTGTCCCCTGAGCAGAGGTATCTAAGCCCAGTATGTGATACTGTCCCGGAGTAGATGTATCTAAGCCTAGTATGTGATACTGTCCCTGAGCAGAGGTATCTAAGCCTAGTAAGTGATACTGTCCCTGAGCAGAGGTATCTAAGCCTAGTAAGTGATACTGTCCCTGAGCAGAGGTATCTAAGCCTAGTAAGTGATACTGTCCCTGAGCAGAGGTATCTAAGCCTAGTATGTGATACTGTCTCCAGAGCTCAGGTATCTAAGCTTATTATCTGTGATTCTGTTTCCTGAGCTTGTGTATCTAAGCTTGTGTGATGGTGTCTCCTGAGCTTGTGTATCTAAGCGTATTATGTATTATGCTGTCTCCAGAGATCTTGTATCTAAGCATATTATGAGTGATGCTATCTCCTGAGCTTGTGTATCTAAGCTTATGTGCGGTGCTGCCTCCTGACCTTGTGTATCTACGGTTATTATCAGTGATCCTGTCCCCTGAGCGGAGGTATCTAATCCTAGTATGTGATACTGTCCCCTGAGCCGAGGTATCTAAACCTAGTATGTGATACTGTCCCGGAGTAGAGGTATCTAAGCCTAGTAAGTGATACTGTCCCGGAGTAGAGGTATCTAAGCCTAGTAAGTGATACTGTCCCTGAGCAGAGGTATCTAAGCCTATTATGTGATACTGTCCCGAAGTAGAGGTATCTAAGCCTAGTATGTGATACTGTCCCGGAGTAGAGGTATCTAAGCCTAGTATGTGATACTGTCCCGGAGTAGAGGTATCTAAGCCTAGTATGTGATACTGTCCCGGAGTAGAGGTATCTAAGCCTAGTATGTGATACTGTCCCGGAGTAGAGGTATCTAAGCCTATTATGTGATACTGTCCCGGAGTAGAGGTATCTAAGCCTAGTATGTGATACTGTCCCGGAGTAGAGGTATCTAAGCCTAGTATGTGATACTGTCCCGGAGTAGAGGTATCTAAGCCTAGTAAGTGATACTGTCCCTGAGCAGAGGTATCTAAGCCTAGTATGTGATACTGTCTCCAGAGCTCAGGTATCTAAGCTTATTATCTGTGGTTCTGTTTCCTGAGCTTGTGTATCTAAGCTTGTGTGATGGTGTCTCCTGAGCTTGTGTATCTAAGCGTATTATGTATTATGCTGTCTCCAGAGATCTTGTATCTAAGCATATTATGAGTGATGCTATCTCCTGAGCTTGTGTATCTACGGTTATTATCAGTGATACTGTCTCCTGAGCTTGCGTATCTAAGCTTATTATGTGTGATACGATCCCCTGGTGTCAGTTTTCTCATCTTTGCCTCCTGGGCCCCATCATGTGCTGACATTGTGTGATACTGTCTATTGGAGTTGAATTGTGTATCCAAGCGTATGTGTGATACTGTCATATTACGTTTTACCACATATTGGTAGGGTTTATTGAATCAAGAAGGGCAAAAAAGAAACCCTAGAATGTTGTTTTGATGTAATAAAATATAGCTTTTATTTGTTATACCTATAGAAAATAACAGACCCCAATCACCGTGCAGCTATAGTGCTGGCTGTGTTCACTCTGCAGGTGATACCCTGTGGTGAGTGTCTGCCTGACAGCGGAGGTTGGCACCCCATACATATAAACGAGCAGTGGCTCCCCCGCTCCTCGGAGGTTGGCACCCCATACATATAAACGAGCAGTGGCTCCCCTGCTCCTCGGAGGTTGGCACCCCATACATATAAACGAGCAGTGGCTCCCCCGCTCCTCGGAGGTTGGCACCCCATACACATAATCGAGCAGTGGCTCCCCCGCTCCTCGAGGGCTGTCCCTCAGAGCTCCTGGATGACCCGACGTTTGTGCTTCATTCAGTCAGCCACTTATACAAACATAGGGGAAGAGAGCAAGATAGAACACCGTCCGAGGACGAGCAGTAAGGACAGACAACTTGTGAACGTGTATGCAAAGGGTGAGCACAACCACACTAGTAAAGTGACATGTGCATAATAAAAACTAATGTGTATACCTAACTATGCTGTTCCCTGCTGTACCAATTCCTGCCTGTCAGTGGAGGTTGGCACCCCACTTTTCAGCGGATATGGTGCCCCCGCTCCATGGCGACTGACCCTTTTTTGATAAATAACAAACTGTATATTCCCTAGATATGGATTACGGCGTGGAACTGACTGTACGCCGGACAGGTATGGGTATATTGTTGGTTTGTTATTTCTTCATTTTTTACAGGAGATCGAGGACGTTGCATGGATTAGCAGTAACAATAAAATGGTCAAACTGTGCTCAGTGTTTTATTTCATTAAAATACCTTATTCTGGCTGTGTCTTTATTTAACCCTTTAACAACTATAGGATTAGTAATGGATAGGTATCTTATTGACACCTCTCCATTACTAAACCAGCTTGATGTCATCTTACAATACAAAGGTGACATCAACCCCACAACTATTACCCTATATGCCACCGCTACAGGGCAAGTGGGAAGAGCGAGGCTAAGTGCCGGAATTAGCACATCTTACAGATGCGCCTTTTCTGGGGTGGCTGAGTGCTGATGTTTTTAGCCAGGTGGGGCCAATATCCATGGTCCCTTCCTAGGCTTTTAATATCAGCCCGCAGTTGTCTGCATAGCCTTTGCTGGTTATTAATTATGGGCAAACCCCACATCATATTTTTTTGAGGTCCCCCATTTTAATAGCCAGTAAAGGCTAAGTATACAGCTGTGAGCTGAAATTAATAGCCTGTAAATCTCCATGGGTATTACCCCCTTCCCAGGCTATAAACATCTGCCCCCAGTCACTTGCTTTCCCTCAGCTGGTTTTGAAAATTGCGTGAGAGCCCACACCATTTTTTTTCCAATATCGTTTATTAATTAAATACATGTCCAGAAATTTGCACACACGCTGTACTAATTGTATTGATCACACACATCTATATAACTATTCTGCATGGATTTACTGTATGTAAACCATGTCTCCTATCCTGTCAGCTCCTGTATTGATTGTACAGAAGTCAACAAATGAATTAATGGCTAATCTTCATCTATATCTCTATGCAATAAAAAGATATATATATTTGTGTGTGTCACTAACACACATATATATATATATATACAGTATATATACAGTATATATATACACCTATTCTATCCTATTAAAACTTATTCTATTCTATACTGTACACGGCAGATGATTTGCCAGCTTTTAATCTAATATTTATACAGTATATACTTTATTTCCGACGTATAAGACGACTTTTTAACCCCTGAAAGTCTTCTCAAAAGTCGAGGGTCGTCTTATACGCTGGGTACGGCGTGTGCGGAACTCTGATGTCGCCGCATATGGTGCAGGGAGCGGTCCCGGATGGTTCCCAGGGTCTGGAGGAGAGGAGACTCTCCTTCAGGCCCTGGGATCCATATTTGTGATAAAAAAGAATAAAAATAAAAAGTAGGGATATACTTACCTTCCGACGGCCCCTGGAGTTCTCCTGGCCGTCAGCAGTGCATGCGGCAGCTTCCGTTCCCAAGGATGCATTGCGCGCCACGTGACCACGACGTCACAAAAGGTCCTTCTCGGCGCGCAATGCATCCTTGGGAATGGAAGCCGCCGCATGCATCGCGGAGAGCCGGGAGAACTCCAGGGACCGTCGGAAGGTAACTATATCCATATTTTTTATTTTTATTCTTTTTTTTACACGAATATGGATCCCAGGGCCTGAAGGAGAGTCACCTCTCCTCCAGACCCTGGGAACCATCCGGGTCCGCTCCCTGCACACGCCGTATAAGACGACACCCGGTGCATAAGCTGACCCCCGAAAAGTTGAGGATCGTCTTATACGCCCAGTTGTCTTACATGCCAAAAAATACGGTATACATATTTTGAAGAATATTTGGTTTTAAAAGGATGTGTACAGTTGTGTATTACAATGTGATTTTAACATGAGCTTTTACATACAGAGAACTGCCATATGGGTATCCAAGCTTTGTGTGATACTGTGATGCTGAGCGAGTGTATCCACGCTTAAGATAAGTTTGTAGAACAAATTTCTTTTTTTGGTTTGTAGATGACATTTGGGAACGTTACCCCAACGCTGCCACTTTTATATGCAACAGATTTTCTGAGCTGAAAAATTTGGCTAAAAAGACTATGCAGTGAATCCCCCTCCTTGTGCGTGGACCCTCCAGCTGCTTTTTCCCAGCAATTACCACAGAAATGGGTCCGGATCTGACCCCGGCAGCTGATTGTTGCCTTTGATGCTTCTCACAAAGCGGAGTTTCCCTCTAGTGGCTGCTGTTGGGATCTACAGCGCGGAGTACAATGAGTCAGTTTTTTTTTTCCTTTTGGCTTATACAATCTTCACAATAGGATGCCAAATTTTATTTTTCTTTCCGGGAGCCGTGTTCTTCTAGTTTGGTTACATATTTTCCATTTAGGCATATGAGTAGGATGGGAGCTCTTATGGCCATCTTGGTTATAAGGCGATGTTCACATTGAGGGTTTTCTTTTCAAAAGTTCAAACACCAAGCAGGCACCGCTTCAGGAAACTAATTTTTTGGGGGAAAATTTTGTTTTTCTGAAGCAATTCCTCAAGCTTTTTTTTACTGAATTTTTTTTTTCAGCTTTTGGATTTAGTTTAGAAAGGTTTCCATCAGGATAATTTTTAAAGACGTGACATACTTTTTCTTTTTTCAAGAGTTTTCAAAACTTCTTCAAGAAAAAAAGTTCTTTACATGGGCTGTGTGTGCACCAAGGCGAATCTAGGTTTTCCTCCACCAAATAAGATCAGAGGAATACAGCACCAGAACCACCAACAGTGCAAAATACATAACAAAAATCACCAACATTACACAAATACAACATCACAACTACCAATAATACATGAAAACAGCAACAGAACCATCATCCGTACATGAATAAAGCACCAGAACCATCATTAATTCATGCTGACAGAACCACCAACAGTACAGAAAAACAGCACCATCAGTACAGGAATGCATCATCAGAACCACCAACAGTACAAAAATACAGCATCACAACCATTATCAGTACATGAATACATCATCAGAACCACTATCAGTATATAGGTACATCGCTAGAACCACCATCAGCACATGAATACATCACCAAAACTACCAGGTGTACGGGAAAAAATCATCAGAGCCACTATCCGTACAGTATTGCATCACCAGAACTACCAACAATGTAGAAACACAGCATCATAACCATCATCAGTGTCACGAAACAGCTGTCTGGTGACCCTACCACTATGGAGCGCCCTAGCTCGCCCTATTCCCCGAAATACTTCTGAAGGTGAAGATGCTGGGGCCTCCACCCTTGCCTTATCTCCTGAGTTATCCCTCCATCTGTTCTCTTCTCCCACCCAGGGAAGAGGGACGCTATTGTGCACCGCAGTACACCAACCCGACAAACAAGGCTACACAAACAATAATTAACAGAAAACTCCAGGTATACATACAAAATATTCAGGGTATGTGCACACATCAGGATTTCTTGCAGAAATTTTCCTGACAAAAACCGGACATTTCTGCCAGAAATCCACATGCGTTTTTACCGCATTTTTCACGCGTTTTTCACGCGTTTTTGGTGCGTTTGTTCCCAAATGCATAGAATTGCGGGAAAAACGCAGAAAATCCGCAATAATAATGAACATGCTCATTTTTTTACCGCGATGCGTTTTTTCGCGGAAGAAAACGCATCCATGTGCACAAAACATGCAGAATGCATTCTAAATGATAGAATGCATAATGTATGCATTTTTAATGAGTTTTTATAGCGTTTTTAGCGCGAAAAAACCTGAACGTGTGCACATGGCCTCACTTACATATAACAGAGGAATGCATCGGGGAGTGGAGGATGGGGAATAAACTAAAGTAAAGAAGGGAAGGGAATTATCACACTTACAGACCACGCAACAGTCATAGATAACTCCTCATATGAACACCTCTTCCTCCTGAAGCCATGTGTCATGACTTCTTTTTAGGAGACGTGACAGCTATGGTTCTGCTTTATTTTAAATGTGTTTTTTACTATAGGGCCAGCAAGGGTTAATGTCAGTTTTCTTGCTGGCAGCTGCTGTGTTGCTGGTCAGCTGATATGGGCGGTGACCACTCCCACCATCCTTTAAATAGCCACATGACGCATCAGCTGACTGTTGGTAATGGAGTTTTTCTTTGGGGACCAGCCGAGGAGTTGTGAGTTCTCTGGTGCCATCTGTGTATCAGCTGCTTGAGGTCCTGGTTTCTAGCCTCTGCTGTGTGGAGCTTGCAGCAGAAGCTTGAGCCAAGTTACTTGTGTACTTACTTTGTCTGTCTCATGCTTGTCACTACCCCCTGTGCTGATACCATCTGCAGTGGTGAGGCTAGCGTCCTTGCCAGCCAGTGTCCTAGCCAGGGTTTAGTGAGGTGACAGCTAGGGACTAGGCATGTGACGGCGGTGGGGTGAAGGACCCGCATACTGCGTTAGGGGAGCTTAGGGATAGGCACAGGCTGTGTTAGGAGGTGCTCCATCACTCATTCCCTACTGTTAGGGCCTTCCTCTCCCTTATTCTATCCCGTTATGTATGTGTTGTGCCGACAGCTGTACTGACTCCTGTTGGGTCATGACACCATGCAGCAAATGCTAGCTCTGACAGAGATTTGCATCAGATTATAAAGGGGAAGGGAGTGGCTAACTTGGCTCAACTGCAGAGCTCAAAGTTTTCCACCATGGCCGATTAACCTCTGTTCTGCCAAAAGGAATAAACACCATTAAAATTAAGCGCTTCCTCTCATCGCCGGAGTAGGAGCAATCGGACACTGTAACCCCGTGACAATCAGTACATGAAAACATCACTAAAATCATCATGTGTACATGAATAAAGCACCAGAATCATCATCAGTACATGCATACAGCACCAATGTTAGCACCATCGTCAGACTGCAAACTTCACCTGGGAAAACTCGGCAGATGCTCCTGCATCTAAGTAATGCCATGTGCACACAGCCCAAGGGTGTGCGCACACAACGTCATTTCCAGGCTCTGCAGTAACTTTCTGACAACCTGTCGGAAAACTCTCTAAATAATGAACATATTAATTTCTATCTGGTTACCAGGGGACTTCGGCATCGTTGGTCGCTGGAGAGCTGTCTGTGTGACAGCTCTCCAGCGACCACACAACGACCTAAACAGCGACGCTGCAGCGATCGGCATCGTTGCCTATATCGCTGCAGCGTCGCTTAATGTGACGGTACCTTAAGAACATTGTTCCCACTGCCTCTCCATTTGTAATTAAATGCATAATTTGATTTCCTTGGCTTATCTATGGTCTCATCACACTTCCCACCCCCTAACAAATGCCCTGCTGTAGTATGCTTTAAATGTTGTGCTTGTTTCTTATTAATCTATCTGTAATCTTGCCCGAAGAAGGAGCCTCTGTGCTCTGAAAGCTGCAAACATATTATTTTCTGGTTAGCCAATAAAGGTATCACTCCTAGAATACTTCTGTCATCATTGGGCAGAAAAGTATTCACATCGATTGTTCTTATGTTCAGGCTTTTAGG
Organism: Ranitomeya imitator; assembly: GCF_032444005.1. Classification (NCBI taxonomy): domain Eukaryota; kingdom Metazoa; phylum Chordata; class Amphibia; order Anura; family Dendrobatidae; genus Ranitomeya; species Ranitomeya imitator. The sequence continues at coordinate 72,721,520 of NC_091282.1, read as the reverse complement.
CTATGTGCACACGTTGTGGATTCTCTGCGGATCCGCATCGTTTTTTGCAGTGGAGAAACGCTGCAGATCCGCAATTGATTTACAGTACAATGTAAATCAATAAGAAAAAAAAATGCTGTGCACACTTTGCGGAAAATCCGCTGCGGAAACGCTGCGGTTTAAAAGAAGTAGCATGTCACTTCTTTTTTGCGAATCTGCGTTTTTGTACCCATTCCATTATAGAAAACCGCAGAGGTAAAAAAATGCAGCAAATCCGCAAAAAAAAAAACGCTGCGGAACCGCACAAAAAATGCGACAAATCCGCAGGTGCGTTTTCTGCCAGGAGAGGCAGAATCCGCACCAGAAATTCCTAAGGCTAATCTGCAACATGTGCATATAGCCTTAAAAAACGTCTTTTCACCACTTTAGGATTCTAATCCAAGTGATTCTAATCCAAGTGATTAATGTGCACACGTTGCAGATTTCCTGCAGATCTGCAGCTTTTTTTCTGCGCAGAAACGCTGCAGTTTTGCAAGTGATTTACAGTACAATGTAAATCAATGGCAAAAAAAAATTGCTGTGCTAATGGTGCGGAAAAATCTGCACAGAAAACACAGCAGATTCAAAGAAGGACCATGTCACTTCTTTTTGCAGATCTGCTGCGTTTCTGCACCCATTCCATAATAGAAATCTGCAGGGGTAAAAAAAGGAAGAAATCTGCACAAAAAATCTGCAACGTGTGCACAGACCAAAAAAAGGCGCGTTTTCTGCCAAGAAATTCAGAATCTGCACAAAAAATTCCACAGTCAAATCTGCAACGTGTGCATATAGCCTAAAAGAAGTGAGTTGTCAATTCTTCTGGCACTCTCCGCTTGGAAGAAGCTCTGTACTTTACAGTACGAATCAGTGGAAAACTCACAACACGTCTGGAAGACGACCTGTTGTTTTTTTGGATCGTTTTACCATAAATTTTTGCTTAAAGGGAGTCTGTCACCACAAAAATTGTCTTATAAGCTGCGGCCACCAGCATCAGAGGCTCATCTACAGCATTCCGTAATGCTGTAGATAAGCCCCCCCCCCCCCCCCCCAGTCCCCCGATGTAACCTGAAAGATAAGAAAAACAAGTTAGATTATTCTCACCCAGGGGAAGTCCCGGTTCACGTCAGATGGGCGTCGCGTTGCGGGTTCAGCGCCTCCCTTCTTCATACGATGACGTCCTCATCTTTGCTTCATGCCGCAGGTGTACTTTATCTGCCCTGTTGAGGACAGAGCAAAGTACTGCAGTGCGCAGGCGCCAGGAAAGGTTAGAGGCCCGGCACCAGCATATGGTCTCACAAGGGGTCTGAGGATCTCATCTCGGTATCTAATGGCAGTCAGGTTACCTCTGGCGAGCACATGGAGGCCTGTGCGGTCCTCCAAAGAAATGCCACCCCACACCATTACTTACCCACTGCCAAACCGGTCATGCTGAAGGTTGTTGCAGGCAGCAGATCGCTCTCCGCGGCATCTCCAGACTCTGTCTGACGGCGGCGTCTAAAAATCACTAAAATTGACAAATCTCCGGGCCCGGATGGGATACACCCTCGAGTACTGCAGGAATTAAGTACAGTCATTGATAGACCATTATTTTTCATCTTTAACCCTTTAATCCCATATGACGTACTATCCCATCGAGGTGACATTGGACTTAATTCCCAGTGACGGGATAGTACGTCATATGCAATCGGCCGTGCTCACGGGGGAGCGCGGCCGGGTGTCAGCTGACTATCGCAGCTGACATCCGGCACTATGTGCCAGTAGCGGTCACGGACCGCTCCTGGCACCTTAACCCCCGTAACACTGCGATCAAACATGATCGCAGCGTTCCGGTGGCATAGGGAAGCATCGTGCAGGGAGGGGGCTCCCTGCGGGCTTCCCTGAGACCCTCGGTACAAGGCGATGTGCTCACCTTGTACCGAGCATCTCCTCCCTACAGGCCCTGGATCCAAAATGGCCACAGGGCTACTTCCGGGTCCTGCAGGGAGGTGGCTTACCAGTGCCTGCTCAGAGCAAGCGCTGGTAAGCCTGCATGTTGTGAATTCTGTTGTCAAGCTCCCTCCTGTGGTCATGAATGGTACTTCGGCTGGTTCTGTCCATGGGCTTCCTCTGGTGGTTGTGAGTGGGGCTGCGGCTTCTGAGGTTCCTTCCACAGGTGACGAGGTTAATTCGTTAGCTGGCTGCTCTATTTAACTCCACTTAGATCATTGCTCCATGCCACCTGTCAATGTTCCAGTATTGGTCTAGTTCGCTCCTGGATCGTTCTTGTGACCTGTCTTCCCAGCAGAAGCTAAGTTCCTGCCTGTTTTTCTCTGGTTTGCTATTTTTCTGTCCAGCTTGCTATTTTGATTTTTGTCTTGCTTGCTGGAAACTCTGGGACGCAGAGGGAGCGCCTCCGCACCGTGAGTCGGTGCGGAGGGTCTTTTTGCGCCCTCTGCGTGGTCTTTTTGTAGTTTTTGTGCTGACCGCAAAGTTACCTTTCCTATCCTCTGTCTGTTCAGTAAGTCGGGTGTTATGATTAGGCAATTCAGTACCACAGTGAACATAGAGGTCAGAGCACATACAGTGATCTGACAATAATCCAAAAACATAGAACGAGCTCTGAGACGTGGGAACTCTGTTGACCGCAATCCCTGATCCTCTCCAAACAACACTAGAGGCAGCCGTGGATTGCGCCTAACTCTACCTATGCAACTCGGCACAGCCTGAGAAACTAGCTAGCCTGAAGATAGAAAATAAGCCTACCTTGCCTCAGAGAAATACCCCAAAGGAAAAGGCAGCCCCCCACATATAATGACTGTGAGTTAAGATGAAAAGACAAACGTAGAGATGAAATAGATTTAGCAAAGTGAGGCCTGACTTACTGAACAGAGCGAGGATAGGAAAGGTAACTTTGCGGTCAACACAAAACCCTAAAAACCACGCAAAGGGGGCAAAAAGACCCTCCGTACCGAACTAACGGCACGGAGGTACACCCTCTGCGTCCCAGAGCTTCCAGCAAATAAATAGATAAGCTGGACAGAAGAAAAGCAAACAAAATAGCAAAGGAAAACTTAGCTATGCAGAGCAGCAGGCCACAGGAACGATCCAGGAGGAAAACAAGTCCAATACTGGAACATTGACAGGAAGCCAGGATCAAAGCACTAGGTGGAGTTAAGTAGAGCAGCACCTAACGACCCCACCACATCACCTGAGGGAGGAAACTCAGAAGCCACAGTACCACTTCCCTCCACCAACGGAAGCTCACAGAGAGAATCAGCCGAAGTACCACTTGTGACCACAGGAGGGAGCTCTGCCACAGAATTCACAACAGTACCCCCCCCTTGAGGAGGGGTCACCGAACCCTCACCAGAGCCCCCAGGCCGACCAGGATGAGCCACATGAAAGGCACGAACAAGATCGGGAGCATGGACATCAGAGGCAAAGACCCAGGAATTATCTTCCTGAGCATAACCCTTCCACTTAACCAGATACTGGAGTTTCCGTCTTGAAACACGAGAATCTAAAATCTTCTCCACAATATAATCCAACTCCCCCTCCACCAAAACCGGGGCAGGAGGGTCAACAGATGGAACCATAGGTGCCACGTATCTCCGCAACAATGACATATGGAATACATTACGTATGGAAAAAGAATCTGGAAGGGTCAGACGAAAAGACACAGGATTAAGAACCTCAGAAATCCTATATGGACCAATGAAATGAGGTTTAAACTTAGGAGAGGAAACCTTCATAGGAATATGACGAGAAGATAACCAAACCAGATCCCCAACACGAAGTCGGGGACCCACACAGCGTCTGCGATTAGCAAAACGTTGAGCCTTCTCCTGGGACAAGGTCAAATTGTCCACTACCTGAGTCCAAATCTGCTGCAACCTGTCCACCACAGTATCCACACCTGGACAGTCCGAAGACTCAACCTGTCCTGACGAGAAGCGAGGATGGAACCCAGAGTTGCAGAAAAATGGCGAAACCAAGGTAGCCGAGCTGGCCCGATTATTAAGGGCGAACTCAGCCAAAGGCAAAAAGGACACCCAGTCATCCTGATCAGCAGAAACAAAACATCTCAGATATGTTTCCAAGGTCTGATTGGTTTGTTCGGTCTGGCCATTAGTCTGAGGATGGAAAGCCGAGGAAAAAGACAAGTCAATGCCCATCCTACCACAAAAAGCTCGCCAAAACCTCGAAACAAACTGGGAACCTCTGTCAGAAACGATATTCTCTGGAATGCCATGTAAATGAACCACATGCTGGAAGAACAATGGCACCAAATCAGAGGAGGAAGGCAATTTAGACAAGGTTACCAAATGGACCATCTTAGAAAAGCGATCACAGACCACCCAAATGACTGACATCTTTTGAGAAACGGGAAGATCTGAAATAAAATCCATAGAGATATGTGTCCAAGGCCTCTTCGGGACTGGCAAGGGCAAAAGCAACCCACTGGCATGAGAACAGCAGGGCTTAGCCCGAGCACAAATCACACAGGACTGCACAAAAGTACGCACATCCCGCGACAGAGATGGCCACCAAAAGGATCTAGCCACTAACTCTCTGGTACCAAAGATTCCAGGATGACCAGCCAAGACCGAACAATGAACCTCAGAGATAACTTTATTCGTCCACCTATCAGGGACAAACAGTTTCTCCGCTGGACAACGATCAGGTTTATTAACCTGAAATTTTTGCAGCACTCGCCGCAAATCAGGGGAGATGGCAGACACAATTACTCCTTCCTTGAGGATACCCGCCGGCTCAGACAAACCCGGAGAGTCAGGCACAAAACTCCTAGACAGAGCATCCGCCTTCACATTTTTAGAGCCCGGAAGGTACGAAATCACAAAGTCAAAACGGGCAAAAAACAGCAACCAACGAGCCTGTCTAGGATTCAACCGCTTGGCAGACTCGAGATAAGTCAAGTTCTTATGATCAGTCAAGACCACCACGCGATGCTTAGCTCCTTCAAGCCAATGACGCCACTCCTCGAATGCCCACTTCATGGCCAGCAACTCTCGGTTGCCCACATCATAATTTCGCTCAGCAGGCGAAAACTTCCTGGAAAAGAAGGCGCACGGTTTCATCACTGAGCAATCAGAACCTCTCTGCGACAAAACAGCCCCCGCTCCAATCTCAGAAGCATCAACCTCGACCTGGAACGGAAGCGAAACATCTGGTTGACACAACACAGGGGCAGAAGAAAAACGATGCTTCAACTCTTGAAAAGCTTCCACAGCAGCAGAAGACCAATTGACCACATCAGCACCCTTCTTGGTCAAATCGGTCAATGGTTTAGCAATACTAGAAAAATTGCAGATGAAGCGACGATAAAAATTAGCAAAGCCCAGGAACTTTTGCAGACTTTTCAGAGATGTCGGCTGAGTCCAATCATGGATGGCTTGGACCTTAACAGGATCCATCTCGATAGTAGAAGGGGAAAAGATGAACCCCAAAAATGAAACCTTCTGCACACCAAAGAGACACTTTGATCCCTTCACAAACAAAGAATTAGCACGCAGGACCTGAAAAACCGTTCTGACCTGCTTCACATGAGACTCCCAATCATCCGAGAAGATCAAAATGTCATCCAAGTACACAATCAGGAATTTATCCAGGTACTCTCGGAAGATGTCATGCATAAAGGACTGAAACACTGATGGAGCATTGGCAAGTCCGAATGGCATTACTAGATACTCAAAATGACCCTCGGGCGTATTAAATGCAGTTTTCCATTCATCGCCTCGCTTAATTCGCACAAGATTATACGCACCACGAAGATCAATCTTGGTGAACCAACTAGCCCCCTTAATCCGAGCAAACAAATCAGACAACAACGGCAAGGGGTACTGAAATTTAACCGTGATCTTATTTAGAAGGCGGTAATCTATACAAGGTCTCAGTGAACCATCCTTCTTGGCTACAAAAAAGAACCCTGCTCCTAATGGCGACGATGACGGGCGAATATGCCCCTTCTCCAGGGACTCCTTCACATAACTGCGCATAGCGGCGTGCTCAGGCACAGATAAATTAAACAATCGGCCTTTTGGGAACTTACTACCAGGAATCAAATTGATAGCACAATCACAATTCCTATGCGGAGGTAGGGCATCGGACTTGGGCTCATCAAATACATCCCGGTAATCAGACAAGAACTCTGGAACCTCAGAAGGGGTGGATGACGAAATTGACAGAAATGGAACATCACCATGTACCCCCTGACAACCCCAGCTGGACACCGACATGGATTTCCAATCTAATACTGGATTATGGACTTGTAGCCATGGCAACCCCAACATGACCACATCATGCAGATTATGCAACACCAGAAAGCGAATAACCTCCTGATGTGCAGGAGCCATGCACATGGTCAGCTGGGTCCAGTACTGAGGCTTATTCTTGGCCAAAGGCGTAGCATCAATTCCTCTCAATGGAATAGGACACTGCAAGGGCTCCAGAAAAAACCCACAACGCTTAGCATACTCCAAGTCCATCAAATTCAGGGCAGCGCCTGAATCCACAAATGCCATGACAGAATACGATGACAAAGAACAGATCAAGGTAACGGACAGAAGAAATTTTGACTATACTGTACCAATGGTGGCAAACCTAGCGAACCGCTTAGTGCGCTTAGGACAATCAGAGATAGCATGAGTGGAATCACCACAGTAGAAACACAGCCCATTCAGACGTCTGTGTTCTTGCCGTTCAACTCTGGTCAAAGTCCTATCGCACTGCATAGGCTCAGGTTTAAGCTCAGGTAATACCGCCAAGTGGTGCACAGATTTACGCTCACGCAAGCGTCGACCGATCTGAATGGCCAAAGACATAGACTCATTCAAACCAGCAGGCATAGGAAATCCCAACATGACATCCTTAAGGGCTTCAGAGAGACCCTTTCTGAACATAGCTGCCAGCGAAGATTCATTCCATTGAGTGAGCACGGACCACTTTCTAAATTTCTGACAATATAACTCTATCTCATCCTGACCCTGACAAAGAGCCAGCAAATTTTTTTCTGCCTGATCCACTGAATTAGGTTCATCGTACAGCAATCCGAGCGCCAGGAAAAACGCATCGATATTACTTAATGCAGGATCTCCTGGCGCAAGAGAAAATGCCCAGTCCTGAGGGTCGCCACGCAAAAAAGAAATAATGATCAAAACCTGTTGATCTGGATCACCAGAGGAGCGAGGTTTCAAGGCCAGAAATAGTTTACAATTATTTTTGAAACTCAGAAACTTAGTTCTATCACCAAAAAACAAATCAGGAATAGGAAATCTTGGTTCTAACATAGATTTCTGATCAATAGTGTCTTGAATCTTTTGTACTCTTGCCGAGAGCTGATCCACACATGAAGACAGACTTCTAATGTCCATTGCTACACCTGTGTCCTGAACCACCCAAATGTCTAGGGGAAAAAAAAGGCAAAACACAGTGCAGAGAAAAAAAAATGGTCTCAGAACTTCTTCTTTCCCTCTATTGAGAATCATTAGTACTTTTGGCTTCCTGTACTGTTATGATTAGGCAATTCAGTACCACAGTGAACATAGAGGTCAGAGCACATACAGTGATCTGACAATAATCCAAAAACATAGAACGAGCTCTGAGACGTGGGAACTCTGTTGACCGCAATCCCTGATCCTCTCCAAACAACACTAGAGGCAGCCGTGGATTGCGCCTAACTCTACCTATGCAACTCGGCACAGCCTGAGAAACTAGCTAGCCTGAAGATAGAAAATAAGCCTACCTTGCCTCAGAGAAATACCCCAAAGGAAAAGGCAGCCCCCCACATATAATGACTGTGAGTTAAGATGAAAAGACAAACGTAGAGATGAAATAGATTTAGCAAAGTGAGGCCCGACTTACTGAACAGAGCGAGGATAGGAAAGGTAACTTTGCGATCAACACAAAACCCTAAAAACCACGCAAAGGGGGCAAAAAGACCCTCCGTACCGAACTAACGGCACGGAGGTACACCCTCTGCGTCCCAGAGCTTCCAGCAAATAAATAGATAAGCTGGACAGAAGAAAAGCAAACAAAATAGCAAAGGAAAACTTAGCTATGCAGAGCAGCAGGCCACAGGAACGATCCAGGAGGAAAACAAGTCCAATACTGGAACATTGACAGGAAGCCAGGATCAAAGCACTAGGTGGAGTTAAGTAGAGCAGCACCTAACGACCCCACCACATCACCTGAGGGAGGAAACTCAGAAGCCGCAGTACCACTTCCCTCCACCAACGGAAGCTCACAGAGAGAATCAGCCGAAGTACCACTTGTGACCACAGGAGGGAGCTCTGCCACAGAATTCACAACAGTCGGGCCTCACTTTGCTAAATCTATTTCATCTCTGTGTTTGTAATTTTCATCTTAACTCACAGTCATTATATGTGGGGGGCTGCCTTTTCCTTTGGGGAATTTCTCTGAGGCAAGGTAGGCTTTATTTTTCTATCTCTAGGGCTAGCTAGTTCCTTAGGCTGTGACGAGTTGCATAGGGAGCGTTAGGAGCAATCCACGGCTATTTCTAGTGTGTGTGATAGGATTAGGGATTGCGGTCAGCAGAGTTCCCACGTCTCAGAGCTTGTCCTGTATTATTAGTAACTACCAGGTCATTCCGTGTGCTCTTAACCACCAGGTCCATTACTGTCCTAACCACCAGGTCATAACAGTACAGGTGGCCCAAATTACTAATGCATCTCAATAGAGGGATAAGAGAAGTTCTGAGACCATTTTTTTTTCTTTGCAGTGTGTTTTGTCTCTCTTTTCCCCTTTACCTCTGGGTGGTTCAGGATACAGGTGTAGATATGGACATTCAAAGTCTGTTCTTTTGTATGGATAATCTCACTGCAAGGGTACAAAACATTCAAGATTTTGTGGTTCAGAATCCGATGTTAGAGCCTAGGATTCCAATTCCTGATTTGTTTTTTGGGGATAGATCTAAGTTTCTGAATTTCAAAAATAATTGTAAATTGTTTCTTGCTTTGAAACCTCGCTCCTCAGGTGACCCTGTTCAACAAGTGAAAATCATTATTTCTTTGTTACGTGGCGACCCTCAAGACTGGGCATTTTCCCTTGCGCCAGGAGATCCGGCATTGCGTGATGTTGATGCGTTTTTTCTGGCGCTTGGATTGCTTTATGATGAACCAAATTCAGTGGATCAGGCAGAGAAAATCTTGCTGGCTCTGTGTCAGGGTCAGGATGAGGTAGAGATATATTGTCAGAAGTTTAGGAAGTGGTCTGTACTCACTCAGTGGAATGAATGTGCCCTGGCAGCAATTTTCAGAAAGGGTCTCTCTGAAGCCCTTAAGGATGTCATGGTGGGATTTCCCATGCCTGCTGGTCTGAATGAGTCTATGTCTTTGGCCATTCAGATCGATCGACGCTTGCGTGAGCGTAAAGCTGTGCACCATTTGGCGGTATTATCTGAGCATAGACCTGAGCCTATGCAATGTGATAGGACTTTGACCAGAGCTGAACGGCAAGAACACAGACGTCGGAATGGGCTGTGTTTTTACTGTGGTGATTCCACTCATGCTATCTCCGATTGTCCTAAGCGCACTAAGCGTTTCGCTAGGTCTGCCACCATTGGTACGGTACAGTCGAAATTTCTTTTGTCCGTTACTCTGATTTGCTCTTTGTCATCCTATTCTGTTATGGCATTTGTGGATTCAGGCGCTGCCCTGAATTTGATGGACTTGGAGTTTGCTAGGCGCTGTGGTTTTTTCTTGGAGCCCTTGCAGTATCCTATTCCATTGAGAGGAATTGATGCTACGCCTTTGGCCAAGAATAAGCCTCAGTACTGGACCCAATTGACCATGTGCATGGCTCCTGCTCATCAGGAGGATATTCGCTTTTTGGTGTTGCATAATCTGCAGGATGTGGTCGTTTTGGGGTTGCCATGGCTACAGGTCCATAATCCAGTATTGGATTGGAAATCTATGTCTGTGTCCAGCTGGGGTTGTCAGGGGGTACATGGTGATGTTCCATTTTTGTCTATTTCGTCATCCACCCCTTCTGAAGTCCCAGAGTTTTTGTTGGATTCCCGGGATGTATTTGATGAGCCCAAATCCAGTGCCCTACCTCCTCATAGGGATTGCGATTGTGCTATCAATTTGATTCCTGGTAGTAAGTTTCCTAAGGGCCGACTGTTCAATTTATCTGTGCCAGAACACGCCGCTATGCGGAGTTATATTAAGGAATCCTTGGAGAAGGGTCATATTCGCCCGTCGTCGTCACCATTGGGAGCAGGGTTCTTTTTTGTGGCCAAGAAGGATGGTTCTTTGAGACCTTGTATTGATTACCGCCTTCTTAATAAGATCACAGTCAAATTTCAGTACCCTTTGCCGCTGCTGTCTGATTTATTTGCTCGGATTAAGGGGGCTAGTTGGTTCACCAAGATAGATCTTCGTGGTGCGTATAATCTTGTGCGTATTAAACAGGGCGATGAATGGAAAACAGCATTTAATACGCTCGAGGGCCATTTTGAGTACCTGGTTATGCCATTCGGGCTTTCCAATGCTCCATCAGTATTTCAGTCCTTTATGCATGACATCTTCCGAGAGTACCTGGATAATTTCCTGATTGTATATTTGGATGATATTTTGGTCTTCTCGGATGATTGGGAGTCTCACGTGAAGCAGGTCAGAATGGTGTTCCAGGTCCTTCGTGCGAATTCTTTGTTTGTGAAGGGGTCAAAGTGTCTCTTTGGAGTTCAGAAGGTTTCATTTTTGGGTTTAATTTTTTCCCCTTCTACTATCGAGATGGACCCTGTTAAAGTCCAGGCCATTTATGATTGGACTCAGCCGACATCTGTGAAGAGTCTGCAAAAGTTCCTGGGCTTTGCTAATTTTTATCGTTGCTTCATCAGTAATTTTTCTAGTGTTGCTAAACCATTGACTGATTTGACCAAGAAGGGTGCTGATGTGGTCAATTGGTCTTCTGCGGCTGTGGAAGCTTTTCAGGAGTTGAAGCGTCGTTTTTCTTCTGCCCCTGTGTTGTGCCAGCCAGATGTTTCGCTCCCGTTTCAGGTCGAGGTTGATGCTTCTGAAATTGGAGCAGGGGCTGTTTTGTCGCAAAGAAGTTCTGATGGCTCGGTGATGAAACCATGTGCCTTCTTTTCTAGAAAGTTTTCGCCTGCTGAGCGCAATTATGATGTTGGCAATCGAGAGTTGTTGGCCATGAAGTGGGCATTCGAGGAGTGGCGTCATTGGCTTGAAGGAGCCAAGCATCACGTGGTGGTCTTGACGGATCACAAGAATTTGACTTATCTTGAGTCTGCAAAACGGTTGAATCCTAGACAGGCTCGTTGGTCGCTATTTTTCTCCCGTTTTGATTTTGTGGTTTCGTACCTTCCGGGCTCTAAGAATGTGAAGGCTGATGCCCTGTCAAGGAGTTTTGTGCCCGACTCTCCGGGTGTTCCTGAGCCGGCGGGTATTCTCAAAGAGGGGGTAATATTGTCTGCCATCTCCCCTGATTTGCGGAGGGTGCTGCAAAAATTTCAGGCTGATAGACCTGACCGTTGCCCAGCGGAGAAACTGTTTGTCCCTGATAAATGGACTAGTAGAGTTATCTCCGGAGTTCATTGTTCGGTGTTGGCTGGTCATCCTGGAATCTTTGGTACCAGAGATTTGGTGGCTAGATCCTTTTGGTGGCCGTCTTTGTCGCGGGATGTGCGTTCTTTTGTGCAGTCCTGTGGGACTTGTGCTCGGGCTAAGCCCTGCTGTTCTCGTGCCAGTGGGTTGCTTTTGCCCTTGCCGGTCCCAAAGAGGCCCTGGACGCATATTTCTATGGATTTTATTTTGGATCTCCCTGTCTCTCAAAAGATGTCGGTCATTTGGGTGGTTTGTGATCGCTTCTCTAAGATGGTCCATTTGGTACCCTTGTCTAAATTGCCTTCCTCCTCTGATTTGGTGCCATTGTTTTTCCAGCATGTTGTTCGTTTACATGGCATTCCAGAGAACATCGTTTCGGACAGAGGTTCCCAGTTTGTTTCGAGGTTTTGGCGATTCTTTTGTGCTAGGATGGGCATTGATTTGTCTTTTTTCCTCGGCTTTCCATCCTCAGACAAATGGCCAAACCGAACGAACTAATCAGACTTTGGAAACATATCTGAGATGCTTTGTTTCTGCTGATCAGGATGATTGGGTGTCCTTTTTGCCTTTGGCTGAGTTCGCCCTTAATAATCGGGCCAGCTCGGCTACCTTGGTTTCGCCGTTTTTCTGCAATTTTTCTGCAGCACATTTGGGCTCATGTGGTGGACAATTTGACATTGTCCCAGGAGAAGGCTCAACGTTTCGCTAACCGCCGGCGCTGTGTGGGTCCCCGACTTCGTGTTGGGGATTTGGTTTGGTTGTCGTCTCGTTATGTTCCTATGAAGGTTTCCTCTCCTAAGTTTAAGCCTCGTTTCATTGGTCCGTATAAGATTTCTGAGGTTCTCAATCCTGTGTCATTTCGTTTGACCCTTCCAGCTTCTTTTGCCATCCATAATGTATTCCATAGGTCGTTGTTGCGGAGATACGTGGCGCCTGTGGTTCCATCCGTTGATCCTCCTGCCCCGGTGTTGGTTGAGGGGGAGTTGGAGTATGTGGTGGAGAAGATTTTGGATTCTCGTATTTCGAGACGGAAACTCCAGTACCTGGTCAAGTGGAAGGGTTATGGTCAGGAAGATAATTCCTGGGTCTTTGCCTCTGATGTTCATGCTGCCGATCTTGTTCGTGCCTTTCATTTGGCTCGTCCTGGTCGGCCTGGGGGCTCTGGTGAGGGTTCGGTGACCCCTCCTCAAGGGGGGGTACTGTTGTGAATTCTGTTGTCAAGCTCCCTCCTGTGGTCATGAATGGTACTTCGGCTGGTTCTGTCCATGGGCTTCCTCTGGTGGTTGTGAGTGGGGCTGCGGCTTCTGAGGTTCCTTCCACAGGTGACGAGGTTAATTCGTTAGCTGGCTGCTCTATTTAACTCCACTTAGATCATTGCTCCATGCCACCTGTCAATGTTCCAGTATTGGTCTAGTTCGCTCCTGGATCGTTCTTGTGACCTGTCTTCCCAGCAGAAGCTAAGTTCCTGCTTATTTTTCTCTGGTTTGCTATTTTTCTGTCCAGCTTGCTATTTTGATTTTTGTCTTGCTTGCTGGAAGCTCTGGGACGCAGAGGGAACGCCTCCGCACCGTGAGTCGGTGCGGAGGGTCTTTTTGCGCCCTCTGCGTGGTCTTTTTGTAGTTTTTGTGCTGACCGCAAAGTTACCTTTCCTATCCTCTGTCTGTTCACTAAGTCGGGCCTCACTTTGCTAAATCTATTTCATCTCTGTGTTTGTAATTTTCATCTTAACTCACAGTCATTATATGTGGGGGGCTGCCTTTTCCTTTGGGGAATTTCTCTGAGGCAAGGTAGGCTTTATTTTTCTATCTCTAGGGCTAGCTAGTTCCTTAGGCTGTGACGAGTTGCATAGGGAGCGTTAGGAGCAATCCACGGCTATTTCTAGTGTGTGTGATAGGATTAGGGATTGCGGTCAGCAGAGTTCCCACGTCTCAGAGCTTGTCCTGTATTATTAGTAACTATCAGGTCATTCCGTGTGCTCTTAACCACCAGGTCCATTATTGTCCTAACCACCAGGTCATAACACCTGCAGCCCTGCATGTCAGATCGCTGATCTGACACACTGCTGTGCAAAGTGTCAGATCAGCGATCTGACCCTATAGTGTGATGTCCCCCCCTGGGACAACGTTATAGAGTGAAAAAAAAAAATATTTAGATGTGTAAAAAAGATTAAAAAAATAAAAAAAATCCTAAATAAAAAAAAAATATTGTTCCCATAAATACATTTCTTTATCTAAATAATAAAAAAAATGAAAGTACACATATTTAGTATCGCCATGTCCGTAACGACCCCACCTATAAAATTGTCCCACTAGTTAACCCCTTTAGTGAATGCCATAAAAAAAAACGAGGCAAAAAACAACGCTTTATTATCATACCGCCGAACAAAAAGTGGAATAACACGCGATCAAAAAGATGGATATAAATAACTATGGTACAGCTGAAAACATCATCTTGTCCCGCAAAAAACAAGCTGCCATACAGCATCATCAGCGAAAAAATTAAGTTACAGTCCTCAGAATAAAGTGATGCAAAAATAATTATTTTTTCTATAAAATAGTTCTTATCATATAAAAGCGCCAAAACATTAAAAAATGATATAAATGAGGTGACGCTGTAATCGTTCTAACCCGAAGAATAAAACTGCTTTATCAATTTTACCAAACGTGGAACAGTATAAACGCCTCCCCCAAAAAAGAAATTCATGAATAGCTGGTTTTTGGTCATTCTGCCTCACAAAAATCGGAATAAAAAGCGATCAAAAAATGTCACGTGCCCGAAAATGATACCAATAAAAACGTCAACTCGTCCTGCAAAAAACAGGACTTCACAAGACTCCGTGGTCCAAAATATGGAAAAATTATAGCTCTCAAAACTATTTTTTGCAATAAACAGCGTCTTTTAGTGTGTGACAGCTGCCAATCATAAAAATCTGCTAAAATACCCGCTATAAATAGTAAATCAAATCCCCCTTAGTTAGGGAAAAATAATAAAATTAAAAAAATGCATTTATTTCCATTTTCCCATAAGGGCTAGGGCTAGGGTTAGAGCTAGGGTTGGGTCTAGGATTAGGGTTTGGGCTACAGTTAGGGTTTGGATTACATTTACAGTTGGGATAAGGGTTAGGGGTGTGTCAGGGTTAGGTGTGTGGTTAGGGTTATGGTTGGGATTATGGTTAGGGGTATGTCAGGGTTAGGTGTGTGGTTAGGGTTATGGTTGGGATTAGGGTTAGGGGTGTGTCAGGGTTAGGTGTGTGGTTAGGGTTATGGTTGGGATTAGGGTTAGGGGTGTGTTGGAGTTAGGGGTGTTGTTAGGGTTGGGATTAGGGTTAGGGGTGTTTTGGGGTTAGGTGTGTGGTAGGGTTTCAGTTAGAATTGGGGGGTTTCCACTGTTTAGGCACATCAGGGCTCTCCAAACACGACATGGCGTCTGATCTCAATTCCAGCGAATTCTGCGTTGAAAATGTAAAACAGTGCTCCTTCCCTTCCGAGCTCTCCCGTGTGCCCAAACAGGGATTTACCCTAACATATGGGGTATCAGCATACTCAGGATAAATTGGACAACAACTTTTGGGGTCCAATTTCTCTTGTTACCCTTGGGAAAATACAAATTTGGGGGGTTAAAAAACATTTTTGTGGAAAAAAATGTTTTTTTTTATTTTCACGGCTCTGCGTTATAAACTGTAGTGAAACACTTGGGGGTTCAAAGTTCTCACAACACATCTAGATGAGTTCCTTGGGGAGTCTAGTTTCCAATATGGGGTCACTTGTGGGAGGTTTCTACTGTTTAGGTACATTAAGGGCTCTGCAAACGCAATGTGAAGCCTGCAGACCAATCCATCTAAGTCTGCATTCCAAATGGCACTCCTTCCCTTCCGAGCTCTGCCATACGCCCAAATGGTGGTTCCCCCTCACATATGGGGTATGAGCGTACTCAGGACAAATAGGACAACGACTTTTAGGGTCCAATTTCTCCTGTTACCCTGGGAAAATACAAAACTGGGGGCTAAAAAATAATTTTTGTAGAAAAAAATAATAATTTGTATTTTCACGGCTCTGCGTTATAAACTGTAGTGAAACACTTGGGGGTTCAAAGCTCTCACAACACATCTAGATGAGTTCCTTAGGGGGTCTACTTTCCAAAATGGTGTCACTTGTGGGGAGTTTCAATGTGTAGGCACATCAGTGGCTCTGCGTCCCATCTCAATTCCAGTCAATTTTGCATTGAAAAGTCAAATGGCGCTCCTTCCGTTCCGAGCTCTGCCATGCGCCCAAACAGTGGTTTACCCCCACATATGGGGTATCAGCGTACTCAGGACAAATTGGACAACAACTTTTGGGGTCCAATTTCTGCTATTACCCTTGGGAAAATAAATAATTGGGGGCGAAAAGGTCATTTTAGTGAAAACATGATTTTTTATGTTTACGGCTCCGCATTATAAACTTCTGTGAAGCACTTGATGGGTCAAAGTGCTCACCACACATCTAGATAAGTTCTTTAGGTGATCTACTTTCCAAAATGGTGTCACTTGTGGGGGGTTTCAATGTTTAGGCACATCAGGGGCTCTCCAAACGCAACATGGCATTCCATCTCAATTCCTGTCAATTTTGCATTGAAAAGTCAAACGGTGCTCCTTCCCTTCCGAGCTCTGCCATGCGCTCAAAAAGTGGTTTACCCCCACATATGGGGTATCGTCGTACTCAAAACAAATTGTACAACAACTTTTGTGGTCCATTTTCTCCTGTTACTCTTGGTAAAATAAAACAAATTGGAGCTGAAGTAAATTTTTTGTGAAAAAAAGTTAAATGTTAATTTTTTTTTTTTAAACATTCCCAAAATTCCTGTGAAACATCTGAAGGGTTAATAAGCTTTTTGAATGCGGTTTTGAGCACCTTGAGGGGTGCAGTTTTTAGAATGGTGTCACACTTGGTTATTTTCTATCATATAGACCCCTCAAAATGACTTCAAATGTGATGTGGTCCCTAAAAAAAATGGTGTTGTAAAAATGAGAAATTGCTGGTCAAATTCTAAACCTTATAACTCCATAACAAAAAAAAAATTTGTTTCCAAAATTGTGCTGATGTAAAGTAGACAGGTGGGAAATGTTACTTATTAAGTTTCTTTGTGTGACATATCTCTGTGATTTAAGGGCATAAAAATTCAAAGTTGGAAAATTGCAAAATTTTTAAAATTTTCACCAAATTTCCATATTTTTCACAAATAAACGCAGGTAATATCAAATAAATTTTACCACTATCATGAAGTACAATATGTCACGAGAAAACATTGTCAGAATCATCAGAATCCGTTGAAGCGTTCCAGAGTTATAACCTCATAAAGGGACAGTGGTCAGAATTGTAAAAATTGGCCTGGTCATTAACGCGCAAACCACACTTGGGGCTTAAGGGGTTAAAGACTCCATAATAACAGGGTCTGTACAACAGGACTGGTGTATAGATAATATGGTGCCAATATTCAAAAAGGGGACAAAAACTGAACTCGGTAATTATAGGCCAGTAAGCTTAACCTCTACTGTGGGTAAAATCCTGGAGGGCATTCTAAAGGACGCTATACTGGAGCATCTGAAGAGGAATAACCTCATGACCCAGTATCAGCACGGGTTTACTAGGGACCGTTCATGTCAGACTAATCTGATCAGCTTCTATGAAGAGGTAAGTTCCGGACTGGACCAAGGGAACCCAGTGGACGTAGTGTATATGGACTTTTCAAAAGCTTTTGATATGGTGCCACAAAAAATGTTAATACATAAAATGAGAATAATGGGGATAGGGAAAATATGTGTAAGTGGGTTAAGAGCTGGCTCAGGGATAGGAAACAAAGGGTAGTGTTACGGCCGTTACTCACCGCTCTGTGGTCGCTGCTCTTGTTCCCCTCGGCCGCTCGTCCTCTAGGTCACGGCGCGCTGTTACATCCTCCGTCGCTGCTCGTTCCTGCAGTCCGGCTTCCGGTGGGCGGTACGCTCATCCTCGGCGGGCGGGTCTTAGGGGTCCCGCTTCTGCGCAGGCGCGCAGGATCTTGCGTTAGGTACACCTTCCTGTCTGGGGTCCTCTGATACCGGATGTGATTGTCCGGTGTGCGGCAGCCAATCCAGGTACTGTGCTCACTATTTCAGGCCACCTCCCCTGCTAGGAGGTGCCTGAGTGTCTTTAGCTTTTTGGCTTCTGCCTCCGGTCACCTTTGTTTCTGTGTTCCAGTAACGTTAGTTACATGCTGGTTTTTGCTCCCTTCTCTGTTGGTCGCGCTGTTTGTGTTTTCTCTACCTTCGCTTTTCCTCTCACCCTCTCTCCCTACAGCTCCGTCTCTGGTATTCCTCTGTTCCAGCCCGTCGTCTATTCCCGTGTCCTCTGCTTCTGGTACCTTCGTCCTCGTTCCTGGTTTTCTGTTTAGTTCTCTTCTGTTTTTTCTTCTTCTGAGCCGTCCCTCTTGGTATCTGCTACCGTGGATAGGAGACCTCTGGGCCTGCTCCTGACAGCCCCTGTATAGGGGTTGGTTAACATCTGGTCTACTCGCCCAGGGGTAGGTCTACCACGGTCCAGAGGGTCCACTCTCGTTCTTGCCTCAGTAACGTTATAGGTGGTTATTAATGGAACCCACTCAGACTGGGTCGCGGTTAGCAGTCGGGTACCACAGGGGTCAGTATTGGGCCCTCTTCTTTTTAACATATTTATTAATGATCTTGTAAGGGGCATACAGAGCAGAATTTCAATATTTGCAGATGACTCTAAACTCTGCAGGTGTTATGACCTGGTGGTTAGGAGCACCCGGAATGACCTGATAGTTAAACCTCATACAGGACGAGCTCTGGGATGTGGGAGCTCTGCTGACCGCAAGCCCTAATCCTATCACACACACTAGAAATAGCCGTGGAGCGCTCCTGACCAGACCTAGGCGCCTCGTCACAGCCTAAGAACGATCTAGCCCTAGAGATAGAAAATAAAGCCTACCTTGCCTCAGAGAAATTCCCCAAAGGTAAAGGAAGCCCCCCACATATATTGACTGTGAGTAAAGATGAAAGTCAGGATAGGAAAGGTAACTTTGCGATCAGCACAAAAACCTACAAAAGACCACGCAGAGTGTGCAAAAAAGACCTCCGCACCGACTCACGGTGCGAAGGGGCCACTCTGCATCCCAGAGCTTCCAGCTAGCAAGACAAAATCATGAAAACCAGCTGGACAAGAAAATAATGAACAAATAATGACTATCAGGAACTTAGCTTCTGCAGGAGAAGGCAGGTCACCAGAGAGATCCAGGAGCGAACTGAACCAATGCAAAAACATTGACAGCTGGCATGGAGTAACGATCTGAGAGGAGTTAAATAGAGCAGTCAACCAAAGGATAAACGACGTCACCTGTGTGGAACCTCAGAAGCAGCAGCTTCACTCACAGCCACCAGAGGGAGCCCATAGACAGAACTCGCCGAAGTACCATTCACGACCACAGGAGGGAGTTCGACAACAGAATTCACAACAGTACCCCCCCTTGAGGAGGGGTCACCGAACCCTCACCAGAGCCCCCAGGCCGATCAGGATGAGCCAAATGAAAGGCACGAACAAGATCGGCAGCATGAACATCAGAGGCAAAAACCCAGGAATTATCTTCCTGACCATAACCCTTCCACTTGACCAGGTACTGGAGTTTCCGTCTCGAAACACGAGAATCCAAAATCTTCTCCACCACATACTCCAACTCCCCCTCGACCAACACCGGGGCAGGAGGATCAACGGAGGGAACCATAGGCGCCACGTATCTCCGCAACAGCGACCTATGGAACACATTATGGATGGCAAAAGAAGCTGGAAGATCCAAACGAAATGACACAGGATTAAGAACTTCAGAAATCTTATATGGTCCAATGAAACGAGGCTTAAACTTAGGAGAGGAAACCTTCATAGGAACGTGATGAGATGACAACCAAACCAAATCCCCAACACGAAGTCGGGGACCAACACAACGCCGGCGGTTAGCGAAACGTTGAGCCTTCTCCTGGGACAATGTCAAATTGTCCACCACATGAGTCCAAATCTGCTGCAACCTGTCCACCACCGCATCCACACCAGGGCAGTCCGAAGGCTCAACCTGCCCTGAAGAGAAACGAGGATGGAAACCAGAATTACAGAAGAAAAGGAGAAACTAAAGTAGCCGAGCTGGCCTGATTATTAAGGGCGAACTCAGCCAAAGGCAAGAAAGACACCCAATCATCCTGATCAGCAGAAACAAGCATCTCAGATATGTCTCCAAAGTCTGATTAGTTCGTTCGGTTTGGCCATTAGTCTGAGGATGGAAAGCCGAAGAAAAAGACAAATCAATGCCCATCTTAGCGCAAAAGGACCGCCAAAACCTCGAAACAAACTGGGAACCTCTGTCCGAGACGATGTTCTCTGGAATGCCATGCAAACGAACCACATGCTGGAAAAACAATGGCAACAAATCAGAGGAGGAAGGCAGTTTAGATAAGGGTACCAAATGGACCATCTTAGAAAAGCGATCACAAACCACCCAAATGACCGACATCTTTTGAGAAACAGGGAGATCAGAAATAAAATCCACGGAAATATGCGTCCAGGGCCTCTTCGGGATCGGCAAGGGCAAAAGCAACCCACTGGCACGAGAACAGCAGGGCTTAGCCCGAGCACAAATCCCACAGGACTGCACAAAAGAACGCACATCCCGTGACAAAGAAGGCCGCCAAAAGGATCTAGCCACCAAATCTCTGGTACCAAAGATTCCAGGATGACCAGCCAATACTGAACAATGAATCTCCGAGATAACTCTACTAGTCCATCTATCAGGGACAAACAGTTTCTCCGTAGGACAACGGTCAGGTCTATCAGCCTGAAACTTTTGCAGCACACGCCGCAAATCAGGGGAAATGGCAGACAAAATTACCCCTTCTTTAAGAATACCCGCCGGCTCCGGAACACCCGGAGAGTCAGGCACAAAACTCCTTGACAGGGCGTCAGCCTTCACATTCTTAGATCCCGGAAGGTATGAAACCACAAAATCAAAACGGGAGAAAAAGAGCGACCATTGAGCCTGTCTAGGATTCAACCGTTTGGCAGACTCGAGATAAGTTAAATTCTTGTGATCCGTCAAGACCACCACGCGATGTTTAGCTCCTTCAAGCCAATGTCGCCACTCCTCGAATGCCCACTTCATGGTCAACAACTCCCGATTGCCCACATCATAATTGCGCTCAGCAGGCGAGAATTTTCTAGAAAAGAAGGCACAGGGTTTCATCACCGAGCCATCAGAACTTCTTTGCGACAAAACAGCCCCTGCTCCAATTTCAGAAGCATCAACCTCCACCTGAAAAGGGAACGAAACATCTGGCTGGCACAACACAGGGGCAGACGCAAAACGACGCTTCAAGTCCTGAAAAGCCTCTACAGCCGCAGAGGACCAATTGACCACATCAGCACCTTTCTTGGTCAAATCAGTCAACGGCTTAGCAACACTGGAAAAGTTAGCGATGAAGCGACGATAAAAATTAGCAAAGCCCAGGAACTTCTGCAAGCTCTTCACAGATGTCGGCTGAGTCCAATCGTAAATGGCCTGAACTTTAACAGGGTCCATCTCGATAGTAGAAGGGGAAAAAATGAAACCCAAAAATGAAACCTTCTGAACTCCAAAGAGACACTTTGACCCCTTCACAAACAAGGAATTCACACGAAGGACCTGGAACACCATTCTGACCTGCTTCACATGAGATTCCCAATCATCCGAAAAGACCAAAATGTCATCCAAATATACAATCATGAATCTATCCAGGTACTCTCGGAAGATGTCATGCATAAAGGACTGAAACACAGATGGAGCATTAGAAAGCCCGAATGGCATAACCAGGTACTCAAAATGGCCCTCGGGCGTATTAAATGCCGTCTTCCATTCATCACCCTGTTTAATTCGCACAAGATTATACGCACCACGAAGATCTATCTTGGTGAACCAACTAGCCCCCTTAATCCGAGCAAATAAATCAGACAGCAGCGGCAAAGGATACTGAAATTTGACTGTGATCTTATTAAGAAGGCGGTAATTAATACAAGGTCTCAAAGAACCATCCTTCTTGGCCACAAAAAAGAACCCTGCTCCCAATGGTGACGACGACGGACGAATATGACCCTTCTCCAAGGATTCCTTTATATAACTCCACATAGCGGCGTGCTCTGGCACAGATAAATTAAACAGACGGCCCTTAGGAAACTTACTACCAGGAATCAAATCAATAGCACAGTCGCAATCCCTATAAGGAGGTGGGGCACCAGATTTGGGCTCTTCAAATACATCCCGGTAATCTGATAAAAACTCAGGGACTTCAGAAGGAGTGGAAGGTGAAATTGACAACAATGGAACATCACCATGTACCCCCTGACAACCCCAGCTGGACACAGACATAGATTTCCAATCCAACACTGGATTATGGACCTGTAGCCAAGGCAACCCCAAAACGACCACATCATGCAGATTATGCAACACCAAAAAGCGAATATCCTCCTGATGTGCAGGAGCCATACACATGGTCAATTGAGTCCAGTACTGAGGCTTATTCTTGGCCAAAGGCGTAGCATCAATTCCTCTCAATGGAATAGGATACTGCAAGGGCTCCAAGAAAAAACCACAGCGCCTGGCAAACTCCAAGTCCATCAAATTCAGGGCAGCGCCTGAATCCACAAATGCCATTACAGAATAGGATGACAGAGAGCAAATCAGAGTAACGGACAAAAGAAATTTAGACTGTACGGTACCAATGGTGGCAGACCTAGCGAACCGCTTAGTGCGCTTAGGACAATCGGAGATAGCATGAGTGGATTCACCACAGTAAAAACACAGCCCATTCCGACGTCTGTGTTCTTGCCGTTCAGCTCTGGTCAAAGTCCTATCACACTGCATAGGCTCAGGCCTATGCTCAGAGAATATCGCCAGATGGTGCACAGCTTTGCGCTCACGCATGCGCCGATCGATTTGAATAGCCAAAGACATAGACTCATTCAGACCAGCAGGCGTGGGAAATCCCACCATGACATCCTTAAGGGCTTCAGAAAGACCCTTTCTGAAAATTGCCGCCAGGGCACATTCATTCCACTGAGTAAGCACAGACCACTTTCTAAACTTCTGACAGTACACCTCCGCTTCATCTTGACCCTGACACAAAGCCAGCAAGATTTTCTCTGCCTGATCCACTGAATTTGGTTCATCATAAAGCAATCCAAGCGCCAGAAAAAACGCATCAACATCACGCAATGCCGGATCTCCTGGCGCAAGGGAAAATGCCCAGTCTTGAGGGTCACCACGCAACAAAGAAATAATGATTTTTACCTGTTGAACGGGGTCACCAGAGGAGCGGGGTTTCAAAGCTAGAAACAGTTTACAATTATTTTTGAAATTCAAGAACCTAGATCTATCCCCAGAAAATAAGTCAGGAATAGGAATTTTAGGCTCTAACATCGGATTCTGAACCACAAAATCTTGAATGTTTTGTACCCTTGCAGAGAGATGATCCATACAAGAGGACAGACCTTGAATGTCCATATCTACACCTGTGTCCTGAACCACCCAAAGGTCTAGGGGAAAAGAAAGACATAACACAGTGCAAAGAAAAAAAAATGGTCTCAGAAGTTCTCTTATCCCTCTATTGAGATGCATTAATACTTTTGGCCAGCTGTACTGTTATGACCTGGTGGTTAGGAGCACCCGGAATGACCTGATAGTTAAACCTCATACAGGACGAGCTCTGGGATGTGGGAGCTCTGCTGACCGCAAGCCCTAATCCTATCACACACACTAGAAATAGCCGTGGAGCGCTCCTGACCAGACCTAGGCGCCTCGTCACAGCCTAAGAACTATCTAGCCCTAGAGATAGAAAATAAAGCCTACCTTGCCTCAGAGAAATTCCCCAAAGGTAAAGGAAGCCCCCCACATATATTGACTGTGAGTAAAGATGAAAGTCACAAACGCAGAAATGAAACAGGTTTCAGCAAAGGGAGGCCAGACTTACTAAATAGACAGAGGATAGGAAAGGTAACTTTGCGATCAGCACAAAAACCTACAAAAGACCACGCAGAGTGTGCAAAAAAGACCTCCGCACTGACTCACGGTGCGAAGGGGCCACTCTGCATCCCAGAGCTTCCAGCTAGCAAGACAAAATCATGAAAACCAGCTGGACAAGAAAACAGTGAACAAATAATGACTATCAGGAACTTAGCTTCTGCAGGAGAAGGCAGGTCACCAGAGAGATCCAGGAGCGAACTGAACCAATGCAAAAACATTGACAGCTGGCATGGAGTAACGATCTGAGAGGAGTTAAATAGAGCAGTCAACCAAAGGATAAACCACGTCACCTGTGTAAGGAACCTCAGAAGCAGCAGCTTCACTCACAGCCACCAGAGGGAGCCCATAGACAGAACTCGCCGAAGTACCATTCACGACCACAGGAGGGAGTTCGACAACAGAATTCACAACAGCAGGGTAATCAATACAAAGGAGGACAATTTTATATTACAGGATGATTTCTGTAAACTAGAAGCTTGGGCTGATAAATGGCAAATGAGCTTTAATGGGGATAAATGTAAAGTCATGCGCTTGGGTAGAAATAATAAGATGTATAATTATGTGCTTAATTCTAAAACTCTGGGCAAAACCGTCAATGAAAAAGACCTGGGAGTATGGGTGGATGACAAACTCACATTTAGTGGCCAGTGTCAGGCAGCTGCTACTAAGGCAATTAAATAATGGGATGCATTAAAAGAGGCATAGATGCTCATGAGGAGAACATAATTTTACCTATATACAAGTCACTAGTTCGACCACACTTAGAATACTGTTCTCAGTTCTGGTCTCCGGTGTATAAGAAAGACATAGCTGAACTGGAGCGGGTGCAGAGAAGAGCGACCAAGGTTATTAGAGGACTGGGGGGTCTGCAATACCAAGATAGGTTATTACACTTGGGGCTATTTAGTTTGGAAAAAACGAAGACTAAGGGGTGATCTTATTTTAAAGGGAACCTGTCACCCCCAAAATCGATGGTGAGGTAAGCCCACCGTCATCAAGGGCTTATCTACAGCATTCTGTAATGCTGTACATAAGCGCCCGATGTAACCTGAAAGAGGTGAAGACCAGAAGACCATGAAGACCAGAAGAGGACGTCATGGAATGAAGCTAGGAGGCGCCGGAGCGGACCTGAGACACCCATTTGATCAGACCGCAGCGGGACCGCCCCCTGGGTGAGTATAAGCTCACCTCTTTTTCTCCTCTTTCAAGTAACATCGGTGGCTTATCTACAGCATTACAGAATGCTGTAGATAAGCCCCTGATAACGGTGAGCTTACCTCACCATCGATTTTGAAATATATGAGGGGACAGTACAAAGACCTTTTTGATGATCTTTGTAATCATAGACCTGAGACAGGGACAAGGGGGCATCCTCTACGTCCTGAGGAAAGAAGGTTTAAGCATAATAACAGACGCGGATTCTTTACTGTAAGAGCAGTGAGACTATGGAACTCTCTGCCGTATGATGTTGTAATGAGTGATTCATTACTTAAATTTAAGAGGGGACTGGATGTCTTTCTTGAAAAGTATAATATTACAGGGTATATATATTAGATTCCTTGATAGGGCGTTGATCCAGGGAACTAGTCTGATTGCCGTATGTGGAGTCGGGAAGGAATTTTTTTCCCCAATGTGGAGCTTACTCTTTGCCACATGGTTTTTTTTTTCCTTCCTCTGGATCAACATGTTAGGGCATGTTAGGTTAGGCTATGGGTTGAACTAGATGGACTTAAAGCCTTCCCTCAACCTTAATAACTATGTTACTATGTTACTATGATGTGCATCCTGGATGAGCTGCACTACCTGAGCCTCTTGTGTGGGTTGCAGAGTCCGTCTTATGCTACCACGAGTGTGAAAGCACAACCAACTTTCAAAAGTGACCAAAACATCAGCCAGAAAGCATTGGTACTGAGATGTGGTCTATGGTCCCCACCTGCAGAACCGCACCATTATTGAGCATCTACTATATAATTGTCTAAGGGTCACTTCCGTCTGTCTGTCTGTCTGTCAGGGATATTCATTGGTCGCGGCCTCTGTCATGGAAATCCAAGTCGCTGATTGGTCGTGGCAAAGCGCCCACGAACATTGCCACAACCAATCAGCGACGGGCACAGTCCAGCGGCAAAATGGCCGCTCTTTCCTCCTTGCAGTCAGTGCCCGCTCCATACTCCCCTCCAGTCAGCCCTCACACAGGGTTAATGGCAGCGTTACCGGAGCGCGGTATAACGCACTGCGGTAACGCAGCTATTAACCCTGTGTGACCAACTTTTTACTATTGATGCTGCGTATGCAGCATCAATAGTAAAAAGATCTAATGTTATAAATAATACTAATAAAAAAAAAGGTTATTCTCACCCTCCGACGTCACCCGCTGTCCTCGGCAGTGCAAGCGGCAGGTTCCTGTGCCAAGGATGCTATGCGAGAAGGACCTGCCATGATGTCACGGTCATGTGACCGCGACATCATCACAGGTCCTGCGCTCATACCAACCCTGGGACCGGAAGCTGCCGCGTACACCGCACACAGGCAACAGGACTTCAACAGGCCTTCGGAAGGTGAGTATATGTTTATTTTTTATTTTAAGTTTTTTTTTAACTACGCATTTAGTGCCCACATTGCTATATACTACGTGGGCTCTGTTACATACTGCGTGGGCTCTGTTACATACTACATCTCTGTGCTATACACTATGTAGCTGGGCAACATATAACATGACTGTCCAATATACTACGTGGCTGGTTGCGCAATATACTACGTGCTCTGTGTTATATACTATGTAGCTGTGCAATATACTATGTGGCTGTGTCGGTTCTGTTATACACTACGTCGACTGTGCAATATACTACGTGGCTCTGTTATATACTACGTGGCTGTGCAAGATACTACGTAGCTATGCAATATACTACGTGCCTCTACAATATACTACGTGGCTATGTTATATACTACTTCGCAATGCATCCTGGGAACGGAAGCTGGCGGCGGCTGCACGCGCATTGACAGAGCTTCGCTGGACGCCGACGGGTGAGTATATAACTATTTTTTATTTTAATTATTTTTTTTTACAGGGATATAGTGCCCACACTGCTAAATACTATGTGGCCTGTGTTATATACTGCATGGGCTGCGTTATATACTACATGGCTGCTAAATACTACGTGGGCAGTGTTATATACTACGTGGGCTGCGTTATATACTACATGACTGCTATATACTACGTGGGCAGTGTTATATACTATGTGGGCTGTGTTATATACTGCGTGGGCTGCGTTATATACTACATGGCTGCTATATACTACGTGGGCTGTGTTATATACTATGTGGGCTGTGTTATATACTGCATGGGCTGCGTTATATACTACGTGGGCTGCGTTATATACTACATGGCTGCTATATACTACGTGGGCTGTGTTATATACTATGTGGGCTGTGTTATTTACTGCGTGGGCTTTGTTATATACTGCGTGGGCTGCATTATATACTTCATGGCTGCTAAATAGTACGTGGGCAGTGTTATATACTATGTGGGCTGCGTTATATACTACATGGCTGCTATATACTATGTGGGCTGTTGTGAATTCTGTGGCTGAATTCACTCCTGTGGTCACAAGTGGTACTGCAGCTTCTGAGCTTCCTCCCTCAGGTGTTCTGGTGAGCTCGTTAACTGCTTCATTACTTAACTCCGCCTGATGCTGCTATCCTTGCTCCTTGTCAATGTTTCAGTGTTGGATCTGAGCTTCTCCTGATTGTTCCTGTGACCTGCTGCTCTGTATAGCTAAGTGCTTTTTGTTTTGTTGTTGCTTTTTTTTTCTGTCCAGCTTGTCTTTTGTTTTGCTGGAAGCTCTGAGACGCAAAGGGTGTACCGCCGTGCCGTTAGTTCGGCACGGCGGGGTTTTTTTGCCCCCTTTGCGTGGTTTTGCTTTAGGGTTTTTTGTAGACTGCAAAGTTCGCTTTACTGTCCTCGCTCTGTCCTAGAATATCGGGCCCCACTTTGCTGAATCTATTTCATCCCTACGTTTTGTCTTTTCATCTTACTCACAGTCATTATATGTGGGGGGCTGCCTTTTCCTTTGGGGAATTTCTCTGGGGCAAGTCAGGCCTATTTTTCTATCTTCAGGCTAGCTAGTTTCTTAGGCTGTGCCGAGTTGCCTAGGTAGTTGTTAGGCGCAATCCACAGCCGCTTTTAGTTGTGTTTAGGATAGGATCAGGTGTGCAGTCTACAGAGTTTCCACGTCTCAGAGCTCGTTCTTGTATTTTTGGGTATTTGTCAGATCACTGTGTGCGCTCTGATCGCTAAGTACACTGTGTTTCTGGATTGCCTTCATAACACCTGTCATTAGCAAACATAACAGTACAAGGAGCCAACTAATGATTCTCAATAGAGGGAAAGAAAAAGTTCTGACATCATTTTTTTTTTTTTTTCTGCTCTGTGTTCACTTTTTTTTTTTCCCCTAGACATTTGGGTGATTCTGGACACAGGTGTGGACATGGATATTCAGGGTCTGTGCTCTTCAATGGATAATCTCGTTATAAATGTACAAAAAATTCAAGATACTATTGATCAGAAATCTATGTTAGAACCAAGAATTCCTATTCCTGATTTGTTTTTTGGAGATAGAACTAAGTTTCTAAGTTTCAAAAATAATTGTAAGCTATTTCTGGCCTTGAAACCTCATTCTTCTGGTAATCCTATTCAACAGGTTTTGATTATTATTTCTTTTATGCGCGGCGACCCTCAAGACTGGGCATTTTCTCTTGCGCCAGGAGACCCTGCATTGAGTAGTGTCGATGCGTTTTTCCTGGCGCTCGGATTGCTGTACGATGAGCCTAATTCAGTGGATCAGGCTGAGAAAAATTTGCTGGCTTTGTGCCAGGGGCAGGATGATATAGAAGTATATTGTCAGAAATTTAGTAAATGGTCAGTACTCACTCAGTGGAATGAATCTGCGCTGGCAGCTTTGTTCAGAAAGGGTCTCTCTGAGGCTCTTAAGGATGTCATGGTGGGATTTCCTATGCCTGCTGGTTTGAATGAGTCTTTGTCTTTGGCCATTCAGATCGGTCGACGCTTGCGCGAGCGTAAATCTGTGCACCATTTGGCGGTACTGCCTGAGGTTAAACCTGAGCCTATGCAGTGCGATAGGACTATGACTAGAGCTGAACGGCAGGAATACAGACGTCTGAATGGTCTGTGTTTCTACTGTGGTGATTCCACTCATGCTATTACTGATTGTCCTAAGCGCACTAAGCG
Organism: Ranitomeya imitator; assembly: GCF_032444005.1. Classification (NCBI taxonomy): domain Eukaryota; kingdom Metazoa; phylum Chordata; class Amphibia; order Anura; family Dendrobatidae; genus Ranitomeya; species Ranitomeya imitator. The sequence goes on along the minus strand of NC_091282.1, from coordinate 72,692,609 downwards.
GTCCGCTAGGTCTGCCGTCATTGGTACTGTACAGTCCAAATTCCTTCTGTCCATTACCTTGATATGCTCTTTGTCGTCGTTTTCTGTCATGGCGTTTGTGGATTCGGGCGCTGCCCTGAATCTGATGGATTTGGGTTATGCTAAACGTTGTGGGTTTTTCTTGGAGCCTTTGCGGTGTCCTATTCCATTGAGAGGAATTGATGCTACACCTTTGGCCAAGAATAAACCTCAATACTGGGCCCAGCTGACCATGTGCATGGCTCCTGCACATCAGGAAGTTATTCGCTTTCTGGTGTTGCATAATCTGCATGATGTGGTCGTGTTGGGGTTGCCATGGCTACAAACCCATAATCCAGTATTGGATTGGAATTCCATGTCGGTATCCAGCTGGGGTTGTCAGGGGGTACATGGTGATGTTCCATTTTTGTCGATTTCGTCATCCACCCCTTCTGAGGTCCCAGAGTTCTTGTCTGATTATCAGGATGTATTTGAAGAGCCCAAGTCCGATGCTCTACCTCCGCATAGGGATTATGATTGTGCTATCAATTTGATTCCTGGTAGTAAATTCCCTAAAGGTCGATTATTTAATTTATCCGTGCCCGAACACGCCGCTATGCGCAGTTATGTGAAGGAATCCCTGGAGAAGGGACATATTCGCCCATCGTCATCACCACTGGGAGCAGGGCTCTTCTTTGTAGCCAAGAAGGATGGTTCGCTGAGACCGTGTATTGATTACCGCCTTCTTAATAAGATCACTGTTAAATTTCAGTATCCCTTGCCATTGTTATCTGACTTGTTTGCTCGGATTAAGGGGGCTAGTTGGTTCACTAAGATAGATCTTCGTGGTGCGTATAATCTGGTGAGAATCAGGCAAGGAGATGAATGGAAAACTGCATTCAATACACCCGAGGGTCATTTTGAGTATCTAGTGATGCCGTTCGGACTTGCCAATGCTCCATCTGTGTTTCAGTCTTTTATGCATGACATCTTCCGTGAGTATCTGGATAAATTCCTGATTGTTTACTTGGATGACATTTTGATCTTCTCAGATGATTGGGAGTCTCATGTGAAGCAGGTCAGAATGGTTTTTCAGGTCCTGCGTGCTAACTCTTTGTTTGTGAAGGGATCAAAGTGTCTCTTCGGTGTGCAGAAAGTTTCATTTTTGGGGTTCATCTTTACCCCTTCTACTATCGAGATGGATCCAGTTAAGGTCCAAGCCATCCAGGATTGGATTCAGCCGACATCTCTGAAAAGTCTACAAAAGTTCCTGGGCTTTGCTAATTTTTATCGTCGCTTCATCTGTAATTTTTCTAGCATTGCCAAACCATTGACCGATTTGACCAAGAAGGGTGCTGATTTGGTTAATTGGTCTTCTGCTGCTGTGGAAGCTTTTCAGGAGTTGAAGCGTCGTTTTTGTTCTGCCCCTGTGTTGTGTCAGCCAGATGTTTCTCTTCCGTTCCAGGTCGAGGTTGATGCTTCTGAGATTGGAGCAGGGGCGGTTTTGTCACAGAGAGGTTCTGATTGCTCAGTGATGAAACCATGTGCTTTCTTTTCCAGGAAGTTTTTGCCCACTGAGCGTAATTATGATGTGGGCAACCGAGAGTTGCTGGCCATGAAGTGGGCATTCGAGGAGTGGCGTCATTGGCTTGAAGGAGCTAAGCATCGCGTGGTGGTCTTGACTGATCATAAGAACTTGACTTATCTCGAGTCTGCCAAGCGGTTGAATCCTAGACAGGCTCGTTGGTTGCTGTTTTTTGCCCGTTTTGACTTTGTGATTTCGTACCTTCCGGGCTCTAAAAATGTGAAGGCGGATGCTCTGTCTAGGAGTTTTGTGCCCGACTCTCCGGGTTTATCTGAGCCAGCGGGTATCCTCAAGGAAGGAGTCATTGTGTCTGCCATCTCCCCTGATTTGCGGCGGGTGCTGCAAAAATTTCAGGCGAATAAACCTGATCGTTGTCCAGCAGAGAAACTGTTCGTCCCTGATAGGTGGACTAATAAACTTATCTCTGAACTTCATTGTTCGGTGTTGGCTGGTCATCCTGGAATCTTTGGTACCAGAGAGTTAGTGGCTAGATCCTTCTGGTGGCCATCTCTGTCACGGGATGTACGTACTTTTGTGCAGTCCTGTGTGATTTGTGCTAGGGCTAAGCCCTGCTGTTCTCGTGCCAGTGGGTTGCTTTTGCCCTTGCCGGTCCCAAAGAGGCCTTGGACACATATTTCGATGGATTTCATTTCTGACCTTCCCGTTTCTCAAAAGATGTCAGTCATTTGGGTGGTCTGTGATCGCTTTTCTAAAATGGTCCATCTGGTGCCCTTGGCTAAATTGCCTTCCTCCTCTGATTTGGTACCTTTGTTCTTTCAGCATGTGGTTCGGTTGCATGGCATTCCTGAGAATATTGTTTCTGACAGAGGTTCCCAGTTTGTTTCAAGGTTTTGGCGAGCCTTTTGTGGTAGGATGGGCATTGACCTATCCTTTTCCTCGGCTTTCCATCCTCAGACTAATGGCCAGACCGAACGAACCAATCAGACCTTGGAAACATATCTGAGATGTTTTGTTTCTGCAGACCAGGATGATTGGGTGTCCTTTTTGCCGTTGGCTGAGTTCGCCCTTAATAATCGGGCCAGCTCGGCTACCTTGGTTTCTCCATTTTTTTGCAATTCTGGGTTCCATCCTCGTTTCTCTTCAGGACAGGTTGAGTCTTCGGACTGTCCTGGTGTGGATTCTGTGGTGGATAGGTTGCAGCAGATCTGGACTCAGGTAGTGGACAATTTGATCTTGTCCCAGGAGAAAGCTCAACTTTTCGCTAATCGCAGACGCCGTGTGGGTCCCCGACTTTGTGTTGGGGATCTGGTTTGGTTATCTTCTCGTCATATTCCTATGAAGGTTTCCTCTCCTAAATTTAAACCTTGTTTTATTGGTCCGTATAGGATTTCTGAGGTTCTCAGTCCTGTGTCTTTTCGTTTGACCCTCCCAGACTCCTTTTCCATACATAATGTATTCCATAGGTCGTTGTTGCGGAGATACGTGGCACCTATGGTTCCATCTGTTGAGCCTCCTGCCCCGGTTTTGGTGGAGGGGGAATTGGAGTATATTGTGGAGAAGATTTTGGATTCTCGTGTTTCTAGACGGAAACTCCAGTATCTGGTTAAATGGAAGGGTTATGCTCAGGAAGATAATTCCTGGGTTTTTGCCTCTGATGTTCATGCTTCCGATCTTGTTCGTGCCTTTCATGCGGCTCATCCTGGTCGGCCTGGGGGCTCTGGTGAGGGTTCGGTGACCCCTCCTCAAGGGGGGGGTACTGTTGTGAATTCTGTGGCTGAATTCACTCCTGTGGTCACAAGTGGTACTGCAGCTTCTGAGCTTCCTCCCTCAGGTGTTCTGGTGAGCTCGTTAACTGCTTCATTACTTAACTCCGCCTGATGCTGCTATCCTTGCTCCTTGTCAATGTTTCAGTGTTGGATCTGAGCTTCTCCTGATTGTTCATGTGACCTGCTGCTCTGTATAGCTAAGTGCTTTTTGTTTTGTTGTTGCTTTTTTTTTCTGTCCAGCTTGTCTTTTGTTTTGCTGGAAGCTCTGAGACGCAAAGGGTGTACCGCCGTGCCGTTAGTTCGGCACGGTGGTTTTTTTTGCCCCCTTTGCGTGGTTTTGCTTTAGGGTTTTTTGTAGACTGCAAAGTTCGCTTTACTGTCCTCGCTCTGTCCTAGAATATCGGGCCCCACTTTGCTGAATCTATTTCATCCCTACGTTTTGTCTTTTCATCTTACTCACAGTCATTATATGTGGGGGGCTGCCTTTTCCTTTGGGGAATTTCTCTGGGGCAAGTCAGGCCTATTTTTCTATCTTCAGGCTAGCTAGTTTCTTAGGCTGTGCCGAGTTGCCTAGGTAGTTGTTAGGTGCAATCCACAGCCGCTTTTAGTTGTGTTTAGGATAGGATCAGGTGTGCAGTCTACAGAGTTTCCACGTCTCAGAGCTCGTTCTTGTATTTTTGGGTATTTGTCAGATCACTGTGTGCGCTCTGATCGCTAAGCACACTGTGTTTCTGGATTGCCTTCATAACACCTGTCATTAGCAAACATAACAGTGGGCTGTGTTATATACTATGTGGGCTGTGTTATATACTGCATGGGCTGTGTTAAATACTATGTGGGCTGCGTTAAATACTACATGGCTGCTATATACTACGTGGGCTGTGTTATATACTATGTGGGCTGTGTTATTTACTGCGTGGGCTGTGTTATATACTGAGTGGGCTGCATTATATACTTCATGGCTGCTAAATAGTACGTGGGCAGTGTTATATACTACGTGGGCTGCGTTATATACTACATGGCTGCTATATACTATGTGGGCTGTGTTATATACTGTGTGGGCTGCGTTATATACTACGTGGGCAGTGTTATATACTATGTGGGCTGTGTTATATACAGCGTGGGCTGCGTTATATACTACATGGCTGCTATATACTACGTGGGCAGTGTTATATACTGCGTGGGCTGTGTTATATTCTGTTTGGGCTGTGTTATATACTACTTGGGCATTGTTATATACTGTTAGGGCTGTGTTATATATATATATATTTTTTATTTTTTTTTTCAGGCAGGGCTGACTGGTGTAGAATTTATTTGGGGGGTACATGCACCTCAAGTAATCTGTAATCCTCCGTGCATTGTACTTGTTACCCTTTATACTGCGCCAAGGTGACCATGTTCCTCATCTCCAGATGTTCCTACAAGTCAGAAACAGCTGGCACCGAGTCTCAGACCAGTCCTAATAATACCGTCTGCCTTATTAATATCTTCATTTTCGGAGGCAGCACGTTCCTGCGCTGATTCCTGTCCACATTAATTACTTGCTGTCACTTCAATTCTCCAGGACGGAGGGAATTGAGCGTTCGCTGCGGTACAGAAGCTGCCAAATAAAAGGATCAACCGGTGCCAACCAGGACGCCAGGTGCTAGCGAAGGAGCACGATAGCAGCATTGGGGCTGGCTCATCACCAAGATGTCTCCTAGTAAAAAGCATTTGTGACAGTATGAAATGATAATCGATCTGTTTATGTCCTATCATAAGACAGAAGTGACCGCCTGCCCCGACGGTGTGGCACCAAGGACACCGGTCCTATATAAAAGTAATATTAATTGCTGGGTCCCTGTGTCAGTACATTACATAACTCACTGATTCTCAGTCCTAATGCACTTCAGAGCTGCATTTATACTTCTGCAGACTTCAGAGCTGAACTCTGTGAGCATTGCCTGCCTGTTAGTAGCTTCAGAAACGTGACATATTTACAACAATCCTCTGATTTGGGATAAAGAGTTGATGCATTTTCAGAGTTTTGCTCAGATAACAAAGAAGATCTGTCATGTCTGCTGCAGTAAGCACCGGTACTTCTGATGCCATTGTAATGTATCGGAATATTCCTCCTGTTAATGTAGGAATAAGTTGTTATTTCATATGGATACGACTTTGCACTGAGAGGGAAACGTCTGGAGAGTTGATGTGCTCCCAGCGCACTGCCTGACATGATTATGAATAAGCAGAATTGTGAATTCAGCTCTGAAGCAGAGGATATAACTCAGGATCAGAAGAAGAAAATGCATGCCATTATCTCCACAGCAGTTTACACACATTATCATCACTGTCCCAATTGGGGCTCACAATCTAGATTCCCTATCAGTATGTTTTTGGAATGTGGGAGGAAATCAGAGGAAACCCACACAAACACTGGGAGAACATACAAACTCCTTGCAGATGTTGTCCTTTGTGGGATTTGAACCCAGGACTCCAGCGCTGCAATGCTAACCACTGAGCTACAGTACAGTGCTAACCACTGAGCCACCAGGCCTTAGTGTTATCGAGTGTAAAAGAGGTGAGGATGTAACTCAGGATCAGTACAGGATCAGTAATGTAATGTATGTACACAGTGACTCCACCAGCAGAATAGTGAGTGCAGCTCTGGAGTATAATACAGGATGTAACTCAGGATCAGTAATGTAATGTATGTACACAGTGACTGCACCAGCAGAATAGTGAGTGCAGCTCTGGAGTATAATACAGGATGTAACTCAGGATCAGTAATGTATGTACACAGTGACTGCACCAGCAGAATAGTGAGTGCAGCTCTGGGGTATAATACAGGATGTAACTCAGGATCAGTAATGTAATGTATGTACACAGTGACTGCACCAGCAGAATAGTGAGTGCAGCTCTGGGGTATAATACAGGATGTAACTCAGGATCAGTATTGTAATTTATATATACACAGTGGATATAAAAAGTAGGTAAAAAAAGGTTTTTGTCATGTAAAACATTATTCCAAGAAGTATCATTTCCTTTATGTCACCCATACAATTCAATTGAAAAATAACATGAAATCTATTTGGAAGGAAACAAAAAAGTTATGGTAAATTCTGTGGTTGCATAAATTTGCATACCCTTTAACTAAGACCTGTATCCTTTTAATGTATGATAGAGATGAGATTTTGTTGATTTGGAGGTATGCTTGGGGTCCATGTCGTGCTGAAAGTTGAAATTCCTCTTCATCTACAGCTTTTTAGCAGAGGGCGGAAGCTCGTGATGCAAAAATGACTGATTGTAAAAGTGATTTGGAACTGTCAATAATTCCATCCACCTTGACTAATGTCTCAGTTACAGGTACCAAAAAAGAGCCCCAAAGCATAATGTTGCTTACACCATGCTTCACTGTGGGTACGGTGTTATTGGGTGATGCGCAAAAAGTCGAACCTTGATCTCATCGTACCAAAACACATTTTCCTACATGCTTTTGGTAGACTTAATGCAGGGTTTTCTTTGTAAGAAAAGGCTTCCATTTTGCCAACCTAACCTAAAGGCCAAACATACTAAGACTATGTCAGATTGTTGTTGCATGCAGTACAGAATTTCCTTCAGCCCCTTTATTGATGCTGTAGGCCTCTTGACAGCCTCCCATGTCAATTTTTTTCTTGTCTTTTCATTGGTTTTTGAGTGATGTCCAGTTTTAGGTAATGTCACTATTGTGCCAAATTTAAGCCTCTTCTTCATGACGTCTTCACAGTGTTGCATGATCTACCTAATGACTTGGACTTTTCTTTGTACCCTTCTACTGACTGATATCATTCAACGATGAGATCCCTTTGCTGCGTTGTGAGCTGTTTACTAACTATAGCTTCTGCTGTAAAATACCACAAATGTCAGTAAATGGGGGATGGGGTAATCAGAATCACTGCAAATCATGGCGGTCGTGTACTGACTACTATCTAACAGAAGTGTAAACATAATTGGCTAATTATGAACACAACTATATACCCAATTATAGGGGTTGTTCACACTTATGTAACCACATCATTTTAGTGCTATTTTCATCACCCTCTGGAAAAAAAATGATTTTAGTTATTTTTTAATGGATTTGTACAGATTATATGTGACATAAAAGGTGGAAAAAGTTCTGAAAAGTTTCTTCTTAGTAGGATTTTCTCTTGCCATTTTAACAGGGGTGTGTAGACTTTTTATATCCACTGTCGGTTATAAATTGTAATTATGGGACAACCCCCACAGGCAATGTGTGATGCTGGTAATGACTTAATCCACCATTTTATGGCACTGTTATTCGGCCCCTTACTGTGTGGCACTTGTTACTAGGCACGGTACTATGTAAACTGTTGTACAGTGCACCACTGGCGCGGTGGGGTATCATCCAGTATAAGGCCGATCCTGCCATTAAGTTTTCACTTACTTTTTCCGTCCTTTAGTAAGTTCTCTTGGCGTGATGGAGGCAAGTAGAGCTCTAATCACAGGGAGTTCTGTGTGCCGCGCTCTCCAGTGGTTGCCATAGTAAAGAGACCTTTATTTCTGAGAGCCGCTGACGTCGGGCAGACTCAGGCTTTTAAGTGAAGTATTCTTTCGTATGTCCTCCTGAGCGGCTCTTGTGTAGAGTGCCCCTGCAGCCCAGACCTCTAGAAGGATCTGATTATTTTTAGGACAACTTTAACCCTGTCAGCGCCAGTAACATCAGAAAAATATCTTTACGATGCCCAAAATGCCCAGTGTTTGCCTCTATGGAATTTTCAAATTAAAAGAGTAAATATTTTTATTGTTTACTTATATGCCTGGTTTCCATCTCTGAATCTGCTGGAGTATAACCCAGAACATGTCACGGGGTTACCGCAACAAAGTGGATCCAGAAGACCGCAGCGTCTGGTTGCTCCTACTCCGTCGCTGAGAAGAAGCACTTCTCCGGTTTATTAAACATGTTTATTTCTTCCAGCAGAACAGGGGTTAATTGGCCATGTTGGAAATCCCTGTGTTCAGCTGTGCTCGGTTAGCCACTCCTTTTCTCTATAAAATCTGGGCTCGATTACCAAGTCCTTGTCAGAGTTAGCTCTTGCTGCATGACAGAAGGAGTGTCACGGGGGTATTGGGTAGACTAAAGCTGATTACCCGGGCCCTTGCAATATCCCTCAGACTAGGGAAAACCCTGTCTGTCCCTCTCCCAGAATTTACACTGATGGTGTGCTTGTCTGGGCCGCCAGGCCTGACCCTGACTCCTGTTTCAGCCCTATGCTGAAACCTCCACCCGCCACCCAGTGATAACCAACCTACACAGAAAGTACAGACAGGGAAAACTAAAAACGCACCTCGCCGCAGACACACAGGAAAACACTATAATGTACACAGGGCAAAAATAAACACAAATATAGGAAGGAGAAATATGACAAAGGATAATACACCACCAGATACAATACTTCAACTCCTAGACCACCACTCCAGACCGAGATCACCAGGCACAAGACACAAGCTATAATCGGCGATGCCCAAAGTCCAGAATGACTATTTAAAGGCCATGGGCGTGACCCAGCCTCCAACCAGATTACCAGCCAGATTAACCCTGGATAACCTGGATAAAATCTAGCCGGCGCCACTGAGCGTATAGTGGACAAACGTGGAATTATCGCTGTCTGTCAGACGCCCTAGTGTGAACAACGTCTGACATGACAAGGAGGGAGAGAAGTTGATATGAAAAGGAGAGCTGGAGGAGTTATTAGTGACTGTTGTTTGGTTTGTACGCTTGATAATCCCTTATCCTTGCCTGTTTTGCTTTCTTCCCCTTCCTGAACACCCCGGTGGATTACTCAGTTATATGTGAGTGAATATTTTTAGTGTGTGGAGTTTTCAGTTTACCCTTGTCTTTGTTGCCCTACTTGTCGGGTTGGTATACTGCAGTGCGCAGTAGTGCCTCCTCTTCCCTGGGTGGGGGAAGGGGACAGACGAAGGGCTAACTTAGGAGATAAGACAAGCGCAGAGGCCCCGGTGTCTTCGTCATCTGAAGTATCCGGGGGAACAGGGTGAACTAGGGCACCCACTAGTGTTAGGGCCAGAAAAGGTGCCCCTGGCCCCAGGTCACTCGACAGCCGAATCATGACAGAACCCCTCTATTCCTGCATCACACATCCCGTGATGTATCCGCAGTGTACATGATGTGTACAGGATTTACAATAAAACTCCAATCATAATTCAGGATGTTGTCTGAAATGTGTTGGAATTAGTTTTTTCATTTGCTTGTACATGTGGTATATCGTGTGAAGTGTAACATGTTGAAGTAAAGAAGTTTCAAAGTGACAAGGACCTTCACTCTGAGTGACTGAAGACTTATGAATCCCCCAGCACATGCACTGTGCGCTGCAGGGATTCGCCGGTTTCAGACCAGGGACCGGAGGGTATGTATAAGTTATACATACTCCCGGCCAGAGGGCGTGGCCTCGCTCCATACACATGTATTGAACCAAGGTCATGCCCCATCTAGTGACGGGCTGGCCAGTGGATGTGTCTGACTAGAGGGCGTGGCCTCGGTCCATGCAAGTGTATGGTGAATGAGGGCGCGCCCACTGGACGGGAGTATGTACAACTCATACATACCCTCTGGTCCTGAGTCTCAAACTGGCGAATCCACAACAGTGCACAATACATGCGATAGGGGGATGCATAACATAGAGTGACTGCAGATTTATTGGTTTTGACTAGACAAACCGTTTAATATGTTACAATTAGAGACATAAATACAGTTAGGGCCAGAAATATTTGGACAGTGACACAATTTTCGCGAGTTGGGCTCTGCATGCCACCACATTGGATTTGAAATGAAACCTCTACAACAGAATTCAAGTGCAGATTGTAACGTTTAATTTGAAGGGTTGAACAAAAATATCTGATAGAAAATGTAGGAATTGTACACATTTCTTTACAAACACTCCACATTTTAGGAGGTCAAAAGTAATTGGACAAATAAACATAACCCAAACAAAATATTTTTATTTTCAATATTTTGTTGCAAATCCTTTGGAGGCAATCACTGCCTTAAGTCTGGAAGCCATGGACATCACCAAACGCTGGGTTTCCTCCTTCTTAATGCTTTGCCAGGCCTTTACAGCCGCAGCCTTCAGGTCTTGCTTGTTTGTGGGTCTTTCCGTCTTAAGTCTGGATTTGAGCAAGTGAAATGCATGCTCAATTGGGTTTAGATCTGGAGATTGACTTGGCCATTGCAGAATGTTCCACTTTTTGGCACTCATGAACTCCTGGGTAGCTTTGGCTGTATGCTTGGGGTCATTGTCCATCTGTACTATGAAGCGCCGTCCAATCAACTTTGCAGCATTTGGCTGAATCTGGGCTGAAAGTATATCCCGGTACACTTCAGAATTCATCCGGCTACTCTTGTCTGCTCTTATGTCATCAATAAACACAAGTGACCCAGTGCCATTGAAAGCCATGCATGCCCATGCCATCACGTTGCCTCCACCATGTTTTACAGAGGATGTGGTGTGCCTTGGATCATGTGCTGTTCCCTTTCTTCTCCAAACTTTTTTCTTCCCATCATTCTGGTACAGGTTGATCTTTGTCTCATCTGTCCATAGAATACTTTTCCAGAACTGAGCTGGCTTCTTGAGGTGTTTTTCTGCAAATTTAACTCTGGCCTGTCTATTTTTGTTATTGATGAATGGTTTGCATCTAGATGTGAACCCTTTGTATTTACTGTCATGGAGTTTTCTCTTTACTGTTGACTTAGAGACAGATACACCTACTTCACTGAGAGTGTTCTGGACTTCAGTTGATGTTGTGAACGGGTTCTTCTTCACCAAATTAAGTATGCGGCGATCATCCACCACTGTTGTCATCCATGGACGCCCAGGCCTTTTTGAGTTCCCAAGCTCACCAGTCAATTCCTTTTTTCTCAGAATGTACCCAACTGTTGATTTTGCTACTCCAAGCATGTCTGCTATCTCTCTGATGGATTTTTTCTTTTTTTTCAGCCTCAGGATGTTCTGCTTCACCTCAATTGAGAGTTCTTTTGACCGCATGTTGTCTGCTCACAGCAACAGCTTCCAAATGCAAAACCACACACCTGGAATCCATCCCTGACCTTTTAACTACTTCATTGATTACAGGTTAACGAGGGAGACGCCTTCAGAGTTAATTGCAGCCCTTAGAGTCCATTGTCCAATTACTTTTGGTCCCTTGAAAAAGAGGACGCTATGCATTACAGAACTATGATTCCTAAACCCTTTCTCCGATTTGGATGTGGAAACTATCATATTGCAGCTGGGAGTGTGCACTTTCAGCCCATATTATATATATAATTGTATTTCTGAACATGTTTTTGTAAACAGCTAAAATAACAAAACTTGTGTCACTGTCCAAATATTTCTGGCCCTAACTGTATAAGGGTGCAAAGGTTTACGTTGCCTCCTGACCCTAAAAATCATCTTGGTGGTAGTGTGTGTGTGGGGGGGGGTATGTGATAACCAGACGAAATTCATTTACCAAATTTACATATGGACTCAAGCTTCAAGCTAAACCTCTCGACTCCAATTGCATGCTATTACAATCTGAGAGCACAATGAGTACAATGTTAGCAGCATTTGTAGATACTCTGTGTTCTGTTACAGCATTTCACTCACAGTTCCTTTCAGCATTACATTTTACACCTGTTCATGATATCATCCCAACAAAAAAGCAATCAGATTCTCAAATATTACTTATTTTTATTAAATCATTAGTATTGTTTATATGTATTATTCTCAAATTCTATTATATTCTAAATCTATAATTTACTTTTATTTTTTTGCTTTGTAATGGATCAGCTGGTGTAAATCCTTTACTGCTTAATATTTTACTGACCCTCTTAACTTTCTATTATTTTCAGGCAATTACAGACTGCAGTTAGAATATGGGCACACTGCAGACCCCATTACTGTCCCTTTTTTAAAAAATTTGTGATACCTTGATGATCTTGAACCCACATGCAGAAGCTGACACTTTAAGTATATTATCCATATATTAAATATTCACAATGATGAAGCAGCCTCAACCATGCATCCTATTAGCGTCCTATTAATGTCCTTTGCAGTAATCATTAGCATAAGACTTTGAGAGTTGTTACAGCCTTTTCTCTCTGAAGTGCATACAGAATTTTATTGTGAAGCAGAGATCAAAGACTTGAAAATTGTCTTTATAAAGGATATGTCAGTCTTTTCATTGAGAGCATCAATGGAGTCTACAACCGGTCTCTTCTTAAGTAGACTTTTCACATATATAAATTTGATACAATGTGATTTCTGTAAATTCAGCAGATTTCAATAAGCAAAAGGTTTCATTAAAATGTTTATCAGATTGATACTTTCTTCATACCAGCGGTTTGATCAGTATATCTCAAAATATTAAAATATTCCTTGCTGATTTTTTTTTTCACTAGGAACCTAGATAAATCATTATTTTTCTAAACCTTTTGATACTTAGTACTTCTACTAAGTGAACGACATTCAGGACGATGGTGCAGTGTATAAAGGCACAGATGATTGGCCTCGGGGAGACCAAAACATCCAACACCGCGGAGACACCATCACGTGTTTCTCAACGCAGTGATTCCAGAACACTGCCCCCATCCCTTATGGGAAATATGCAGATGCATGTAAAGAAGCTGCGGAGACACCATGACGTGTTTCTCGACGCAAGCAGTGATGGTGCAGTGTAGACACTGAAAGGCTTCAGAATCAGTAGAATCCCATTTTGTGGGGTCACTAGTTTGAGCAAGTCCGATCTCGCTAATAGAGCTCCAAGTTCCAACAATGTAATGTTAAAAGGAAATTTGACAGTTCGCTGATTGTTGGGGGTCTCACCTCTGGGACCTTCACAGATCTTGCTCTATTCATTGTCAATGGAATTGTTGAAGATATCCAAGTGGTGCACTGGACTATCTCTGGCAGATTATAGACCGGTGTGGCCATCGCTCCAGTCCAATATGGCGCATCACAGCCCCATTCTCTGGACACCCAACTATCGGCGAATTATTACCCATCCTGAGGAGTAGTGATGACTTGCTAAAGATCCCCATACACATACCACTATTGTCTTCCGTACATGCCAATATTGACGGGTTCGGACGATTCTCTAAAGTATATGGGGGCGCCAAACAGCATATTGCCGAGTGAGATGTTGACTGGACATGTCTAATTTTGCACTGTCAATTGCTTTGTTTTCCAGGAGATAAGCTGCCATCGGTTATATCTGGTTATATCATAAAAATCACAAGAATGCTTCTGTGTGAGACGGCCGAGATGGGGAACGGCCGAACATTTGGCCAAAGTATTGTTCAACAGACAACCATCCAATGTGTATGAGGGGCTTCAGATGGGACAATACCTCTAATTGTAAGGTTTTGCCAGCATCTAATTTCCATGTGTTTCAGCTCTGCACCATTTTACACAGTTTTCAACTTGATTGACAGCAACTGAAAACAATTACTGTTGACTTTCGTAGATTTTTAGAAAATTCTTCTGCAACAGTCAAAAAGTTCGGAAAACAAATATATAATGTCTTTTCATGGTGGAAATTCAGAATTAACACTACACAAGCCCTATATGTCCTTTTATCAAATAAATATATCAATGGAACACTAAAATCTGACTATAGATGATACTTAGAGAAAATGAAGACTATGAGCTGTAGCATAAAGAAGAGGAAGCTCCGTGGTCAATGGCCTTGAGAGTGGACATTAAAGGAACGCAGGCCTGGTCCACTCCCGTCTTACCCGCTATCTCTCAGATAACTCTCTTCTCGACCCTCTTCAATCTGGTTTCCGCTCTTTACACTCTACTGAAACTGCCCTCACTAAAGTCTCTAATGACCTACTAACAGCTAAATCTAATGGTCACTACTCCATGCTAATCCTCTTGGATCTCTCTGCAGCATTTGATACTGTGGATCATCAGCTCCTCCTCACTATGCTCCGCTCCATCGGCCTCAAGGACACCGTTCTCTCCTGGTTCTCCTCCTATCTCTCTGACCGATCCTTCACTGTATGTTTCGCTGGTTCCTCCTCCTCTCACCTTCCCCTTACTGTTGGGGTTCCTCAAGGATCAGTCCTAGGCCCCCTCCTCTTCTCTTTGTATACTGCCCCTATTGGACAAACAATCAGTAGATTTGGCTTCCAGTACCATCTCTATGCTGACGACACCCAACTATACACTTCTTCTCCTGATCTCACGCCTGCCTTATTAGAAAACACCAGTGATTGTCTTACCGCTGTCTCTAGCATCATGTCCTCCCTCTATCTGAAACTAAACCTGTCAAAAACTGAACTCCTCGTGTTTTCTCCCTCTACTAACCTACCTTTGCCTGACATTGCCATCTCCGTTTGCGGTTCCACCATTACTCCAAAGCAACATGCCCGCTGCCTTGGGGTCATCCTTGATTCTGACCTTTCATTCACCCCCCACATCCGATCACTGGCTCGCTCTTCTTACCTGCATCTCAAAAACATTTCTAGAATTCGCCCTTTTCTTACTTTCGACTCTGCAAAAACTCTTACTGTTTCACTTATTCATTCTCGTCTGGACTATTGTAACTCTCTACTAATCGGCCTCCCTCTTACCAAACTTTCCCCGCTCCAATCTGTCCTGAATGCTGCTGCCAGGATCATATTCCTCACCAACCGTTACACCGATGCCTCTACCTTGTGCCAGTCATTACACTGGTTACCCATCCACTCAAGAATCCAGTACAAAACTACTACCCTCATCCACAAAGCACTCCATGGCTCAGCACCACCCTACATCTCCTCTCTGGTCTCAGTCTACCACCCTACCCGTGCCCTCCGCTCCGCTGATGACCTCAGGTTAGCATCCTCAATAATCAGAACCTCCCACTCCCGTCTCCAAGACTTTACACGTGCTGCGCCGATTCTTTGGAATGCACTACCTAGGATAATACGATTAATCCCCAATCCCCACAGTTTTAAGCGTGCCCTAAAAACTCATTTGTTCAGACTGGCCTACCGCCTCAATGCATTAACCTAACGATCCCTGTGTGGCCTATATTAAAAAAAAAAAAAAATTAATTAACTGGTTCATGCAGCTTTACATGAACACCCAAACCTTACACTATGGCTGGTCCGAATAACTATAGCAATTGTTACCATCCACCTCTCGTGTCTCCCCTTTTCCTCATAGTTTGTAAGCTTACGAGCAGGGCCCTCACTCCTCTTGGTATCTGTTTTGAACTGTATTTCTGTTATGCTGTAATGTCTATTGTATGTACAAGTCCCCTCTATAATTTGTAAAGCGCTGCGGAATATGTTGGCGCTATATAAATAAAAATTATTATTATTATTATTATTATTAAAGGAAGCGGTCATCACGTTTTTACTTAAGGAAGTAGTAGTATGGCGGTGTAGCAGTTTTGTCTCCCAATAAAAATGTTATACCTTTTTTGTATGGACCCTAAGTACCAGTCGTGAGAAATCTAGAGTAGATATCATATGCAAATAAGGCTGGATGTGCAGTGGGGGCGTGTCAGTGCATTGACATGCCCGCCAAAAGGTCTGGTGACGCATTCCATATATGGACAGCAATGTGGCGGGAAAGGCAATCAGTCAGGGCAGGCGGCAAACAAAAATCAGAAATTCAAGCCGGTCAGGAACTAACAGTCAGTATTCAGAGGTACGCTTAGCAGGTTCTTGTACTGTAGGAATATTTGGCTTAGGCAATTCCTAATAGTGTGGGGTCTCTTTAGAAACCTGGGCCACTGTAGGATTAGCTAGTGATGAAGAATTTGGTTGCACACTAGATCTTTAAGACCGGGAGCTCAGTAGAGTCAAAAAGGCAGGGGAACGCCAATCACGTCAGAAGTCAGTATAACCCCAACATGCTTCCATCAGAGACATATTAAAGGGAATCTTTCAGTAAGCTCAAAATTCCCAAATCGTGTATATATAGGACATGCAGGTTTTTCAAAAATTAATCCTTTGATACCTTCATATCTTTTATCTGTTGCTGCATTCCACGATTTCCATGCTACCATAGTGCAAAGAAGGAGCAATTATCCAATATTATACAAAAAATTATCTAATTTTATTTAATAATGAAACAATTGATGTACAATTATACAAATATAGATTACAATGTTGTGGGACATAATACAAAGAACTATGGCAGCACACACACACAACTTTCTCAAATGGAGGACATGAATATTAATTTCATGTCAAAGGAACCAATAGAATATGTATTATGTGGGTAAATGTCCTATAAAAATATCCAGTCCATAGTCCTTCCAATATATACTCAGAAAAACAAAATGTGTCCTATATCAATTCAGTCATTAAGGATACAGCAGGTTAGCACACATACTGTAGGTCAATACATAATAATTACCATCTAAAATGGTTAGACTAATCCTAGACCTATAACTAACTAAATGCAAGAATATGTGCCCAAACCATCTTAGTAACCTGTACCTGTAGACATGATGAGGAAAGGATACGTGCAGCTGCCACACCAGGACACCTCGACGCGCGTTTCACTGCCTCTGCAGCTTCGTCAGGAGGTAGAATAGCATTGACCTTAGTCTCATTATATAGTATTATGCTAATATTGTTAATAGCCACATGTGTAGCGGCGCATCTCCCCCATGTTACGACTCTGAAAAAATGGCCTTCATTCAATACCACTACAATATTTTGTGAGGTTTGAATCATGCTAATGGAACAACCAGCTAGTCTATGTATTGGGCAATGTGAGCGCATACCTACGCATGCGCTGTGACGCTGGAGTAAGACGGCACTCTTTAGTTGTTTCTTGTTGTCCTGGTTACAGGTCAGGTCATATGACCGGGACACGTGATAGGATGACGAGCGCACTGAGCGCAGCGCTCTCTGTGATGTCGCAACATGGGGGAGATACGCCCCGCTACACATGTGGCCATTAACAATATTAGCATAATACTATATAATGAGACTAAGGTCAATGCTACTCTGTCTCCCGACGAAGCTGCAGAGGCGGTGAAACGCGCGTCGAGGTGGTGTGGCAGCTGCACGTACACTTTCCTCATCATGTGTACAGGTTATTAAGATGGTTTGGGCACATATGCTAGCATTTAGCTATTTATTAATTATAGGTCTAGGATTATTCTAACCATTGTAGATGGTAATTATTATGTATTGACCCATGTGTGCTAGCCTGCTGTATCCTTAATGACTGAATTGATATAGGACACATTTTGTTATCTGAGTTTATATTGGAAGGACTATGGACTGGACATTTTTATAGGACATTTACCCACATAATATATATTCTTTTGGTTCCTTTGACATGAAATTAATACTCATGTCCTCCATTTAAGAAAGTTGTGTGTGTGCTGCCATAGTTCTTTGTGTTATGTCCCACAACATTGTAATCTTTATTTGTATAATTGTACATCAATTGTTTCATTATTAAATAAAATTTGATAATTTTTTTATAATATCAGATCATTGCTCCTTCTTTGCACTATGGTAGTATTATATTAAGATTTTGAGGGGATCCCTCTATATGATAAGGCATTATATTGGTTTTATTCCACGATTTCCATGCCTGATGTCCCAGAGGCAGTGGTCTATCAAGATAAAGAGGCTGGTACTAGTTGGGATAACAAGCTGGGAAAGCAGAGGCTCTGGACTTGCTCTGCCACGCCCAGAGCACTTGTTGCCTACTTTGCATATGCATTAAAAAACACTGATTTCTCGGGAATGCAGCAACAGCTATAAGATATAAAGGTGTATAATGATGTCCCTTTTAATAGCTGTCAGCCCAATCTGACCTTTCAGTCGTTTTACTGATATCAGCACATTTATACAAAAATGCTAATTTGCTGGGAAATAAAGGAAAAATCACTGAAAATGAAGAAATAAAACTTCTGTTCTCTCAGATCAAAGACAGATGGACCCGAACATGGATCAATGACAGTGGTGTTTGCTTGAAGGCTTTTAATAAAATGAGAAATGTGATGATAGTGAAAGACTAGTTTGTCTGTGTCAGCAATCCATAGATTCTGAGAAAGTAATAACTTTCTCCCGCTCTGCTAGTAAAAATAAAAAAGCTTAGTGTAAGCTTTGCAGCTATAACTGTTCCTTTAAGTGGATTTAAGGCCTATAGGCACCTTTGGAGACCTTTTTTTGTACTCCGATTCATTTATTTTTTGCTGAAAATAATTTTTGCAATTTAGTTTGCCGTCTATAGCCTCTGTATGGCACTGTCTATTGCTGGCTGCAGAGTGAGTTAACTGAAAATCTGTCAGAGAGCTCGATCAGATGGAGAGATTGTAACTCTACTATCTGTATTTTTCTGGACTCTCTGATTTATGATAATTCAGCTCAATTTTAATCTGTCATAAATCAGCTGAGAACAGCTCAGAATAAAATATAGATAGGATTTATAAGCTCACTGACCGAATCACAGCTAACTCTTTCTATAGCCAGTAACATACAAGGAGACAATCGGCATTAACATGACAAACGGTGCGATAATTTTAATGAAACCCAATGGCAAACTTTTAGCAAAAAAAATATGAATTTAAAAAAAAGAAAACCTTTGTCCCCAAAACTGTCCACAGAATGTAAATGTACAGTATGGGCCTAACTCATCATTGCATTTTTGCCATTTTTTTGGTGTGGATTCCACTCAATTAGGGCCTTTTGCATTTTTTTTTATGGTTTTGTAACTATAGTTCTCTGATTCTTATGTGAAAGTGGCTTTCCCAGAGACTGACTCATCAAATGTGACATTTTAAAAAGTTGCAAAATTTGGTACAACCTTACTCCAGTCCCCCAAAAGTGATTTTATGTACACCAGCTAAAAACATTTTTTTTTTTGACATTTTTCAAAACATGCAAATTTGTGCTAAAAAATGAAAGCCAGAAAAAAAAAAATTATGGCTTTTCATAAAATTAATCGCGTGCGCCATTTTGATGCATTTGGAGCAATAATCATCTGAGTCAAAAAAGAAAAGCGACTTAAAAAAAACAAAAACAAACAAACGGTGAATCGGGCTCTATAATTTAATCTTCAGACAGCCTGATCTGTTTACGGTGGATTTATGAATCTGCGCTAATGTGTGTGAAGGATCCCTAAGTGGAGCATCTGGGCTGTGGCTGTAATGAGATCAGATGCGATCGAACCCTCCAAGTGACCCCATCCACCCCGTGCGCAGAGCTCTGCACCTGACACGGCCACTTCACTTGTCAGCAATTGTTTGAAACAAATGTTTTACTTCGCATAGAGACAACACATTCCATACATCGGATGATTGGCGGAAAGCTGCACACTGTTAACTGGAATAATAAAAACATTCTCCAAGCCATTGTTAGCTACATGTACAGCGATGCACTCATTTGCATCTATATGCTGATTGCATATTGTGAAGATAGCGACTCAAAAATACATAGTATATACAAACGAAAACGGAGTCAATGCTAGTTTACCATGAACATTATTTTATTTAAACTCGTAAATCACACAGAAGTCAGTTTAGTACAAAAAGTTAAAAAAGCAACGTATAGAGCAATATTAGGGAAAAATATACATACTAGGTCAATGATAAAAATCCAAGATAATGAGTACCACTGACAATGCTAAGCACCAAGGGCAAGTAAAAAGTAAAGTTGCAACTGTGGGTATTATTTCTCTAGTGGTTAATGAGCTGGTTCTGCTAGGAGGTCAGTAGCGGCCATGGTAAAAATCTCACAGGTGCACCCAGCTGCCAACCAGTATCACAAACGAGACCTCTTAGCCTCAAATATCTAAACCACCATCTTCTAAATACCACACATGGATATACAGTCACAAACTCAATAGATATAGTTATATACTATTAACCGTCATGGTGCAGGGCAGAGTAAGTTGGGACTCACTCCCCAACGTACGTTTCGGTACGGATCTCCTTCTTCAGAGGATAGGAGTCCCTGTCTTTATATCCGGCTTACTGATCATGTGATCAGGGGGCACCAATTGAAAAAATGCCTGGTGCGCATGCGCGCGACTGCTCGCCACTGCACATCGACGTCACCAGTCCAGACCCGGTCACATGGGGCGGCCGGCGCCTAGCCGTCACCACGCAACGAGGTACACAGACCACGATGCCGCGCAGGACAAAAACAGACGGGGAGATCGCAGCGCATGCGCACGCGCACCAGAGCTAGCCCCAGGTAAAGGCGCACACTAGCTGCATCGTAAGGACAAATACATCATGGACATGACACAGAATGAGCATTTCCATCTATAGATGTGGATATGTAGTTATATATGGCGCTTTTATATATCAATTCCATGCACAAACATGTATATTACATAAATCCATATATTATATTAACCCCTTCATGACCCAGCCTATTTTGACCTTAAAGACCTTGCCGTTTTTTGCAATTCTGACCAGTGTCCCTTTATGAGGTAATAACTCAGGAACACTTCAATGGATCCTAGCGGTTCTGAGATTGTTTTTTCGTGACATATTGGGCTTCATGTTAGTGGTAAATTTAGGTCAATAAATTCTGTGCTTATTTGTGATAAAAACGGAAATTTGGCGAAAATTTTGAAAATTTCGCAATTTTCACATTTTGAATTTTTATTCTGTTAAACCAGAGAGGTATGTGACACAAAATAGTTAATAAATAACATTTCCCACACGTCTACTTTACATCAGCACAATTTTGGAAACAAAATTTTTTTTTGCTAGGAAGTTATAAGGGTTAAAATTTGACCAGCGATTTCTCATTTTTACAACGAAATTTACAAAACCATTTTTTTTAGGGACCACCTCACATTTGAAGTCAGTTTGAGGGGTCTATATGGCTGAAAATACCCAAAAGTGACACCATTCTAAAAACTGCACTCCTCAAGGTGCACAAAACCACATTCCAGAAGTTTATTAACCCTTCAGGTGCTTCACAGCAGCAGAAGCAACATGGAAGGAAAAAATGAACATTTAACTTTTTAGTCACGAAAATGATTTTTCAGCAACAATTTTTGTATTTTCCCAATGGTAAAAGGAGAAACTGAACCACGAAAGTTGTTGTACAATTTGTCCTGAGTACGCTGATACCTCATATGTGGGGGTAAACCACTGTTTGGGCGCACGGCAGGGCTTGGAAGGGAAGGAGCGCCATTTGACTTTTTGAATGAAAAATTGGCTGCACTCTTTAGCGGACACCATGTCAAGTTTGGAGAGCCCCCGTGTGCCTAAAAATTGGAGCTCCCCCACAAGTGACCCCATTTTGGAAACTAGACGCCCCAAGGAACTTATCTAGATGCATAGTGAGCACTTTAAACCCCCAGCTGCTTCACAAATTGATCCGTAAAAATGAAAAAGTACTATTTTTTCACAAAAAAAATTCTTTTAGCCTCAATTTTTTCATTTTCACATGGACAACAGGATAAAATGGATCCTAAAATTTGTTTGGCAATTTCTCCTGAGCACACCGATACCTCACATGTGGGGGTAAACCAATGTTTGGGCACATGGTAAGGCTCGGAAGGGAAGGAGCGCCATTTGACTTTTTGAATGAAAAATTATCTCCATCGTTAGCGGACACCATGTCGCGTTTGGAGATACCCTGTGTGCTTAAACATTGGAGCTCCCCCACAAGTGACCCCATTTTGGAAACTGGACCCCCCAAGGAACTTATCTAGATGCCTAGTGAGCACTTTAAATCCTCAGGTGCTTCACAAATTGATCCGTAAAAATGAAAAAGTACTTTTTTTTCACAAAAAAATTCTTTTCGCCTCAATTTTTTCATTTTCATATGGGCAATAGGATAAAATGCATCATAAAATTTGTTGAGCAATTTCTCCCGAGTACGCCGATACCTCATATGTGGGGGTAAACCACTGTTTGGGCACACGGCAGGGCTCAGAAGGGAAGGCGCGCCTTTTGACTTTTTGAATGGAAAATTAGCTCCATTTGTTAGCGGACACCATGTCGCATTTGGAGAGCCCCTGTGTGCCTATGCAATGGAGCTCCCCCACAAGTGACCCCATTTTGGAAACTAGACCCCCCAAGGAACTTATCTAGATGCATACTGAGCACTTTAAACCCCCAGGTGCTTCACAGAAGTTTATAATGCAGGGCCATGAAAATAAAAAATAATTTTTCTTTTCTCAAAAATGATTTTTTAGCCTGGAATTTCCTATTTTGCCAATGGTAATAGGAGAAATTGGACCTCAAATATTATTGTCCAGTTTGTCCTGAGTACGCAGATATCCCATATGTGGGGGTAAACCACTGTTTGGGCGCACGGCAGGGCTCAGAAGGGAAGGCACGCCATTTGGCTTTTTAAATGGAAAATTAGCTCCAATCATTAGCGGACACCATGTCGCGTTTGGAGAGCACATGTGTGCCTAAACATTAGAGATCCCCCACAAATGACCCCATTTTGGAATCTAGACCCCCAAAGGAACTAATCTAGATGTGTGGTGAGCACTTTGAACCCTCAAGTGCTCCACAGAAGTTTATAACGCAGAGCCATGAAAATAAAAAATAAAAATTATTTTCTCAAAAATGATTTTTTAGCTCGCAATTTTTTATTTTCCCAAGGGTAACAGGAGAAATTTGACCCCAAAAGTTGTTGTCCAGTTTCTCCTGAGTACGCTGATACCCAATATGTGGGGGTAAACCACTGTTTAGGCACATGCTGGGGCTCGGAAGTGAAGTAGTGACGTTTTGAAATGCAGACTTTGATGGAATGCTCTGCGGGCGTCACGTTGCGTTTGCAGAGCCCCTGATGTGGCTAAACAGTAGAAACCCCCCACAAGTGACCCCATTTTGGAAACTAGACCCCGAAAGGAACTTGCCTAGATGTGAGGTGAGCACTTTGAACCCCCAAGTGCTTCCCAGAAGTTCATAACACAGAGAAGTGAAAATAATAAATACGTTTTCTTTCCTGAAAAATAATTTTTTAGCCCAGAATTTTTTATTTTCCCAAGGGTTACAGGAGAAATTGGACCCCAAAAGTTGTTGTCCAGTTTCTCCTGAGTACGCTGATACCCCATGTGTGGGGGTAAACCACTGTTTGGGCACACGTGGGGGCTCAGAAGGGAAGTAGTGACTTTTGAAATGCAGACTTTGATGGAATGGTCTGCGGGCGTCACGTTGCGTTTGCAGAGCCCCTGGTGTGCCTAAACAGTAGAAACCCCACACAAGTGACCCCATTTTGGAAACTAGACCCCCAAAGGAACTTATCTAGATATGTGGTGAGCACTTTCAACCCCCAAGTGCTTTACAGAAGTTTATAACACAGAGCCGTGAAAATAATAAATACGTTTTCTTTCCTCAAAAATAATTTTTTAGCCCAGAATTTTTTATTTTCCCAAGGGTTACAGGAGAAATTGGACCCCAAAAGTTGTTGTCCAGTTTCTCCTGAGTACGCTGATACCCCATGTGTGGGGGTAAACCACTGTTTGGGCACACGTCGGGGCTCAGAAGGGAAGTAGTGACTTTTGAAATGCAGACTTTGATGGAATGGTCTGCGGACGTCATGTTGCGTTTGCAGAGCCCCTGGTGTGCCTAAACAGTAGAAACCCCCCACAAGTGACCCCATTTTGGAAACTAGACCCCCCAAGGAACTTATCTAGATATGTGGTGAGCACTTTGAACCCCCAAGTGCTTCACAGACGTTTACAACGCAGAGCCGTGAAAATAAAAAATCATTTTTCTTTCCTCAAAAATGATGTTTTAGCAAGCAATTTTTTATTTTCTCAAGGGTAA
This sequence comes from Ranitomeya imitator, assembly GCF_032444005.1. Classification (NCBI taxonomy): domain Eukaryota; kingdom Metazoa; phylum Chordata; class Amphibia; order Anura; family Dendrobatidae; genus Ranitomeya; species Ranitomeya imitator. Next base: position 72,668,549 of record NC_091282.1, on the reverse strand, counting down.
CAGGAGAAATTGGACCCCAGTAATTGTTGCGCAGTTTGTCCTGAGTATGCTGGTACCCCATATGTGGGGGTAAACCACTGTTTGGGCACATGTCGGGGCTCGGAAGTGAGAGAGCACCATTTGACTTTTTGAATACAAGATTGGCTGGAATCAATGGTGGCGCCATGTTGCGTTTGGAGACCCCCTGATGTGCCTAAACTGTGGAAACCCCTCAATTCTAACTCCAACACACCCCTAACTCTAATCCCAACTGTAGCCATAACCCTAATCACAACCCTAACCCAACACACCCGTAACCCCAACACACCCCTAACCCTAACCACAACCCTAATTCCAACCCAACCCTAGCCCTAAGGCTATGTGCCCACGTTGCGGATTCGTATGAGATTTTTCAGCACCATTTTTGAAATATCCACGGGTAAAAGGCACTGCGTTTTACCTGCGGATTTACCGCGGATTTCCAGTGTTTTTTGTTCGGATTTCACCTGCGGATTCCTATTGAGGAACAGGTGTAAAACGCTGCGGAATCCGCACAAAGAATTGACATGCTGCGGAAAATACAACGCAGCGTTCCCGCGCGGTATTTTCCGCACCATGGGCACAGCGGATTTGGCTTTCCATATGTTTACATGGTACTGTAAACCTGATGGAACTTTGCTGCGGATCCGCAGCGGCCAATCCGCACCGTGTGCACATAGCCTAATTCTAAAGGTATGTGCACACGGTGCGGAAAACGCTGCGGATCCGCAGCAGTTTCCCATGAGTTTACAGTTCAATGCAAACCTATGGGAAACAAAAATCGCTGTACACATGCTGCAGAAAAACTGCATGGAAACGCAGCGGTTTACATTTCGCAGCATGTCACTTCTTTCTGCGGATTCCGCAGCGGTTTTACAACTGCTCAAATAGAAAATCGCTGTTGTAAAACCGCATTGAAATGCACAGAAAAAACGCGGTAAATCCGCCATAATTCCGCAGCGGTTTAGCACTGCGGATTTATCAAATCCGCAGCGGAAAAATCCGCAGAGGACCAGAATACGTGTGCACATACCGAAACCCTAACCCTACCCCTACCCCTAACCCTACCCCTAACCCTAACCCTAGTTCTTACCCCAACCTTAGTGGGAAAAAAAAATATTATTTTTTTTATTGTCCCTACCTATGGGGGTGACAAAGGGGGGGGGGGGGGGTCATTTACTTTTTTTTTTTATTTTGATCACTGAGATAGGTTATATCTCAGTGATCAAAATTCACTCTGGAACGAATCTGCCAGCCGGCAGATTCGGCGGGCGCACTGCACATGCGCCCGCCATTTTGGAAGATGGCGGCGCCCAGGAAAGAAGACGGACGGTCCCCGGGAGGCAAGGTAAGTATAAGGGGGGGGGAGATCAGGGCACGGGGGGGGGCGTCGGAGCACGGGGGGGTGGATCGGAACACGGGGGGGTGGATTGGAGCACGGAGTGGGGGAGCTGTGCGGGCGGGTGGATCGGAGCACGGGGGGGATCGCTGTGCGGGGGGGATCGCTGTGCGGGGGTGGGATCGGAGTGCGGGGGGGTTTGTTTGGAGCACGGGGGGTGTGATTGGAGCACGGGGGGAGCGGGCAGGAGGACGGGGGAGCGGAGCACAGGACCGAGGGGAGCGGACCACAGATTGGGGGGCTGGGGGGGCGATCGGAGGGGTGGGGTGGGTGCACATTAGTGTGTCCAGCCATGGCCGATGATATTGCAGCATCGGCCATGGCTGGATTGTAATATTTCACCATTTTTTTAGGTGAAATATTACAAATCGCTCTGATTGGCAGTTTCACTTTCAACAGCCAATCAGAGCGATCGTAGCCACGAGGGGGTGAAGCCACCCCCCCTGGGCTAAACTACCACTCCCCCTGTCCCTGCAGATCGGGTGAAATGGGAGTTAACCCTTTCACCCGATCTGCAGGGACACGATCTTTCCATGACGCATATGCTGCGTCATGGGTCGGAATGGCACCGACTTTCATGACGCAGCGTATGCGTCAAAGGTCGGGAAGGGGTTAAAAATCTGCACATGCAAAACACTGGGGAGACAAGAAAAAAAAGCAAGACATTACATGTTGCACATTGTAGTCAAGTCCATTTTTTCAGTCCAAATATAAACCGCAGCACCTCATTTCTTCAGCATTGTAGCAAGCTTTTTAGTGTCCATCCAAAGGAAAAAAGACAAAAGGACTCTTCATCTATCTTGGAAATGCCACTTGAAGTCACAAATGGAATAAATCGATAAAATTCGTCACTTAATAGAAAGAAAAGAACAACAAGTGAGTGCACAAGACAGAATAAAAATGAAATAGCCATTCAAATCATACAAGTGACAGGAAGGTGGCAAGAGACACACAAGGGCAGAAGGATATTAATTATTCTATAAGTATGAGGCAAATCTTTGTGACTCAATGAGTCCACTAGGGGACATAGTCCCCAAAATAGTGATCCATCTGCACTCTTTTTGGGCTAACAAGCGCTTAATATCTCCACCACGAATGCCGCACTGGATGTGTTGTATGCCTCTCACCATCAATGATTTGGGGTTACTCTGATGGAACATTTTATAGTCCCTTGGAATTGGTTTTAAAATGGTCAAGTCAGTGGCTGTAGCTGCAGCCTGAATGTCTCGTATATGTTCGCGTGTGCGTATCCTCAATTGGCGCGAGGTTAACCCAATATATTTTGGGACATCCACATGTCGCATAGTACAGTATATCACCTGTGTGGTAACACACATGATATATTGTTTGATAGAAAAATTCCTAGTACCATCCGCTGAAGAAAAAGTGGATGTTCTCAAAATATTTTTGCAGGCCATACATTTCCCACATGGAAAGCATCCCTGCGGAGGACCCTGACTATTGAAGATGTTTTTAATTGTTGGGACATAATGACTCTGGACAAGGATGTCAGCCAAATTTTGGGTCCTTCTTGCCATCATCAGAGGGTATTTGGGCACACAGCCTGCCAGGACTGGGTCAGTCTGCAAAATGTTCCAGTGGCGCTGAAGGCATTCCCTCATCTGCGCTCACTGTCCATTGTATGTTGAGATGAATCTAATCTGATCCTGTCCTTTTTTGATTTTAGATTGAGAATGTAAAAGTGCAGCACGGCTGCTTCTCTTGGCTCGCATATATCCCCTTCTGATGGATTTGCCGCTGTACCCACGCATCCGAAAGCGGTCGCTAATGAGACAGAGAGAATGTTTTAAGGCATTTTTATTACTTCCTGCAAAGTCAAAAGTTTACATACATTTCATTAGTATTTGGTACCATTTCCCTTAACCCCTTCATGACCTGAGCTTTTTTCGGTTTTGCATTTTCGTTTTTCGCTCCCCTCCTTCCCAGAGCCATAACTTTTTTTTATTTTTCCCTCAATATGGCCATGTGAGGGCTTTTTTTTTGCGGGATGAGTTGTACTTTTGAATGACACAGAGGCGTAGCTAGGGGTTCAGCCCAGGGGGGGCGAGACATCTGAGTGGGCCCCTAACCTCTGATTACAACTATGGTGATGCACCCTAATAGTGGACGTAGGAGAACGTCAGCAGATGATTCTGCTGCAACTAAAAAAAAAAGATCTCCACAAGACCAATACTGATATTACCACCATATTTTGACCATATAGGGGTAGACACCAGTCCTACAAAGCATACAAGTGATTACAGCACAGTTACAGATGGTGACTTACCACTGACGTTCTTTCTGATGGAATTGTTCACTTTTCCCGCCTTTTCTATCTGGTCCAGACTTCTCCACCCAGGACTCAGCTGCAAAAATTACAACAAAGACACGTTTCACTTCTCACATTCCAGCCCCATCACCATCTATTCCCAACCTGCACAAACTCCTCATCCTGCTGATACCCCAATACTGAGCCGCTGCTGCCGTATGTGTGCCTATTACTGCACCTCATACCCCAATACTGAGCCGCTGTATGTGTCCCTATTACTGCACCTGATACCCCAATACTGAGCCGCTGCTGCTGTATGTGTCCCTATTACTGCACCTGATACCCCGATACTGAGCCGCTGCTGCCGTATGTGTCCCTATTACTGCACCTGATACCCCGATACTGAGCCGCTGCTGCCGTACGTGTCCCTATTACTGCACCTGATACCCCGATACTGAGCCGCTGCTGCCGTATGTGTCCCTATTACTGCACCTGATACCCCGATACTGAGCCGCTGCTGCCGTATGTGTCCCTATTACTGCACCTGATACCCCAATACTGAGCCGCTGCTGCCGTATGTGTGCCTATTACTGCCCCTGATACCCCGATACTGAGCCGCTGCTGCCGTATGTGTCCCTATTACTGCACCTGATAACCCAATACTGAGCTACTGCTGCCGTATGTGTCCCTATTACTGCACCTGATAACCCAATACTGAGCCGCTGCTGCCGTATGTGTCCCTATTACTGCACCTGATAACCCAATACTGAGCCGCTGCTGCTGTATGTGTCCCTATTACTGCACCTGATAACCCAATACTGAGCCGCTGCTGCTGTATGTGTCCCTATTACTGCACCTGATACCCCGATACTGAGCCGCTGCTGCTGTATGTGTCCCTATTACTGCACCTGATACCCCGATACTGAGCCGCTGCTGCTGTATGTGTCCCTATTACTGCACCTGATACCCCGATACTGAGCCGCTGCTGCCGTATGTGTCCCTATTACTGCACCTGATACCCCAATACTGAGCCGCTGCTGCCGTATGTGTCCCTATTACTGCTCCTGCTGTGTGGTACAAATGCAATGCTCCTCATACTGCATCACATAGAAATGCCACCACTGTGCCCTTACATAGTACAATGTCTCCTTTGTGCTCTCACAGTAGCCCCAAACTCTTTACAGCCCCCACAGTAGTCCCCACACTGTATATAGGCCCCTACACTGTATGATGGCCCGACAGCAACCTTCAAACTGTATAGTGACCCCTGCGTTAGCTCCCACACTGTATAATGACTCCTGCCTTAGGTCCCACGCTGTGTAACGGCCCCCACATTATCTACCACACTTTATAATGACCCCTCCATTAGCTTCCACACTGTATAATGACCCCTGCATTAGAATCCATGCTGTATAATGACCCCCGCATTAGCTTCCACGCTGTATAATGGAACCCGCTGTAGCTCCCACTCCTTGGATTCTGGTCACTGTCTGTCCCTCTCTGGGGGGCTGATACTTGCACAGCCCTGAAATATATGACAAAGACATAAATAGAAGAAACTGCCAGTGGGTGTGTATAGAGTCCATCATATGGGTATAGCTCCCTGAATGTGTCCAGGTAACCCTAAAGGAATACTCTTGTCTGGACAAGACCCCAAAGAGGGAAATGGAAATGAGGGAATCAGAAAAAAGAGGGGGAGGTAGAATATTACCAATCTAAAGAAGAAAGTACACCCCCTGGCTCTTCTGTTCCTTTTTCCTCTTCTTCCCCTTGGGGATCTTGTGGTCTAGACTGAGTATATGTAAATGGACCCGCACCCATATGTGATTTTCTATATGCACCTACTTGCTGTTTCTATTTTCTTCTGTCTGGCTATTTATCATAATATATACTTACCTTGTAATGTCTTCACATCCTGTTCCGTACAGATGTGTCCGGATCCCAGAATTCTAAGAGGCGGAAGTTCACCGACCTCCATATTGGGACACTCAAGTGATGGGTGTCTCAATATGGAAACTGGTAGAGGTACCAGCCTTTTGCGCGGTACTACCAGCGGAACTCCGTCCACCACACATACACTGTATACACCGTACGCACCACACACCCACACACACTGTATACGCCGTAGGCAGTACACACACACTTTATACTCATCCTTTTGCGCGGTACCACCAGCAGAACACCGTTACAAACATGCCACTGCCGGGATCACCTGAATGACTCACTGACCGCCGCCATCTTTGTACAAGAGGAGCGCAGAGCACATGGGGTAGACAGGTCAAAGAAGAGAGCACAGACGGGGGAAAGAGAGAGTGGATAGGTGGGTGAGCACATGGGTGGGGAGAGATTCTCAACGCTACAAAGCCTGACCCCATCGTGACATTACCGCCCTCCCAATGCGATAGCATCGGGTCTCCATATAGTAAATATATATTCATCCTCAACTTTTTTAATAAAAGGTTTTACCTTTTATTTTTCATATTTAGTGTTTTTTATTTTTCGTGTTTACCACCTTAGATTTACTGATATGAAATCATGCAGACACTGGTGTGATAGGATCCTGACCCAGGCTACAGGATAGAACATATATGGGTTGAGGTCTTATCAGAGCAGTGTTTTTATGTATATATATATATATCTATATACATAATTGTCTAAGGGTCACTTCCGTCTGTCTGTCTGTCCTGTCACGGTTATTCATTCGCTGATTGGTCTTGGCAGCTGCCTGTCATGGCTGCCGCGACCAATCAGTGACGGGCACAGTCCGATTAGTCCCTCCCCTACTCCCCTGCACTCACTGCCCGGCGCCCGCTCTGTAATCCCCTCCACTCACCGCTCACACAGGGTTAATGGCAGCGGTAACGGCCCGCGGTGTAACGCACTCCGTTACCGCTGCTATTAACCCTGTGTGTCCCCAACTATTTACTATTGATGCTGCCTATGCAGCATCAATAGTAAAAATATGTCATGTTAAAAATAATTAAAAAAAACAAAAAACCTGCTATACTCACCCTCCGCCGCCTTTCTCGCTCCTCGCCATGCTCCCGGGACCACTCCATTGCAAGCGGCAGCTTCCGGTGAGGTCCCGTCCCAGGGCTGGTGTGCGACAAGGACCTGCCGTGACGTCACGGTCATGTGACCGCAACGTCATCATAGGTCCTGCTCACACCAGCCCTGGGACCGGAAGCTGACGCTTGCAATGGAGCGGTCCCGGGAGCGTGGCGAGGAGCGAGAAAGGCGGCGGATGGTGAGTATAGCAGGACTTCAACGGGCCTTCGGAAGATGAGTATATGTTTATTTGTTTTTAAGTCTCTATACTACGTATCTCTGTGCTGGGCAATATACTACGTGGCTCTGCTATATACTACGTGGCTGGGCAATATACTACGCGGCTGGGCGGTATACTACGTGACTGGGCAATATACTACGTGGCTGGGCAATATACTACGTGGACATGCATATTCTAGAATACCCGATGCGTTAGAATCGGGCCACCATCTAGTGTGTATATATATATATATATATATATATATATATATATATATATATATATATATATATATATATATATATATATATATATATATATATATATATACTGACAAGACTGGTCAGTAATGTGCATTGAAAGACGTGACCCTGGCTGCAGGACCCCACACATGAGGATATTTGACTCTTTCCCATATATGGTATATATAGGAAAGAGACATACCGTATATCCTCATCTTTGTGGTCCTGCAGTCAGGGTCACGTCTATGAGTGCACATTACTGACCAGCTGCCATAAATCTTCAGTGCCTTAGAAACTGCAGATACAGCAAAGGAATCCTGCTGGGTGTTATCAGGAGAGCAGCAGAGTAGAGTAGAAGTGTGAGCTGTACTTACACCACTGTGTCCTGCTCCTCTCTCACTGGAAAAAGATGCTCCTTCCTGCAGACATGGCATGCCCAGTACTCAGCCTGCAATGTGGGCATGTCTTCAGTATACTGGAGGCAGGCAGCTGTCAGGTACAGTGCTGGTACTCGGCGTGTATCAGCATGAAGGGGGGGGGCCTTTGGGGAATATGTTCCTCTCTCTTCAGCCACTGCCCGCGGTAGTGCAGGGAGATTGTCTCCCTCTTCTCTACCGCGGGCTGTGCACGCTGATATAATTAAGTGTAGCATAGCTCAGGGTGGGCCCCTGTGAGCGGTGGGCCCGGGGCGACCGCACCCTCTGCCCCCCTGGTAGCTACGCTACTGGAATGACACCATTGGTTTTACCACGTCGTGTACTAGAAAACAGGAAAAAAATTCCAAGTGCGGTGAAATCGCAAAAATAGTGCAATCCCACACTTGTTTTTTGTTTGGCTTTTTTGCTAGGCTCACTAAATGTAAAACTGACCTGTCATTATGATTCTCCAGGTCATTACGGGTTCATAGACACCAAACATGTCTAGGTTCTTTTTTATCTAAGTGGTGAAAAAAAATCCAAACTTTGCTACGAAAAAAAAAATAAATTGCGCCATTTTTCTTGATCTCAGGTCGGGTGAGGGCATATTTTTGGCGCGCCAAGCTGTCGTTTTTAATTATACCATATTGGTGCAGATACGATCTTTTGATTTCCTGTTATTGCATATTAATGAAATGTCGCGGCAACCAAAAAAAACTTAATTTTTTTTAGTGATAGATCGGGCAATTCTGAACGCAGCAATATATATGTGTATATTTGATTTTTTTATTGTTTTATTTTGAATGGGTCTGCTACATAGAGGCGATGTACTGGCTGCCTAATGGGGATGCATTATACTGTACTGGCTGCCTAATGGGGTGCATTATACTGTACTGGCTGCCTAATGGGGATGCATTATACTGTACTGGCTGCCTAATGGGGGTGCATTATACTGTACTGGCTGCCTAATGGGGGTGCATTATACTGTACAGACTGCCTAATGGGGGTGCATTATACTGTACAGACTGCCTAATGGGGGTGCATTATACTGTACTGGCTGCCTAATGGGGGTGCATTATACTGTACTGGCTGCCTAATGGGGTGCATTATACTGTACTGGCTGCCTAATGGGGATGCATTATACTGTACTGGCTGCCTAATGAGGTGCATTATACTGTACTGGCTGCCTAATGGGGGTGCATTATACTGTACTGGCTGCCTAATGGGGGTGCATTATACTGTACTGGCTGCCTAATGGGGGTGCATTATACTGTACAGACTGCCTAATGGGGGTGCATTATACTGTACAGACTGCCTAATGGGGGTGCATTATACTATACAGACTTCCTAATGGGGATGCATTATACTGTACTGGCTGCCTAATGGGGGTGCATTATACTGTACTGGCTGCCTAATGAGGTGCATTATACTGTACAGACTGCCTAATGGGGGTGCATTATACTGTACAGACTGCCTAATGGGGGTGCATTATACTATACAGACTTCCTAATGGGGATGCATTATACTGTACAGACTGCCTAATGGGGGTGCATTATACTGTACTGGCTGCCTAATGAGGTGCATTATACTGTACAGACTGCCTAATGGGGATGCATTATACTGTACTGGCTGCCTAATGGGGGTGCATTATACTGTACAGACTGCCTAATGGGGGTGCATTATACTGTACTGGCTGCCTAATGGGGGTACATTATACTATACAGACTGCCTAATGGGGGTGCATTATACTGTACTGGCTGCCTAATGGGGATGCATTATACTGTACTGGCTGCCTAATGAGGTGCATTATACTGTACTGGCTGCCTAATGGGGGTACATTATACTATACAGACTGCCTAATGGGGGTGCATTATACTGTACTGGCTGCCTAATGGGGGTACATTATACCATACAGACTGCCTAATGGGGGTGCATTATACTGTACTGGCTGCCTAATGGGGATGCATTATACTGTACTGGCTGCCTAATGGGGTGCATTATACTGTACTGGCTGCCTAATGGGGGTGCATTATACTATACAGACTGCCTAATGGGGGTGCATTATACTGTACTGGCTGCCTAATGGGGATGCATTATACTGTACTGGCTGCCTAATGGGGTGCATTATACTGTACTGGCTGCCTAATGGGGGTACATTATACTGTACAGACTGCCTAATGGGGTGCATTATACTGTACTGGCTGCCTAATGGGGATGCATTATACTGTACTGGCTGCCTAATGGGGTGCATTATACTGTACTGGCTGCCTAATGGGGGTGCATTATACTATACAGACTGCCTAATGGGGGTGCATTATACTGTACTGGCTGCCTAATGGGGATGCATTATACTGTACTGGCTGCCTAATGGGGTGCATTATACTGTACTGGCTGCCTAATGGGGGTGCATTATACTGTACTGGCTGCCTAATGGGGGTGCATTATACTGTACTGGCTGCCTAATGGGGATGCATTATACTGTACTGGCTGCCTAATGGGGTGCATTATACTGTACTGGCTGCCTAATGGGGGTGCATTATACTGTACTGGCTGCCTAATGGGGATGCATTATACTGTACTGGCTGCCTAATGGGGATGCATTATACTGTACTGGCTGCCTAATGGGGTGCATTATACTGTACTGGCTGCCTAATGGGGGTGCATTATACTGTACTGGCTGCCTAATGGGGGTGCATTATACTGTACTGGCTGCCTAATGGGGATGCATTATACTGTACTGGCTGCCTAATGGGGTGCATTATACTGTACTGGCTGCCTAATGGGGGTGCATTATACTGTACTGGCTGCCTAATGGGGGTACATTATACTATACAGACTGCCTAATGGGGGTGCATTATACTGTACTGGCTGCCTAATGAGGTGCATTATACTGTACAGACTGCCTAATGGGGGTACATTATACTATACAGACTGCCTAATGGGGATGCATTATACTGTACTGGCTGCCTAATGGGGTGCATTATACTGTACAGACTGCCTAATGGGGGTGCATTATACTGTACTGGCTGCCTAATGGGGGTGCATTATACTGTACTGGCTGCCTAATGGAGGTACATTATACTATACAGGCTGCCTAATGGGGGTACATTATGCTATACAGGCTGCCTAAAGGGGGTGCATTATACTATACAGGCTGCCTAATGGGGGTGCATTATACTATACAGACTGCCTAATGGGGGTGCATTATACTATACAGACTGCCTAATGGGGATGCATTATACTATACAGGCTGCCTAAAGGGGGTGCATTATACTGTACAGACTGCCTAATGAGGGTGCATTATACTATACAGGCTGCCTAATGGGGGTACATTATACTATACAGACTGCCTAATGGGGGTGCATTATACTATACAGACTTCCTAATGGGAGTGCATTATACTATACAGGCTGCCTAAAGGGGGTGCATTATACTATACAGGCTGCCTAATGGGGGTGCATTATACTATACAGGCTGCCTAATGGGTGTGCATTATACTATACAGGCTGCCTAATGGGGGTACATTATACTATACAGGCTGCCTAATGGGGTACATTATACTATACATACTGCCTAATGGGGGTGCATTATACTATACAGACTTCCTAATGGGAGTGCATTATACTATACAGGCTGCCTAATGGGGGTGCATTATACTATACAGGCTGCCTAAAGGGGGTGCATTATACTATACAGACTGCCTAATGGGAGTGCATTATACTATACAGACTGCCTAATGGGGGTGCATTATACTATACAGGCTGCCTAAAGGGGGTGCATTATACTATACAGGCTGCCTAAAGGGGGTGCATTATACTATACAGACTTCCTAATGGGGGTGCATTATACTATACAGACTGCCTAATGGGGGTGCATTATACTATACAGACTTCCTAATGGGAGTGCATTATACTATACAGGCTGCCTAATGGGTGTGCATTATACTATACAGGCTGCCTAATGGGGGTACATTATACTATACAGACTGCCTAATGGGGGTGCATTATACTATACAGACTTCCTAATGGGGGTGCATTATACTATACAGGCTGCCTAAAGGGGGTGCATTAGACTATACAGACTTCCTAATGGGAGTGCATTATACTATACAGGCTGCCTAATGGGAGTGCATTATACTATACAGGCTGCCTAATGGGGGTGAATTATACTATACAGGCCAATGGGGAGTGCATCATACTATACATGCCTATGGGGGTGCTTTATACTTATTTTCTTTTATACATTACAGAACAATGGCAGCACGGCAGACAAATATTTACCAGGATGGGGCACCGGATAGTTACGCCACTGAGGTCAGACTATACAACATTGCAACAAAGCTATAGTGTGCAAAATGAATAGGGAAAATGTGAATTTGGGTGGAAAATATTTTGGCATGGGGGGCCCCATTTGAAAGTTCGCACCAGGGCCCATAACTTTGTAGTTAAGCCACTGAGACCTCGGGTTGTCATGACGACACACCGGTGACCGCGATCATGTGACACAGGTCACCGGTGCGCGTATTCCCAGCCCAATGGCCGGAAGAGCCATTTAAGTGCCGCTGTCATCGTTTGACAGCAGCATTTAACTAGTTAATAGCCACGGGTGGATCGCGATTCCCAATTTCAGGAACATGTCAGCTGTTTAAAACCGCTGACATGTCCCCGGAAAGATGTGGGATCAGTGCCGGAGCGCACATCAAAGGGAGGGATACTGACAGCAGCGTACTATTACGCCCGATGTCATTAAGAGGTTAAACTAAATAACTTGAGTCAGACTTTTGGGATATCCTTCCACAAGCTTCTCACAATAGTTGGTCGGTATTTGGTCCCATTCTTCCTGACAAAACTGGTGTAACTGACCCATGTTTGTAGGTCACCTTGCTCGCACCGGCCTTTTCAGCTTTGCCCATAAATTTTCAATAGGATTGAGATCGGGGCTTTTTGATGGTCACTCCAAAACATTGACTTAAGCCACATTGTTACCGTTTTGGCAGTATGCTTCTGGTCATTCTCCATTTAGAAGACCCATTTTCCGCCCAAGTTGTAACTTCCTGGCTGATGTCTTGAGGTGTTGCTTCAGTATTGCCACATAATCTTCATTTCTCATTTCTTAATTTCTCATCTATTCTGTGAAGTGCACCAGTCCCTCCTGCAGCAAAACAATCCCACAACATGATGCTGCCACCACCGTGTTTCACAGTTGGGATGGTGTTTTTAGGCTTTCAAGCTTCTCACTTTTTCCTCCAAACGTAACGATGGTCATTATGCTCAAAAAGTTCAATTTTAGTTTCATCAGATCACAGGATATGTCTCCAAAAATTAAGATCTTTGTTCCTGTGTGCATTTGCAAACATTAATATGGCTTTTTTATGTTTCTTTTGGAGTAATGGCTTCTTCATGGCAGAGTGGCCTTTCAGCCCATGTTGATACAGTACTCGTTTCACTGTGGATAGTGACACAGTCTTACCAGCTTCTTCCATCATCTTCACAAGGTCTTTTGCCTTTGTTCTTGGGTTGATATGCACATGTCGGACCAAAGCACGTTCATCTCTGGGACACAGAACCCGTCTCCTTCCTGAGCGGTATGATGGCTGGACATTCGCACCTTGTTTGTACTTCTGTATAATTATTTGTACAGATGCACGAGGCACCTTCAGGTATCTTGAAATTGTACCCAAGGATGAGCCAGACTTGTGCAAGGTCACAATTTTCTTCCTGATATCTTGTCTGATTTCTTGAGACTTTCTCATTATGCTACACAAAGAAGCAGTGTGTTTCGTTTGTGCATTAAAATACATCCACAGGTGTCTCTAATTAACTCAGATGTTGTAAAAAAACAGGAGCTTCCAAACACATGACATCATCATATGGGCAGTCCAGAATTGATTAAAAGCAGAGTAATCTTAGTGTATGTAAATGTTTGACTTTGCAGCAAGCAATAAAAATTCCTTACAACATTCTCTCTCTCATTATTCCGGCATTTGGCAAATATTAATAATTATGGTAATCCTAATTGACCTAAAACGGGAAAGGTTTATTCTGATTTCATTTCATTTCAGATACTGAGAAAAACATGCACATGTGTCTTTTTATATAGTGTATTATATAGCGTATGGAAACTTCTGGTTTCAACTATGTGTGTGTGTGTGTGTGTGTATATATACGATGTATATATATATATATATATATATTAGAAAAAAAGGAACAGCACAACTCTAGTACTTATCTTCAGGTGCAGGGCCTCAAGCAACCAGTCCAGCGATTGCAGCAAGTTTACAGACACTCAAAAAAGAGGCAGCACTCCATAGTTTAAGTGAAAAATGTGGAAGGTTTAATCGACCCACATAGCTGGGCGACGTTTCAGCTCCATCTGAGCCTTTATCAAGCAGTGAGTAACCATTCCTAGTATCTATTTATATGTGTCTCAACCCATGTTAAATTAGGTCCAATTAAAATTTTTTATTTTTTTTTTTTTATTTTACATACTATTAGTGTTCATAATGACATATACATTGTTCATATTCATTTATATTTACATCTAGTGCTCATTTACATTTGCATCCAGTGCTCATATATAAGGTTAACCCAGCAGATTATCCTGAAGATATTCACAATTATAATAATAATAGATATATTTATGTTAGTTATATTTACATTCCTCTGCACTCACCCCTGTCACTCATGTGGGCTCATGGAGGACGACATGCCTGCAAGTCGGCGTTCTCTGCCGCTCACTGCGCATGTCACAGACGCATCATCATGTTGAAACGCCATATCAGCCAATGAGGCGCCCTGTGTGACATTTTTCACATGGCGCATGCGCAGTAGCGCCAAAAACCGCCATGTTGGTAGTGGCTGATCATTCACTATATTGTCTATACACTTATGCACATTAATAGTGCTCGCGCTGCAGCGCTAGGTAAGTATATACCGTTAAGACACTCATATGTCAGCGACTGCACAATTGCATATAAAAAGGGGCTTATGTTAATTTAAAATCAGCCATTTACCATGGAGTGCTGTCTGGCTACACAAAGCACCCACACCCAAAATAAAGCGGATCTAACACCCAATAGGAAGTATGTATTATTTAATGTTTATTTCAAATTTATAAGTGCCAAATATATTCCTTTATGGACTTAAATGGACTATGTAAGGTGTATAAACATACCTCGGCACTACGGACGACTGCTTCTCAAAACAGCCCCCGTGAGCCAATAGAGTTACTCTGCCCCTCAGTTGTCCCTCCGGACCAAAGTGTTGCAGACATAACATCTATATGGTATTTTCACCATTGTCCTGGTCCACTTATCTCATATACTAAAGACATTCAACACTCAGTTGTTTTTACTATTTATTTAGATGAAAAATCCACCCGGGTCATAGGTACTGTAATAGCCAAACAGCAAGAATTATATTGAATATTCGTATATATTTAGTAATAATAAAAAATAAAAATAAACAAAAGCAAATTAATATCTCTGTCCTCCATGATACCTCCATGATACCACATTCTGTCCAGGTGACATTTTTCAGGAATAGCATCTGTTGGGTAAAAAATAAGATAAAAATTACTGATATGAAGTATCCAACATACCGTATATACTCGAGTATAAGCCGAGATTTTCAGCCCAAAATTTTGGGCTGAAAGTGCCCCTCTCGGCTTATACTCGAGTCAAGGTGGGTGGCAGGGTCGGCGGGTGAGGGGGTGAGGGCGCTGAGGCATACTTACCTAGTCCCAGCGATCCTCGCGCTGTCCCTGCCGTCCCACGGTCTTCTGTGCTGCAGCTTCTTCCCCTCTTCAGCGGTCACGTGGGACCGCTCATTACAGAAATGAATAAGCGGCTCCACCTCCCATAGGGGCGGAGCCGCCTATTCATTCCTCTAATCAGCGGTGCCGGTGACCGCTGATAGAGAAAGAAGCTGCGGCACCGAAGACCAGGCAGAGGGACAGCGCGAGGATCGCCAGGACTAGGTAAGTATAGCATATTCACCTGTCCTCGTTCCAGCCGCCGAGCGTCGCTCCATCTTCTCGGCCGGCGCCTCCATCTTCCCGGCATCTGCGCTCTGACTGTTCAGGCAGAGGGCGCGATGACGCATACAGTGTGCACGGCGCCCTCTGCCTGATCAGTCAGAGCAGAGACGCCGGGAAGATGGAGGCGCCGGAACGAGACGCCGGGAGCTGCAATCAAGGGAGGTGAGTATGTGTTTTGTTTTTTTATTGCAGCAGCAGCAGCCGCGGCGGCAGAGATTTATGTGGAGCATCTATGGGGCATAGTGAACAGTGCAGAGCACCGTATATGGCACATCTATGGGGCACAATGAACGGTGCAGAGCACCGTATATGGCACATCTATGGGGCACAGTGAACGGTGCAGGGCACCGTATATGGCACATCTATGGGGCACAGTAAACGGTGCAGAGCACCGTATATGGCACATCTATGGGGCACAGTGAACGGTGCAGAGCACCGTATATGGCACATCTATGGGGCACAGTGAACGGTGCAGAGCACCGTATATGGCACATCTATGGGGCACAGTGAACGGTGCAGGGCACCGTATATGGCACATCTATGGGGCACAGTGAACGGTGCAGGGCACCATATATGGCACATCTATGGGGCACAGTGAACGGTGCAGTGCACCATATATGGCACATCTATGGGGCACAGTGAACGGTGCAGGGCACCGTATATGGCACAGCTATGGGGCACAGTGAACGGTGCAGGGCACCGTATATGGCACATCTATGGGGCACAGTAAACGGTGCAGAGCACCGTATATGGCACATCTATGGGGCACAGTGAACGGTGCAGAGCACCGTATATGGCACATCTATGGGGCACAGTGAACGGTGCAGAGCACCGTATATGGCACATCTATGGGGCACAGTGAACGGTGCAGGGCACCGTATATGGCACATCTATGGGGCACAGTGAACGGTGCAGGGCACCATATATGGCACATCTATGGGGCACAGTGAACGGTGCAGTGCACCATATATGGCACATCTATGGGGCACAATGAACGGTGCAGGGCACCGTATATGGCACAGCTATGGGGCACAGTGAACGGTGCGGAGCACCGTATATGGCACATCTATGGGGCACAGTGAACGGTGCAGAGCACCGTATATGGCACATCTATGGGGCACAGTGAACGGTGCAGAGCACCGTATATGGCACAGCTATGGGGCACAGTGAACGGTGCAGAGCACCGTATATGGCACATCTATGGGGCACAGTGAACGGTGCAGGGCACCGTATATGGCACATCTATGGGGCACAGTGAACGGTGCAGGGCACCGTATATGGCACAGCTATGGGGCACAGTGAACGGTGCGGAGCACCGTATATGGCACATCTATGGGGCACAGTGAACGGTGCAGAGCACCGTATATGGCACATCTATGGGGCACAGTGAACGTTGCAGAGCACCGTATATGGCACATCTATGGGGCACAGTGAACGGTGCAGAGCACCGTATATGGCACATCTATGGGGCACAGTGAACGGTGCAGAGCACCGTATATGGCACATCTATGGGGCACAGTGAACGGTGCGGAGCACCGTATATGGCACAGCTATGGGGCACAGTGAACGGTGCAGAGCACCGTATATGGCACATCTATGGGGCACAGTGAACGGTGCAGAGCACCGTATATGGCACATCTATGGGGCACAGTGAACGGTGCAGAGCACCGTATATGGCACATCTATGGGGCACAGTGAACGGTGCAGAGCACCGTATATGGCACATCTATGGGGCACAGTGAACGGTGCAGGGCACCGTATATGGCACATCTATGGGGCACAGTGAACGGTGCAGAGCACCGTATATGGCACATCTATGGGGCACAGTGAACGGTGCAGAGCACCGTATATGGCACATCTATGGGGCACAGTGAACGGTGCAGAGCACCGTATATGGCACATCTATGGGGCACAGTGAACGGTGCAGGGCACCGTATATGGCACATTTATGGGGCACAGTGAACGGTGCAGAGCACCGTATATGGCACATCTATGGGGCACAGTGAACGGTGCAGAGCACCGTATATGGCACATCTATGGGGCACAGTGAACGGTGCAGAGCACCGTATATGGCACATCTATGGGGCACAGTGAACGGTGCAGAGCACCGTATATGGCACATCTATGGGGCACAGTGAACGGTGCAGGGCACCGTATATGGCACATCTATGGGGCACAGTGAACGGTGCGGAGCACCGTATATGGCACATCTATGGGGCACAGTGAACGGTGCGGAGCACCGTATATGGCACATCTATGGGGCACAGTGAACGGTGCGGAGCACCGTATATGGCACATCTATGGGGCACAGTGAACGGTGCGGAGCACCGTATATGGCACATCTATGGGGCACAATGAACGGTGCGGAGCACCGTATATGGCACATCTATGGGGCACAGTGAACGGTGCGGAGCACCGTATATGGCACATCTATGGGGCACAGTGAACGGTGCGGAGCACCGTATATGGCACATCTACGGGGCACAGTGAACGGTGCGGAGCACCGTATATGGCACATCTATGGGGCACAATGAACGGTGCGGAGCACCGTATATGGCACATCTATGGGGCACAGTGAACGGTGCAGAGCACCGTATATGGCACATCTATGGGGCACAGTGAACGGTGCAGAGCACCGTATATGGCACATCTATGGGGCACAGTGAACGGTGCAGAGCACCGTATATGGCACATCTATGGGGCACAGTGAACGGTGCAGAGCACCGTATATGGCACATCTATGGGGCACAGTGAACGGTGCAGAGCACCGTATATGGCACATCTATGGGGCACAGTGAACGGTGCAGGGCACCGTATATGGCACATCTATGGGGCACAGTGAACGGTGCAGAGCACCGTATATGGCACATCTATGGGGCACAGTGAACGGTGCAGAGCACCGTATATGGCACATCTATGGGGCACAATGAACGGTGCAGAGCACCGTATATGGCACATCTATGGGGCACAGTGAACGGTGCAGAGCACCGTATATGGCACATCTATGGGGCACAGTGAACGGTGCAGAGCACCGTATATGGCACATCTATGGGGCACAGTGAACGGTGCAGGGCACCGTATATGGCACATCTATGGGGCACAGTGAACGGTGCAGAGCACCGTATATGGCACATCTATGGGGCACAGTGAACGGTGCAGAGCACCGTATATGGCACATCTATGGGGCACAGTGAACGGTGCAGGGCACCGTATATGGCACATCTATGGGGCACAATGAACGGTGCAGAGCACCGTATATGGCACATCTATGGGGCACAGTGAACGGTGCAGAGCACCGTATATGGCACATCTATGGGGCACAGTGAACGGTGCAGAGCACTATATGGGGCAGATATGGGGAAATATGAACGGTGCAGAGCACCGTATATGGCACAGCTATGGGGAAATATGAACGGTGCAGAGCACTATATGGGGCACAGCTATGGGGAAATAATGATCTATTTTTATTTTTGAAATTCACCGGTAAATGCTGCATTTCCACCCTAGGCTTATACTCGAGTCAATAAGTTTTCCCAGTTTTTTGTGGCAAAATTAGGGGGGTCGGCTTATACTCGGGTCGGCTTATACTCGAGTATATACGGTATCTTAAAACATCCTGGCCCCAATTATACAGGAAGGAAAAAGGTTAGTACATACCCCCCTATAACACCGTATGAATATTAAAATCTGCATTTAATCCTTTCGGTTTGAGTGTTTTCAACTCATAGATCCATTTGAGCTCCCTCTTTTTTAGAATCTGTTCCCTATTACCTCCCCTCCTCTGGATCGGGACCACATCAATGATCCTACATTTAAGATCTTTTTCTTGATGGTTACAGTCCACAAAATGTTTGGGGACTGGGAGGTCCATTCTTTTCTTTCTGATGGTATACCTATGTTGGTTCATCCGCACTTTAAATGCACATATTGTTTCGCCAATATACCAAAGATTACACGGGCAGGTTAAGAGATATATTACATGGTCTGTATCACATGTCAGGAACTCTTTTATCTGATAGATTTTACCTGTTTCAGGGTGCTCAAAAGTGGGGCCCTTCAGCATATGTATACAATTCACACAGGACAAACAAGGATAACAACCCCTTTTCTTCCTGCCCGTTAGTGTCAATTGTTGGTTTCTCATTAAAGGCCCAATGTCTGATTTTATTAGGTAATCCCCTATGTTTTTGCTTTTTTTGTAGGAGTAGAGTGGTGGCATTGAAAATTCACTTATTTCTGGGTGGCACCTACCAAGCATACCCCAATGCTTTGAGATAATCCTGCTCACCTCCCTGCTTTCTTCCACATATGTACTCACAAAAGGAACACGGTTGATTCGTTTTTTATCCTTCGTAGCTTTCATAATTAGTGCCTTTCTATCTTTCTTTTTGACATTTTCTTTAACCGACCTTAAAAGCTTTCTGGGGTACCCTCTCTCTATAAATTTTTTTACTAATGACTCCAATGCTTCATCTACATCCTCCTCTTTTTTGACTATTCGCCGCACCCTCAACAACTGACTCAGCGGTATTGACTCGATCATTTTACGTGGATGTTGGCTGTCGTACACCAATAGATGTCCTCCATGTAGGCATGTCGTCCTCCATGAGCCCACATGAGTGACAGGGGTGAGTGCAGAGGAATGTAAATATAACTAACATAAATATATCTATTATTATTATAATTGTGAATATCTTCAGGATAATCTGCTGGGTTATAGATAGCTTGGACATCAATGCACATAAGCACAACGCACCTTATACAGTGGGGCAAAAAAGTATTTAGTCAGTCAGCAATAGTGCAAGTTCCACCACTTAAAAAGATGAGAGGCGTCTGTAATTTACATCATAGGTAGACCTCAACTATGGGAGACAAACTGAGAAAAAAAAATCCAGAAAATCACATTGTCTGTTTTTTTTATCATTTTTTTTGCATATTATGGTGGAAAATAAGTATTTGGTCAGAAACAAACAATCAAGATTTCTGGCTCTCACAGACCTGTAACTTCTTCTTTAAGAGTCTCCTCTTTCCTCCACTCATTACCTGTAGTAATGGCACCTGTTTAAACTTGTTATCAGTATAAAAAGACACCTGTGCACACCCTCAAACAGTCTGACTCCAAACTCCACTATGGTGAAGACCAAAGAGCTGTCAAAGGACACCAGAAACAAAATTGTAGCCCTGCACCAGGCTGGGAAGACTGAATCTGCAATAGCCAACCAGCTTGGAGTGAAGAAATCAACAGTGGGAGCAATAATTAGAAAATGGAAGACATACAAGACCACTAATAATCTCCCTCGATCTGGGGCTCCACGCAAAATCCCACCCCATGGGGTCAGAATGATCACAAGAACGGTGAGCAAAAAACCCAGAACCACGCGGGGGGACCTAGTGAATGAACTGCAGAGAGCTGGGACCAATGTAACAAGGCCTACCATAAGTAACACACTACGCCACCATGGACTCAGATCCTGCAGTGCCAGACGTGTCCCACTGCTTAAGCCAGTACATGTCCGGGCCCGTCTGAAGTTTG
Source organism: Ranitomeya imitator (assembly GCF_032444005.1). NCBI lineage: Eukaryota > Metazoa > Chordata > Amphibia > Anura > Dendrobatidae > Ranitomeya > Ranitomeya imitator. Next base: position 72,647,367 of record NC_091282.1, on the reverse strand, counting down.
CTAGAGAGCATTTGGATGATCCAGAGGAGTTTTGGGAGAATGTCCTATGGTCTGCTGAAACCAAACTGGAACTGTTTGGTAGAAACACAACTTGTCGTGTTTGGAGGAAAAAGAATACTGAGTTGCATCCATCAAACACCGTACCTACTGTAAAGCATAGTGGTGGAAACATCATGCTTTGGGGCTGTTTCTCTGCAAAGGGGCCAGGACGACTGATCCGGGTACATGAAAGAATGAATGGGGCCATGTATCGTGAGATTTTGAGTGCAAACCTCCTTCCATCAGCAAGGGCATTGAAGATGAAACGTGGCTGGGTCTTTCAACATGACAATGATCCAAAGCACACCGCCAGGGCAACGAAGGAGTGGCTTCGTAAGAAGCATTTCAAGGTCCTGGAGTGGCCTAGCCAGTCTCCAGATCTCAACCCTATAGAAAACCTTTGGAGGGAGTTGAAAGTCTGTGTTGCCAAGCGAAAAGCCAAAAACATCACTGCTCTAGAGGAGATCTGCATGGAGGAATGGGCCAACATACCAACAACAGTGTGTGGCAACCTTGTGAAGACTTACAGAAAACATTTGACCTCTGTCATTGCCAACAAAGGATATATTACAAAGTATTGAGATGAAATTTTGTTTCTGACCAAATACTTATTTTCCACCATAATATGCAAATAAAATGTTAAAAAAACAGACAATGTGATTTTCTGGATTTTTTTTTCTCAGTTTGTCTCCCATAGTTGAGGTCTACCTATGATGTAAATTACAGACACCTCTCATCTTTTTAAGTGGTGGAACTTGCACTATTGCTGACTGACTAAATACTTTTTTGCCCCACTGTATATGAGCACTGGATGCAAATGTAAATGAATATGAACAATGTATATGTCATTATGAACACTAATAGTATGTAAAATTAAAAAAAAAAATAATAATTTTTAATTGGACCTAATTTAACATGGGTTGAGACACATATAAATAGATACTAGGAATGGTTACTCACTACTTGATAAAGGCTCAGATGGAGCTGAAACGTCGCCCGGCTATGTGGGTCCATTGAACCTTCCACATTTTTCACTTAAACCATGGAGTGCTGCCTCTTTTTTGAGTGTCATATATATATATCTAATATATAATTGCCTAGAATACTACTTCCTGCAATTTGTGCCAACTTCCGTGGCTTTGTCCGGAGCTAATGTCCGGAGCTAATGTCCGGAGCTAATGTCCGGAGCTAATGTCCGGAGATAAGTGACGTCAACAGTGTCCAGTGTCTAATTGGTTGCCGCCTGCTGCGAGCGACCAATCAGAAACGTGCCGTACTGTGACACACTCCGCCCGCCATTTTGGTGTGATTTTTGAATTTTTACCTCACAGCAAGTTTCTACTGCGTGGAGGCGGGCCCAGTGACGTTGCTCTTCAAGCTCCTGCCGAATTTCGTCAAAAAAATCATAATACCATTTACCAAAACTATATATATTTAGTTGTGAAGTGGTTCAGTGACATTTTCACACCAATTTTGAACTTTTGTTTGGTGTTTTCTCCATATACTGCCTATTATTTTTGTTCTTTCTTACTATTATTTATTAATTGTATTATTCTTACATTTGAATAAATAAAGTATATATGGATTCTAGACTCCCGATTCTTTAGAATCGGGCTGCCATCTAGTATATATATATATATATATATATATATATATATATATATATACATATATATATATATATATATATATATATGTATATATATATATATATATATATATATCATCTCTGCATCTGCCTCTGTCTCTCTATTTTCCCTCTCCATAGACTTTTATGAGCAGCAACTGCCATCTGACCGCTCAGTGAAAGGATAGCCACCACTGGAGACAGATTTTTTTTCTATACTTTGCTTTTCTCTTGATTTGCATTTGCAGTACTTTAAGGGTATGTGTCCACGTTCAGGATTGCATCAGGATTTGGTCAGGATTTTTCATCAGTATTTGTAGCCAAAACCAGGAGTGGGTGATAAATACAGAAGTGGTGCATATGTTTCTATTATACTTTTCCTCTAATTGTTCCACTCCTGGTTTTGGCTTACAAATACTGATGAAAAATCCTGACCAAATCCTGATGCAATCCTGAACGTGGACACATACCCTAAGTTGGACCTACAAACTTTTTGTCAAACTTTTTTCTTAATAGTTTAAAATTGGTGTCTGGCGCTGTTTGGAAGGTGAGCCCTGCTACATAGTAACATAGTTAGTAAGGTCGAAAAAAGACATTTGTCCATCCAGTTCAGCCTATATTCCATCATAATAAATCCCCAGATCTACGTCCTTCTCCAGAACCTAATAATTGTATGATACAATATTGTTCTGCTCCAGGAAGACATCCAGGCCTCTCTTGAACCCCTCGACTGAGTTCGCCATCACCACCTCCTCAGGCAAGCAATTCCAGATTCTCACTGCCCTAACAGTAAAGAATCCTCTTCTATGTTGGTGGAAAAACCTTCTCTCCTCCAGACGCAAAGAATGCCCCCTTGTGCCCGTCACCTTCCTTGGTATAAACAGATCCTCAGCGAGATATTTGTATGCTGATCACTTTGCATGCACACATTCCTATCAGGACTTGTGTGCCATCGTCAGGTATCATGCTTGCGCCCTAGTTTAATAAACAGGACAGGTAATACCCGCCTATGGTGTAATGATTAATTTCCCAAAATACAAATCACCAAAAAAAGCTCTGTGCAAATATTGAACAAACAAGGAATGCTAGGAGATTTAAAGGGAATCTGTCACCAGGATTTTGCTGCCTAATCTGAGAGCAGCATGATGCAGAGGCAGAGGCGGATTCCAGCAATGTGTCACTTATTGGGCTGCTTCTTGAATGTTTGATAAAATCACTGTTTTTTTCGGAAGGAGATCATCACTAGACAACTAATAAACCTGCTGCCATATAGTCCAATCCCACCCCCACCATTGATTGGCATTTTTCTGCCTATTGTGATGCCGCGATCACTAGGGGGTTGGGGAATACTTGCTTGGCAGCAAGATTCAAGACACACAGGAACACTTTCCACTTTAAACAGTCTATGCGGTTTATTATACAGTCATAAACCGTACCATGAACAGTCCATTACACACTGTATCGGATCATAATATTAAGTTGCGGTCACTAAACATGCTGGACCTTACTCTGTCCAGTTACCATGGGTGACCGCACAGTTCATTAACTGACCCTCGTCAGTATACACAGTTCCCCATACTCTGTGTTACCTTCCTGGAGCTCCTGCTCCACACACTGACTCCCGTCAGTCCTCTTTCTTGGGGAAGCTGTCTTCCTGGGATCACCGCCCTTGTGACCAGGGCACTCACGACAGTCCAGACCTGCAGAAGAAACAGTAGCTTCCCCAATGCAGTGCCGTCACAGACTCTGCACATACGGCCTCTCTGTGTGCTGTTCATGACGTCCATCCCCACATGGAAACATCCAACACACAGGCCACCAGATCCAAGGCCTCACCATGTGCTCTTCAGGACATCCGTCCCCATCTGGGACGGTCCAACACACAGGCCTTCCAGGATCTAACACACAGACCAATCAGGTCCATACATTCTCGCATGTGACCAGTCCTCAGTCACATTATATATCTGTAACCACTCCCACAGGTAGGGAGGTGTGTGTGGTTAGTCAGACCCGCCCAGCTCTCCGACTAAGGCTGCCGTCACACTAGCAGTACTTGGTCAGTATTTTACATCAGTATTTGTAAGCCAAAACCAGGAGTGGAACAATTAGAGGAAAATAATAATAGAAACATGTGCATCACTTCTGCATTTATCACCCACTCCTGGTTTTTGCTTACAAATACTAATGTAAAATACTGACCAAATACTGCTAGTGTGATGGCAGCCTAACCCTGTAAGCCTCCCTTTAAAGCTACACAACAAAACTTGTGGGACTACAGGTCCCAGAACAACAATACTGGCTTACAGCGCAGACTCCCTGCGACACATACTGGCCATTTACAATCATGCCGGACACCGTTACACAAACCCGGTTACGCCTCCATGCGTATCCTGAGGCCACACAGCGCCCCCTAGCTGCAGCATCGGCCACTGCATCACACTATGCACAGTGGACACTGAAAGAAGCCAATCAGTGGTGTGCAAAAGGTTTTACAGAGCTCAGCAGTCAGAGAACTGGTAGGTCTGCAGCAGAGAAAACCAGTTTTTTAAAGGGAACCTTTCACCCCGAAAATGGAAGTTGAGCTAAGCCCACCGGCATCAGGGGCTTATCTACAGCATTCCGGAATGCTGTAGATAAGCCTCCGATGTAACCTAAAAGATGAGAAAAAGAGGTTAGATTATATTCACCCAGGGGCGGTCCCGCTGCGGTCCAGTCCGATGGGTGTCGCAGTCCGGTCCGGGGCCTCCCATCTTCATGCGATGACGTCCTCCTCTTGTCTTCACGCTGTGGCTCCTGCGCAGGCGTACTGATTTGCCCTGTTGAGGGCAGAGCAAAGTACTGCAGTGCGCAGGCGCTGGGCCTCTCTGACCTTTCCCAGCGCATGCGCACTGCAGTACTTTGCTCGGCCCTCAACAGGGCAGACAAAGTACGCCTGTGCCGGAGCTGCGGCGTGAATACAAGAAGAGGACATGATCGTAAGAAGATGGGAGGCCCATTGGACCGCAGCGGGACCAACCCTGGGCTTAGCTCACCTTCCATTTTGGGGGTGACAGGTTTCCTTTAATCAAAACTATAGCACACAGTAAGGTAAGTGATACATCGCTGGATTCAGCGTCTCTGCTCCTACTTCATGCTGCTCTCAGATGGGGTAGAATGGTGACATATTCTCTGTAATCTTGGAAGACTTCTAAATTGTGATTGGTGAGGACAGAAAGATTGCACACCATTCCTCATCCGGACATTATGAGGAATTTTGTCTATTGCTCTATAGTACATTTCACTATAAGTATAGAATATTGCGCGTCATGCTTCTGCAGCACATTGCACTTATTCCTTTACAGAACATTGTTTCCTCATAGAATACATTACATATACTGGCATTTTATTCCCTTGCAGGACATTTCACCCTATTCTCGAGCAGAATATTGGACCACGCTCTTGTGCAGAACATTTGATGTTGTTCCCTTGCAGCACAGGGGTTGTCATATGTGATTAAGCCATTCCTGACACCCCCTGCTAAGCCATCTGGATCTCCAACGGGGAGAAATTCTAATTGTGTCTAAGCTGGCTTTATCACAGAGATACATTTAGCCCCAGTCACATGTTTGGGCTCGCTTCCCTAGATTCACAAAAAAAGTGCCTATTTTTATCCAGGAGAGCATGTCCGTGTCAGCTACTGAAGATGCCTGGTGCTTAAATACAGATTGTTACAATCTTATAGGGCAGAGAAGAAAAAAAGCACAAAGTGCTGAAGTTCTTAAGAAGATACACACAGGGAAGGCAGCAATTTATGGGATAAACCTATATACATCTTATTTATAACAAGGAATTAAGGGACAATACCAATGAGGCATCAAGTGTTAACATCTGTAGGATTTGACCCCAAGACCCCAGTGTTGTAAAGCGAAAGTGCTAACCACTGAACCACCATGCTGCCATTTTCTACTAACTGCTCCTTCTTCTACCCACTCTACCTTCCTGACTGCTTTCTTGTCTTTGACTGCACTTCTGAATGTTCTCCTGACTGCTTTCGTGACTGCTCTGCTGTCCTGACCTCACTCATCGGTCTCGAATACTCTTTTCTCTACTGATTGCAGGCTGCTCTTTTGAATACTCTCTGCTCCGTCTGACCACTCTATGGTCTCTCAACTGCTTTCCCATCTACTCACTGCTTTCCCCCCTTCTGACCGTGCTCCTGACAGGCTTTCTACTCTCCAAACAGCACTATGCTTTTCTGACTGCTCATCATCTCCTGACCACTCTCTGCTCTCTTGACTTCTCTCCCGACTAATCTCCTGACCACTCTGCTCTCTGTCCTGACCACTTTCTGCTATCCGGACTGTTCTCTGTTCTCCTGAAAAGTCTCTGTTCTCTTGATCGCTCTCCTGACTCCTCTCCTTACTGCTCTCCCCTCTCCTTACCATTCTTCATTCTCCTGACTGCTCTCCTGACAGCTTTTCTGTACCGACAGCTCTCTGTTCTGCTGACTGTTTTCTACTCTCTTGTCCTGACTACCCTTCGCTTTCCTTGCTACCCTTCCTTCTCCAGACTGATCTTCCCTTTCTAGAATACATTTCCAGTCTCCCAACTGCTTTCTACTCTCCTAGATACTCTCTCAACAGGCTTTCTGCTCTCCTGCCTCCACTTTCCTCTCCTTCTTTGCAGACCAATCTTCCCTCTCTTAACTGCTCTTTTGACTACTTTCCTTACCATGCTCTGCTCTCCTGACTATTTTTTGCTTCCCTGACAGCTCTCCCCTGTCACGGGGCTACCGCGACAGGGAGGTTCCAGAGAACTGCAGCGCTCTGGGCCTCGTTCACACACAGTGAACAGAAGCTCTTCACCTGTATTCTGACCTGGCTGTTTTGTTCCAGCAGTGCAGGAGTTAACCTTATTGCTGAGTTGTTGAGAGCTGGGTCTCTCAGCTGAAGTGGATTTTTTAATCTGATCCTCTATATAGACCCAGTCCTGACTTCAGCTAGTGTCAGTGATCAGTTCTACTGCCTAGCTTGAAGGTTGAAGGAGCTTAGTGTTGGAGTTGGAGGTTTATTTACAGAGATTGGTGTCTGCTGTTTTGGTTGCATGTTAAACCTGTTTTCCTTCCTAGTTTATTCCTTCTCTTCCCTTCTCTGTGTTTCCTCTGTGGTTCTGTGAGCATTTGGTGAGTTTGAGACTTTTAGTTGCCTTGTCTGTATACCCTGTTATTTGTTGTATTGTTACACTGGTGCAGTCCACCTCCCTTGGGGGGAGAGGGGGCCCCTGATAATGTCTGCAAAGGAGACAGGGATACGCTGGCGGCTCAGGTCTCCAAACCATCATAGGTACCCCTGAGATAAGGGAAAGCCAGGGCCCCATTATAGTGGTAGGGACAGGTGCGGGTCCCAGTACGCAGTCCTGCCCCTTTATCGCCGTTCACGGCGTGACATCCCCATTCCAGACCATTCTTCCCTCTCCTAACCATTTTTGCTTCTCCTGACTGTTCTCTTGGCAGGCTCTATGCTCTCCTGACTGCTTTTCCCTCTCCTGACCTCTCTCTGCTCTGCTGACTGCTGTCCACTCTCCTGTTCTGACTACCCCTCCCCCTTCCTGAGTACCCCTCCCCTTTCCTGACTCGCCTCGACTTTCCTGATTGACTTCCCCTTTCCTGGCAACCCCTTTCCTGACTGACCTCCCCTTTCCTGGCTACCCCTCCCCTTTCCTGACTGACCTCCCCTTTCCTGACTACCCCTCCCCTTTCCTGACTGGCCTCGACTTTCCAGACTGACCTCCCCTTTCCTGGATACCCTTCCCCTTTCCTGATCTCCCTCCCCTTTCCTGACTATGCCTCCCCTTTCCTGACTGGCCTCGACTTTCCTGACTGGCCTCCCCTTTCCAAGCTACCCCTCCCCTTTCCTGACCTCCCTACCCTTTCCTGACTACCCCTCCCCTTTCCTGACTGGCCTCGACTTTCCTGACTGACCTCCCCTTTCCTGGATACCCTTCCCCTTTCCTGATCTCCCTCCCCTTTCCTGACTATGCCTCCCCTTTCCTGACTGGCCTCGACTTTCCTGACTGGCCTCCCCTTTCCAAGCTACCCCTCCCCTTTCCTGACCTCCCTACCCTTTCCTGACTACCCCTCCCCTTTCCTGGCTGACCTCCTCTTTCCTGACTGACCTCCCATTTCCTGACTGCTCTCCCCATTACTGACTACCCCTCCCCATTTCTGACTACTCCTCCCCTTTCCTAACTACCCCTCCCCTTTCCTGATTACCCCTCCCCGTTCCTGACTACCCTCCCCTTTCCTGATTGCCTTCTCCTTTACTGAGTGCCCTCTATTAGAATCTGTTTTGTTTTTGACCATCCGCCATCTTGTTGTGGTTTTCTGGCTGCTGGTATTTTTCCCCTGGTGCTGGGTTGTCTTAGGTCAGGTGATTGTATCACCCTTTATTACCCAGCACCTGCCTCACATTCCTTGAGGAACAACAGTGTTAATCCGCTAGAGTTCTGGCTAGGTGCTTTGATAGCTTTCCGTGTTTGATATTGTGCAGTTCTGGGATCTCTGGTTCTGCTATCCTTAGTTTCTGTTTTCAGTTGGTTTCTGCAGCCTTCTCTGTGTTTTTCTATTAGGAGGTGACCTGTTTTATACCCAGTCCTTAGATCTTTCAGTGACCTCCTTCTCCTTATCTCTAGGTCTTTGCTTGAGTTTATCCTAGTATAATTTGTAAAGCGCTGCGGAATATGTTGGCGCTATATAAATAAAATTATTATTATTAAAATTATTATTATCCTAGGATCGTTTGTGGGTCTATTTGCAAGGAATGGGTCACCACTCCATCGTAGGGTATCAGCCTAGTATCAGTGCAGGGTGAGTTTCCCTCCTTCTATCCTAGTTCTGTGTTGCTGTTCCATAACACCCTCTACTTTACTGACTGCCCTCCCCTTTACTGACTGCCCTCCCCTTTCCTGACTGGCCTCTCCATTCTTGACTGGCCTTCCCTTTCTTGACTGGCCTCCCCTTTCATGACTGCCTCCCCTTTCCTGACCGCCCTCCCCTTTCCTGACCACCCTTTCCTGACTGCTCTCCCCTTTACTTACTGCCCTCCCCTTTCCTGACTGACCTCCCCATTCTTAACTGGCCTCCCCTTTCTTGACTGGCATCCCCTTTCCTGACTGCCTTCCCATTTCCTGACTTACTCCCCTTTCCTAACTGTCCTCCCCATTCTTGACTGGCCCTCCCTTTCTTGACTGGCCTCCCCCTTTCCTGACTGCCTCCCCTTTCCTGACCGCAGTCCCCTTTCCTGACCACCCTCCCCATTCTTGACTGGCCCTCCCTTTCTTGACTGGCCCCCCCCTTTCCTGATCGTCCTTCCCTTTTCTGACTGCCCTCCCCTTTCCTGACCGCAGTCCCCTTTCCTCACCACCCTCCCCTTTCCTGACTGTTTTCCTGTCTGCTCTCTCCTCTCCTGATTTTCCCATCTTTGGTAGCACTTCTGACTGCTCTCGTGACTATTTTACTGACCACTCTCTGCTCTTTTGACTGTTTTCCCCCTCTCCTGACCAATCTGCTCACTGGCTCTCTGCTTTACTGACAGCACTCTGCTCTTCTAACAGCACTCTGCATTCCTGACTGCTATTCTTTCTCCTGGCTATTTTCTGCTGTTGACTTCTCTCCTGGCTGCTCTCTACTCTACTGACTGCTCTCAACTTTCTTTACAGCTCTCATGAATGCTCTCCTGACTTCTTGCTGCTCTCCTCCTCACAATCTCTCTGCACTACTAAGACTACAGAAGGAGAAATTTGGAGTAACAAGGTTCAGAGAATATTGTAAAAAGGTATAAATATATTGCAAAAACATCATCATCACAATCATATTAGTTCATGTAGCAAAATTAGAGAGACACATTAGGAAAGAGATCAAGTAGATAGTGGCGTGTGCAGGGTGGTTACATCAAATAATAAAGTGTGATTCCATAACATGAAGGACAGGAATAAGGTAGTGGGGCAGTAATTATATACTGTATAACACCTTGGTAATGGTATCTATAGCAAAAGTGCGCAAAACAGATCTGCCGACCCCATATCCTATAGATTCTTACCCATGCTACGATGTATCGGACACATACCACACAGTCCCAATGCGCGTTTTGTGTTGGCTTCCTCAGGGGGCATATGGCGCGAAACGCGTGTTGGGGCTGTGTGGCGTGTGTCCCGATACATCCTAGCATGCTACCATGGGTAAAAATCTATACGATATGGGGTGGGCAGATCTGTTTTGGGCACTTTTGCTATAGATACCATTACCAATGTATTATATATAATTACTGCCCTACTAACTTATTCCTGTCCTTCATGCTATGGAATTGCACTATGCATGCACTTTATTATATAACTACTTGATGTAACAGGGCTGCACACGCCACGATATCTACCTGATCTCTTTCCTTATGTGTTTCTTGTATTATTTCTATTTTTTGTTACATGAACTAATATGACTGTGATGGTGATGTTTTTGCAATAAATTTATACCTTTTTACATTATTCTCTGGACCTTGTTGCTTCAAATTTCTTCTTCTTTAGTCTTACTAAGTCCTGTAGTGTCCTTTTGCAATGTTCTGTTTAGGGCCTTTCCACAGGGTTTTGGGTCCCTATGGCAGATCTATTTTAATGGTTCCTTGTATGGTCTGTATCTGCTTTTCTAACAGCACTCTGCTCTTCTAACAGCACTGTGCCTCCTGACTTTTTTTCCTTGTCCCGAATACTCTCTACTCTATTGACTTCTCTCCTGACTGTGACGGTTCAAGGAGTGAAAAACAGAAAGTGGACCCTCTAAACCGCGACGACGAACCCTCCACGGGCGAGCTGACCAGATAGACCGCCCCCTATACAGAGAGAGTTAGGGGCAGTCCCGTGAGGGACTATCGCCACGGAAGCTGGAGGACCGGGACGGGAGAAGACCAGGGAGTAGCGGAGAGGGTAGGAACACAGGATAGGCAAGTACCGTAGAGACACAAAGCCGATGGACACAACAGGGACAAAAGGATGGCGGGAACACTGCTGCAACACAGACACTGCTGAAGCACTGCAGAGGCACGGGAGCTGATGGAGATATTGCAGCGGTGCGAAGAATGACGGGGAGACTGCAGAGAAACAAGGTTAGAAGAGATGCTGCAGGGGCACAGGTACTGACGAGGCAAAGGCGAAAACACAGAAACTGGCAGGGTTCTGGAAAGACAAGATAACCCCAAGGTCAGAGAGTAGAAAACACACAGAGACCAAGAGCGGCCAGAAGCACTTGAAAGTACAAATGAAGGTCCTCCAAGATGATAGAGAGGATGGAAAGAAGCGCCGGCAAGAAAAGTTAGAAGTGCGCACACGCAGTGCTGAACCTGGCGTGCGCACGCACCCGACAACGAGCAGTGGGTGGAAGCGCGCGCAGAGAAGAAGACGCTGCAGGAGAGGAGACGCGCCGGGAAGCTGAGGACAGGTAAGTATGACAGGGCGGAGGAGGCGGCGGTATAATACTGACTACTCTCTTGACTGCACTCCACTCTACTGACTGCTCTGCCCTGCCCTGATTACTCTCATAACTATTCTCCTGACTATTCTCCTGACTGCTTTCTGCTCTCCTGTCCTGTCCAATCTTTTGTCCTGTCTGCTTTCCTACCATCTGAGTGCTTTCAAGACGTCTCTACTGACTACTCTCCTGACTATTTTATTCTCCTCTATCCTGACTGCTCTTCCCTTTCTTACTGATCTCCTGACCGCTCTCCCACCTCCTGACTTTGTCTATGACAGAACTTTTGACTACTTTTCTGACCACGCTCTGCTCTTCTAACTGCTCTCCCCTCTCCTGACCACTCTCATGATTGCTCTCCTGACTATGCCCCTGCATGCACTATGCTTTCCTGACAGGCTCTCTGCTCTCATGATATTTCTCTGCTCTTCTAACATCATTCTTTCCTTACTGTTCTTCCTTCTCCTGTCCCTTCTCTGTTCTCTTGACTACTATCCTAACTTCTCTCTGTCCTACTGATTGCGCTCTACTCTCCTTCTCTGCCTGCTCACCTGACTACTCTCCTGACTGTTTTCTGCTCATCTTCCCTGACTGCTCTCCCCTCTCCTGACTTTCCCATCTTTGACTGCACTTCTTACTGCTCTCCTAACCACTCTCTGCTCTCCTGACCACTCTTCTCTCAATTGACCACTCTCCTAACCACTTTCCTGACCACTGTCTTGGCAGGCGATTTGCTGTCCTGGCAGCATTCTACTATTCTAACACAATTCTACTCTCCTGTCTGTTCTTCCTTCTCCTGACCACTCTCTGCTCTCGACTATATTCCTGACCTACTGACTGATCTCTACTCTGCTGACTGCTCTCCTCTTCCCTTACTGTTCTGACAACTCTCCTAATTACTATCCTTATTTATTTTCTACTCTCCTGTCCTAATTGCTCTCCTGAATGCTGTTTGCTCTCCTGATTTCTCTCTTGCTCTCTGCTTTCCTGATTGCCCTCCACTTTGCTGACTACTCTTGTATCTTGTAGCCATACTCTGCTCTGCTGGTTGCTTTATTGAATACTTTCTGCTCCTCTGGCCGTTCTTATGGCCACCTAATGCTTCCCTGATCGCTCTCTGCTACCCTCATTGCTCTTGGTAGGCTCACTAGTTGAGGTGGCTGCTCCTCAAAGCCCAAGGTTTGGGTGTGCAGATGGACCACGGGCGTTGGTTCAGCAGGCAGCTGAGGCATGTTTGAAACGCAGACAGGTAGCAGAGGTACTGGAAGCTGCAGGCAGACTGAAGACGTCCTAAAGACTGCACACAGATTGATGAGGTCCTGGGAAACCGGGAACAAGTAGCAGAGGTACTGGAAGCCACAGGCAGACAGACATCGTTAAGAGCTCAGACAGGTAGCAGAGGTACTGGAAGACTGGGAACACATAGCAGAGGTACTGGAAGCCACAGGCAGACAGGAGATGTGCTGGAGGCCTGAATCAGGTCATCATGCACAGACAAACTAAAATTGTTAATACCAAAACACAGGTGTGTGTCTTGGTAGGATTTATATCGGCCTAGGAAGCTCAGCACATGGGAGCATGCCAGACTACTTGTAATGTCTGACATAAAGACCAGGAAATTTAGTAAAGGGAGCAGAGCCCAGATCTGGGACAGGTGTGTAACAGCTCTTTTCTCTCCTGAGCGTACGCTGCTTTTGTGTCCACAGTCTGCTCTCCTCATCACTCTCCCGACCTCTCTGCTCACCTGACTGACCGTTCCTCCCTCTCCTGAGCACACTGTGCTCTTTTCCTACCTCTCTACCCTCTTGATCTTGATATAGTGTTCTCATTAATTTCCCCTCTTTGCTGTCCTGCTCACTTTTGGATCACTGTCAGCTTTCCTCATCATCCTGAGAAAATCTCTACATTCCTGATCATTCCACTTCTACAAATAGTAGAATAGGTCACCATGGACAAATACCATGAGCTGCCCCCTTTGGTCGACTCATCACAATGAACCTACTTGTAAACATTAGACGATCTGATTTTAAAAAATTATTTTTCTAGTAAACATTATCGTCGGCAGATGTGCAGGAGTAACAGCCAAGACCAGGAGATGTAACCGCATCTTGTAATATTCTCTGAGCACAAACAGGGGAAAAAAAATCATAAATAACAAACCCTTTGAAGTGTTAATAGTTTATGACCCTACTGTTTTCTATTTATACTGCGATAATGAGTTTGCTGTGTGATTGGATCAGTGGGGCGAGGACTGAGCTTTACCTCGAGAGTATAAATAGATACTTTGCATTCATGGGTTCTGGCAAGAATGGAGATATTTGGGAAAACAAAAGAAATGAATCTTGGCGTGAAACATAGAGTGGTATCATCCAAGAATCCGAGAAAGCGTTGTGTTCCGCTTCCACCCTTTTACAGCAAATATAAAAACATCTGCACAAGCAAAACATATATTCCAATTTTTCCTGAGATTTTTCTATCTACTGGCTAACACGGTACAAAGATATATATTTTTCCTGTATCCAGTTTTCATGGGCAGCAGTAAGAAGTCTGGGGATGTCCATGGTTGGGAGCTGTCCAGTGCTGAAGCAGACGCCGTGTGACTGTGCCCTGTGGTCAGACAAGAGACCGCAGACAGATGTGCTCTCCGCCCTCCATGTGCTGACTCAATTACAGCCTGGCTCAGTAATACTCCCTCCTGGGCCCCCTCTTATAATCACTGCATGGATGGCATTAACCTATTCCATGCCCGATTGCTGGCACACACAGCAGAACGACAGCCATTATGGTCCCCAACCTGATTAATGGAGGAAGTAATGAGTTATTTGGGGTTTGCTACAATCTTTACTAAACACATACTGTTCACTCCTGGTGCCAACGACTGTAATTCATCAGGAAGTTAATTTTGCTCTTGCTTATTTGGGTTATGATACAATAATCCCTTCTAGACACAATAGCATCAAATGCAGATCTGTGTCATATATGAGAGCAGCAGAGACCGCCGGTGATACTAATCCATAGCTAAAAAGGACATAAACTGTACGCGTCATTAAAGTCAAATAATTAATAATATCAGTAATTAATATATACCTGCGCTAAAAAAATGCATAGAAGTAGATAACCATTTACCTGAAGCGGAGGATGGTGCTGGGAATAATATTCATATGTGCATAAAGCAATAATATTCGGACTAAGGGAAGAGAAAGAAAAAAATAGATATATATATAATCCTCAAAAAAACAAAACATGTATAGTGTTATATCCTCAACACATAACCAAGCAAATAAATATAAATGGTACTACTAAAAGTATATATGTGTGCGATATAAAAAAGCAACCAATGGTATAGAGGCTTGCAAAGTAATAGCTTCCTTCATAAGCACACAGTGGTAATCCAGGAACGATTATACGTACTATCAACTGCAGCGGCACATAAGTCCGGAGGGTATCAGCAGGAGCAGCACACATAGAGCGGTAAGGCTACGTTCACACTAGCGTTGTGCGCCGCTGCGTCGGCGACGCGACGCACAACGCACCGAAAAACGCGTGCGTTTTTCGACGCATGCGTCGTTTTTTGACGAAAATCGGACGCAAGAAAAATGCAACTTGTTGCGTTTTCTTGGTCCGACGCTAGCGTCAAAAAAGACGCACGTGTCGGAAAACGCAACAAGCAAAAACGCATGCGTCCCCCATGTTAAACATAGGGGCGCATGACGCGTGCGTCGCTGCTGCGTCGCCCGACGCTAGCGCGACGCACACTAGCTGAACGCTAGTGTGAACGTAGCCTTAGATAAAGACTTGGTGTTTACTTCCCTTAAGTGTTTGTGATGAAGTTCAGAGGTAGTAGACCCTCGGCGCGCTGTCCCGGCCGGTGACAGCCGCCCTTACAGCAGGAAGTAGGTAGGCTGAGCGCTCTAGTTCGTTGCAGCTGACAGGACCTGTGGAGTTTTCGGGTCACGTGTCCTGTATGTCATGTGGTGCCCCTGTTGAAAGTACGGAGCACCGTAGGAGCCAAGAATAACCGACGCGTTTCGGAATAACACGGATTCCTTCTTCAGGGTTGGCTCCCGATGTGCTCAGCTGGCTATATATAGCCTTGACTCCCAAGATGCCCGTCACTCAAAAGCAAAGAGCGTATCCAATTTAAAAATAAATCTCGTTTCTTCTCTGGACATTTGTTTAATATACTCACCATTGCGCCAATCTTTATGGACCACCTTTATTCCAAACACTTTCATCCCTTGTACAGAGCCCCCATGGTGAACTGAAAAATGTTTTGAAAGGGGATGTTCGCCATATTTTTTCTTTATAATAATCTTTATTTTTTATATAGCGCTAACATATTCCGCAGCGCTTTACAGTTTGCACACATTATCACTGTCCCCGATGGGGCTCACAATCTAAATTCCCTATCAGTATGTCTTTGGAATGTGGGAGGAAACCGGAGTGCCCGGAGGAAACCCACACAAACACGGAGAGAACATACAAACTCTTTGCAGATGTTGTCCTGAGTGGGATTAGAACCCAGGACTCCAGCGCTGCAAGGCTGTAGTGCTAACCACTGCGCCACCGTGCTGCCCTATATATTTATATTGCGGAGATGTTCACAGATTCTCCTACATAGGGGGCGTTTTGTTCGCCCTATATACAGCTTTTTGCAAGAGCATTCAATTGCATAGATCACCCCTTTCATAGTACATGTAATGAAATCAGTGATTTCTATTACTGTACCATTATGAGATACCACAGATTTTTGTTTCGAAAGGCTTAATGATTTGCATATCTTACATTTTTGACATGGAAAAAAACCTTGTATAATTTGTTTAAATGGGCCTACATGTTTCTCTGTGGGATTTGGACGCTGCACGGTGGGGACGACAAAAAGACCTAAATTTCGTGCTTTTCTGAATACAAAGCTTGGATGATTTGGCAATTTATCCCCAATTACCTTGTGTGAGGGGGCGAGTTCCCGCTTCTGCACAGGAGGAATCTCGAGCCACCTCTGCTGCGGTCTCCCATTTTTGTCCAGCCGCAGTGGAGTCTGCTCAGCAAAGACGTCGGTCCCAGCGTCTTGCTCATTCTTACTCTGTTCTGAGAGTTACTGCTGCTTCTCCAGTCTCTGCCATTAAAGTCAGTGCTGGTCAGCAGCGAGCGGACTTCTCTGGGACTAAGTCCTTGTCTGCACGTACTGAGCATGCCCAGGGTAAGATCTCCCGTTGGAGATCGAGGGTCATGTGCTCAGGCTCTGCAGCACATTCCATTGGTCCTCTTGGCAGGTCTTGGAAGGGCAAAGGTGCTGTGGCCACTTCCTGTGCTGCTGCTATATAAACTGCGCATGACCGCACGGCCATGCGCTAGTATTGTCTTTCAATCGCTAATGTGTGTATGTTGTGAGTGCAAGTCGTCCTTGGATACCCCTACCCTATTGAATGACTGTTCGCGGAAGGTGTATGGCTGCTACCTAGCGCCCGACTTATCCTACAGCACTAGTCACACATTATAGCGTCCAGTTGCTGTGACCGCCAGTACGGCGCCGTGCACTTCCTCTGTGCTTTCCTTACCCAAGCCTGGGTGGTTAGTGGCGTTCGTCAGTGCGGCACTGCATGCACTCTTGTGCCTTAATATTGCTCTTCAGTTTCCTTACACACCCAGTTGCGGTGTTGTGCCAGCAAGGGTCTAATCAGACTTTAATCCTAGTTGGGGTTGAGTTCGCTGACTACTTGCTTGCGCTTTAGGTGCGGTACCACGGTCCTGTGCCTTAACAGGATTGCTTCTTTCACGCTGGGTGAGGTTAACCCACGCGTGTATACTTTAGTGTACCGCCATATAGTCTGCTAATTGCTAGCAGCAGGTTTTCACCTGCACGGTGGACCCCGGACTGCGAACGCATCTATACCATCTGTCTTGGTGCGTTCCGCCAGTCCTAACAGAATACTAGCGCCAGGGTCTGGCTAGTAAAATGGCGGACGACCAGCGTTTACAGCGGTACATCCAGCAGCTGGAGGGAAGGTTGGCGGCTCTTGAGCTTTCAACCTCAGCTGTGGATGTTACTGCTGTCGCTGTTCAGGCTGCAAGTGAGGTTGCAGCTACCTTGTCCACTGCCGCTCCTGTACCGACGCTATCTCGCCTCCCGCTACCAGAGAAATTTTCTGGTGACAGTAAGTCCTGTAGGGGTTTCGTGAGTCAGTGCTCAATACATCTCGAGCTTCTGGCCTCTCGTTTCCCTACAGAGCGGGCTAAGGTGGGCTTTATAATTTCCTTATTGTCGGACAGGGCGTTGCAGTGGGCTACGCCGCTGTGGGAGCGTGGCGATCATGTGGTGCAGAGTGCTCCGTTACTCCTGAGCACTCTGAAACAGGTCTTTCTAGGACCTCGTGTCACCCATGACACGGCGCTCCAACTGTTGGCATTGACTCAGGGCTCGTCCTTGGTCAGCCTTTTTGCCGTCCATTTCCGCACTCTAGCATCTGAGCTGGAGTGGTCGGATAAAGCCCTTATCCCTATATTTTGGAGGGGGCTGGCTGACCACGTTAAGGATGCTCTGGCCACTAGGGAGATTCCCGCCACACTGGAAGAGTTAATAACAGTATCTACTCGCATCGACCTCCGTTTTCACGAGCGGAGGTTAGAGCGAGCCCAGTGTAGGCAGAGGTTTCGGCTGGCTCCCACCTTCGCCAAACCTTTGGAATCTCCAGTCCAGGCTCCTGAGTTCCAGGAACCTAAGGTGGTGTCACAAGCGGGATCTAAGTCCCAGACCGCTCTTGCACTCCAGGGTTGCCATGTATGCCAACAGTCAGGACATCTTGCCACCAGATGTCATCAGCGGTCGAGGAAACGTCAGCGTCTAGTGGTAGTAGGTGGAGGTGCACTAGACACTGCGACGTTTGCCTCCAAATTGTCCTTTAAGGGGACAATTACCTTTGGCTCATCCTCCCACTCGGTAGACCTCTGCGTGGATTCTGGGGCGGAGGGCAATTTTATGTCTTCTGCCTTCGCCCAACGTCACGCAATACCCCTGGTTATGCTATCTCAACCAGTAACGGTACGAGTGGAGAATGGGTCGACACTCCCCGCACAGATAACACATCAGACCATCCCTGTTACTCTGTCCATGTCGCCATCCCATCAGGAGATTATTTCTCTGCTCATCATTCCTGAGGGTATTGATGAGGTCCTGTTGGGGATACCTTGGCTACGGTACCACTCTCCTCACATCGAGTGGTCCTCAGGCAGAATTCTGGGATGGGGTGAATCATGTGGGGGTAGATGTCACCGAGAGTGCGTTCAGGTTGCTACTACTGAGGTACCCGCAGATCTATCCTCTCTCCCCAAGCAATATTGGTCTTACGCAGACGTGTTCTCCAAAAAGGCGGCGGAGACCCTTCCGCCCCATCGCCCCTATGACTGTCCTATCGATCTCTTGCCTGGTGCGGAGCCTCCCCGGGGTCGAGTTTATCCATTATCTCTCCCGGAGACGGAGGCCATGTCTCAGTACATTCAAGAGAATCTGGCAAGAGGGTTTATCAGGAAGTCAGTGTCACCTGCTGGGGCAGGGTTCTTCTTCGTGCAGAAGAAGAATGGGGAACTACGTCCATGCATAGACTACAGGGGTCTTAACGCTATCAACGTTAAGAACAAGTATCCTTTGCCCTTGATATCCGAGCTCTTCGATAGGCTTCGGGGAGCTAGAGTGTTTACTAAATTAGATCTGCGGGGTGCTTACAACCTGATTCGCATCCGTGAGGGGGACGAATGGAAAACGGCGTTTAACACCAGAGATGGGCACTATGAGTATCTGGTGATGCCCTTCGGGCTCTGTAATGCCCCAGCCGTTTTTCAAGACTTTGTCAACGACATCTTCCGGGATATGCTTTCCACCTCAGTTGTAGTCTATCTGGATGATATTCTCATCTTTTCTCCAGATATTGACTCCCACCGGAGAGATGTTGGCAGAGTCTTCGACCTCCTACGGGCAAACTCTCTTTACGCTAAGTTGGAGAAGTGTATGTTTGAGCAGGAGTCTTTGCCGTTCCTGGGCTATATCATCTCCGCCCAGGGATTGGCTATGGATCCTGCCAAACTACAGGCTGTGATGGACTGGCAAGAGCCCCATTCTCTTAAAGCGGTGCAGCGCTTTATGGGGTTCATTAACTATTACCGCCAGTTCATTCCCCACTTCTCAACTCTGGTAGCTCCCTTGGTAGCCCTCACCAAGAAGGGAGCGAATCCTAAATTGTGGTCGGAAGAGGTCTCCAAGGCCTTCACTTCTATTAAGTCCCACTTTGCTAGCGCTCCCATCTTACATCGTCCCGATGTGGATAAGCCATTCCTAATGGAGGTGGATGCCTCATCCGTTGGTGCTGGAGCAGTCCTCTATCAGAAGGATGCTCAAGGTCGGAAGCATCCATGCTTCTTCTTCTCTAAGACCTTCTCGCCAGCGGAGAGAAACTACTCCATCGGGGATAGGGAGCTGCTAGCAATGAAGTTGGCCTTTTCAGAGTGGAGACATCTTCTGGAAGGTGCGCGGTTTCCCTTCCAGGTTTACACTGACCACAAAAATTTGGTCTACTTACAAACAGCCCAGCGGCTAAATTCTCGCCAAGCCAGATGGTCCTTGTTCTTTTCCAGGTTCCACTTTTCTCTTCATTTTCTCGCCGGGGAGAAGAATATTCGTGCTGATGCTCTCTCTCGCTCCCTTATGTCAACTGAAGAGGAGGAAGAGGAGCCTCGGCTTATTGTTCCTTCTGAGAGCCTGAGAACCGTAGCGCCGGTTTCGCTTGAGTCTGTGCCTCCGGGCAAGACTTTTGTGCCCATTAATTTGCGAACGGAGGTTCTCTCTTGGGCTCATTCGTCCAGAGTGGGTGGACACTTTGGGACAAAGAGGACATCTGAGCTACTGGCGAGGACGTACTGGTGGCCGCATATGGTCCGGGATGTCAGGGATTATATTCTGGCGTGTGTCTCCTGCGCCAAAAATAAATCTCCGCGTCAAAGGCCAGCTGGGTTGCTCTATCCCTTGCTGGTGGCAGATAGGCCCTGGGAGATGGTCGGGATGGACTTTGTCGTGGGTTTGCCCAAGTCTCGCGGCTGTACCATCATTTGGGTCATCACCGATCATTTCTCGAAAATGGTGCATTTGGTGCCGCTACCACGGTTACCTTCTGCACTGGCCTTGGCTGCGTTGTTCATTAAGCACATCTTCCGCCTACATGGTATGCCTGACAAAATTGTCAGTGACCGGGGTCCCCAGTTTGCGTCTCGGTTCTGGAGAGAGCTATGTCGTCTTCTCAGTATTGAGTTGAATCTCTCTTCCGCTTATCATCCCGAGACGAATGGGTTGGTAGAGAGGGCCAACCAGACCTTGGTCACATACCTGCGACATTTTGTTTCAGCCAGGCAGGATGACTGGGCATCCTTGCTATCATGGGCAGAGTTTGCGCTGAACAACGCCGTAGCCGACTCCACTGGACAAACCCCATTCCTCCTCAACTATGGTCAGCATCCACGGGTACCTGTGCCTATGCCCGTGTCTTCCGCAGACTCCAGGGTGGCAGACTGGGCTGTGGAGGCACGGGATATTTGGGACCGCACTCAGGATGCCATTCGGGCCTCTAAGGAGAGAATGAGGTCCTCCGCCGATGCTCATCGGCGCCCCGCTCCGACCTTTTTCTCCTGGCGACTTGGTGTGGCTCTCCGCCCGTAACATCAGGCTGCGAGTTGAGTCCACTAAATTTGCTCCTCGCTACTTGGGTCCCTTCCAGGTCCTCGAACAGGTTAATCCTGTGGTCTACCGTCTGGCTCTTCCTCCACGCCTTGGTATCACCGACACCTTTCATGTGTCCCTCTTTAAGCCCGTATACATGTCCCGGTTTTCTGAGTCATCTGCCGGGACATCGGGTTCGTCTACGGACGATTTCGAGGTGAACGCTATCTTGGGGTGCAAGGTGGTATGTGGCAAAAAAATTTTTTTGGTGGACTGGAAGGGTTATGGCCCTGAGGATAGGTCCTGGGAGCCTGCTGAGCACATTCGGGCTCCGCAGCTCATTGCTGCCTTCGAACGTAGCGAGGCCCAAGGAGGGGGGGGCCCTAGGAGGGGGGATAATGTTAGGGGTCGAGTTCCCGCTTCTGCACAGGGGGAATCTCAAGCCACCTCCGCTGCAGTCTCCCATTTTTGTCCAGCCGCAGTGGAGTCTGCTCAGCAAAGACGTCGGTCCCAGCGTCTTGCTCATTCTCACTCTGTTCTGAGAGTTACTGCTGCTTCTCCAGTCTCTGCCATTAAAGTCAGTGCTGGTCAGCAGCGAGCGGACTTCTCTGGGACTAAGTCCTTGTCTGCACGTACTGAGCATGCCCAGGGTAAGATCTCCCGTTGGAGATCGAGGGTCATGTGCTCAGGCTCTGCAGCACATTCCATTGGTCCTCTTGGCAGGTCTTGGAAGGGCAAAGGTGCTGTGGCC
This sequence comes from Ranitomeya imitator, assembly GCF_032444005.1. Classification (NCBI taxonomy): domain Eukaryota; kingdom Metazoa; phylum Chordata; class Amphibia; order Anura; family Dendrobatidae; genus Ranitomeya; species Ranitomeya imitator. The sequence goes on along the minus strand of NC_091282.1, from coordinate 72,625,757 downwards.
ACTTCCTGTGCTGCTGCTATATAAACTGCGCATGACCGCACGGCCATGCGCTAGTATTGTCTTTCAATCGCTAATGTGTGTATGTTGTGAGTGCAAGTCGTCCTTGGATACCCCTACCCTATTGAATGACTGTTCGCGGAAGGTGTATGGCTGCTACCTAGCGCCCGACTTATCCTACAGCACTAGTCACACATTATAGCGTCCAGTTGCTGTGACCGCCAGTACGGCGCCGTGCACTTCCTCTGTGCTTTCCTTACCCAAGCCTGGGTGGTTAGTGGCGTTCGTCAGTGCGGCACTGCATGCACTCTTGTGCCTTAATATTGCTCTTCAGTTTCCTTACACAACCAGTTGCGGTGTTGTGCCAGCAAGGGTCTAATCGGACTTTAATCCTAGTTGGGGTTGAGTTCGCTGACTACTTGCTCGCGCTTTAGGTGCGGTACCGCGGTCCTGTGCCTTAACAGGATTGCTTCTTTCACGCTGGGTGAGGTTAACCCACGCGTGTATACTTTAGTGTACCGCCATATAGTCTGCTAATTGCTAGCAGCAGGTTTTCACCTGCACGGTGGACCCCGGACTGCGAACGCATCTATACCATCTGTCTTGGTGCGTTCCGCCAGTCCTAACACCTTGTCATCTTTCAAAAGTGGCCAGTGTTTTCTAACAATTTTTCTGAGTATCTGAACATTTGAATTGTATTGTGTGATAATCGGGATAGATACCACGTTATCATTCTTCATAGGGATATCATCCTTCCTTGTTTGGTTACTAAGGAGCTGCTCTCTGGGGATATCTCCCACATTATTTCTTGTTTCCACCAGTAGTTTACGATCATAACCTTTATTCACAAATTTTTCTATCAGAATGTCGGATTCTTTAGTATAGTCGGTGGATTTTGAGCAGTTTCGGTTCAGTCTCATAAATTGACTACGTGGGACGTTCAGCAGCCATCTTGGGAGATGGCAACTGCCCATAGAAATAAAGCTGTTCGAGTCCGTTGGCTTGCTGTATGTGTTTGTCTGAATCCTACCATTTTCTATAAAAATATTTAAATCTAAAAAATGAATACTTTCTTTATTTATATTTGCAGAAAATTGAAGATAAAAATCATTATTATTAATACTAGTTAAAAACTGATTCAGTGAGACATCATCCCCCTCCCATATAAAGAGGATGTCATCTATGAATCGTAGCCATAGGGCCAGGCCCGCGCGCAGACACCCCCCCTGGAATATGTGGAGCTCCTCCCACATACCCACATAGAGGTTAGCGTAACTGGGCGCGAACCTGGTCCCCATGGCTGTGCCCCACTGCTGGGCATAGTAGTCCGCCTTGTATTTAAAAACATTATGTGTTATAATAAAAACTGCACTCTTTTAAAAAATTCACTTTTGCTGGAGAAAAAAGTTGCGATGAATCTAAAAAATGTCCCATTGCTGTTGTGCCTTTTTCATGCTGTATGACTGTGTATAATGAGGCTACATCCAGCGTACCAAAAATATAATTTTCTTTCCATTGTATTTGGTTTAAAATTTGTAAAACGTGTTTGCTGTCCTTTAAATAGGCTGGCAGTGTTGGCACTAATTTCTGTAAAAAACAGTCCACGTAATGGGATAAATTTGAAGTTAAACTTCCAATCCCAGAAATAATAGGGCAGCCTGGAGGATTAATTGAGTCCTTATGGATTTTCGGGAGGTGATAGAACATAGAGGTCCTAGGATATGGTGTATAGATGTAGTCAAACTCCTGTTTATTTATTAGACCACCTTCTAGACCTTTAGTCAAAAGTACTTTTAAGTCCTGTATAAATTGTCCTGATGGATCACTGTCTAATTTTTTGTATGCTCTTTTATCACCTAAGAGGCGTCGTGATTCTTTATCATAGTAAACTTCATCTAAGATAACGATACCTCCCCCTTTGTCCGCTGGGCGGATCACAATATCCCCTCTTTGTTGCAGGTCGCAGATTGCTTCTCGCTCTTTTTTGGAAAGATTAAATTTATATTTAGAACACTTTTTTTCACTAGTGAGCTTTATATCATTAATCACATTTTTTTTTTTTTTGGAATGCCTCAAAGGCTTCAGAGTACTCATTTAAAGGATTAAACGTCGACCTAGGTCGTAAACTAGTATATGTGTCCACTTGTATATCATTACTCGGCGTGGTATATTCACTAGGGGCTTTTTTTAGGAAATGTTTCTTTATTGCTAGCTTACGCATAAATTGTTTGACACCAATAAAGGCGTGAAATTTATTAAACTTAGTGGCTGGGGCGTATTTCAAACCCTTTTGTAGCAGGAGAGTTTCATTATCTTTTAATGTATATTTACTTAGATTGTATATCTTTTGTGTATGTCCTGTTACTTCCTCACATGATTTCTTCTTTTTTTGGGAGAGTTTCCCCGCCCTACAGCCCCTGAAACGTTTCTTTTTTGGGCCACTTGAAAAAACGGACTAATAGTCCTTTGAGAATTTTGAGTATAGGGTTGTTGTGATCTTGCTTTTGTTTTAGTGTGTACTGTTGAAATTCCGCTGGTATGTGGTTTCAATAAATTATTTTAAGGTTATTCTATTGCGGGGTCCAAAAACTCGAAGCGATTCTGCGTTGCTAAAGGGGTCTCACTTAGCACTATATTTTCTGGAATATTAGTGAGTTCTGTCTGTGTAATAGCCACAGCAATAGGATCGCTTTGAGAGTTTGCAATAATTGCTTCATTATTAGTTCCAGTACTAGGGGTAGGGGTGGGTGTAGGGTACACTGAAAATTCCTCCTCTGATGAATTAATAGATAAAAGACTACCATCTGCTTGAGCTATAGTTACAAGCTCATTGTACCTTGTTCTAGATTCAAAGGAGGGAATAGCGTCACGACCAAATTTCTTTTTCTTTTTTTCAATAATATCTTTTTCTTTACTATTCACCCGTTTTTTTATACTGTTTGATAGACTTCTTATCTCTGGGTGGTCCTTATAAGGGTCAATCTCCTTAAACAGTCTCGAAATTTCACACTTACTAGCCATTAGTTGGTCCTTTCGTTTACTAATAATAAAGGAGACTGCTTGCTTAGAGAAGGTTTTTAGTAAAGCATCCCACTCTTTTAAAGTTGTATCGTCACCTATATCCCCCGATAGGTGCTTCTGAATTTGTAAGCCTTTCGGTATACTATCGAAGGCTAAATACCTTTCCAGGGTAACCACCTCCCATAAATCCCTAGTTTCCTTCAATAATAGCTGTTCTAGTACTCTGAGTGACTCTTTAATCCTGTTGATACTATTTCCATTAATAACACTAGGTGTTTTCTGTTGTCCTAAATTAAAGAACGATTGAATATATTGGATACGTTCTTTTCTATCTTCCCAGAGAATACTCATGATGGACCTTATTAAATAGTAAATGGGTATTTAATTCTAAAAACACCAGCCGCCAGCTACAAAAAGTGGTTGATAGGAAGAAGTAAAAAGAAAAAATGCAGCGGCGCTAGTGAAAAAAGCATAAAGAAGCAGCAAGTATAGCCCTTAACCACACATGGCAGAGGTGAAACTCAATGAATTGCAGTAATTAATATATACCTGCGCTAAAAAAAATGCATAGAAGTAGATAACCATTTACCTGAAGCGGAGGATGGTGCTGGGAATAATATTCATATGTGCATAAAGCAATAATATTCGGACTAAGGGAAGAGAAAGAAAAAATAGATCTATATATAATCCTCAAAAAAACAAAACATGTATAGTGTTATATCCTCAACACTAGTGTTGAGCGATACCGTCCGATACTTGAAAGTATCGGTATCGGATAGTATCGGCCGATACCCGAAAAGTATCGGATATCGCCGATACCCAGGCTCGGACTGGCCCACCGGGGAACCGGAGGATCCTCCGGTGGGCCCTGGCACTGACACCTACTGGCAGGGCCCCCACTGCTCCAGGGCCCCCACTGCTCCAGCCTCCAGGGCCCCCCCGCCGCCCGCCTTGAATACTCACCCTGCCTGCTCCAGCGATGGTCTCGGCGTCTGCACTGCAGCTCGTCCTGAAGGAGCGGTCACGTGACACCGCTCATTAAGATCATGAATATGCGCATATTCATGATCTTAATGAACGGTGTCACATGACCGCCCAAGCAGGAAGAAGGTGCTGCGCCGGCGCCGCCGCCTGGAGTCGGGACAGAGCGCGAGGGATGTCGGCACGGCCGTGCAGTGGGACAGGTGAGTATGAGGGACGGGGGGATGAAGCAGGACATAAGCCGGCGCGCCGAGCAGGAGCGGGTGCTGGTGCAGAGAGATAAGCCGCCATGCAGGGGGGAATATAAGCCATGCAGGGGGGAATATGAGCCATGCAGGGGGGAATATAAGCCATGCAGGGGGGAATATGAGCCATGCAGGGGGGAATATGAGCCATGCATACAGGGGGGAATATGAGCCATGCAGGGGGAAATATGAGCCATGCAGGGGGGAATATGAGCCATGCAGGGGGGAATATGAGCCATGCAGGGGGGAATATGAGCCATACAGGGGGGAATATAAGCCATGCATACAGGGGGGAATATAAGCCATGCAGGGGGGAATATAAGCCATGCATACAGGGGGGAATATGAGCCATGAAGGGGGGAGTAAACCATGCATACAGGGGGGAATATGAGCCATGCAGGGGGGAATAGAAGCCATGCATACGGGGGGGGGGTAATATGAGCTATGTATATGGGATAGGAGGGAGAAGAGCCATGCATACAGGAGGGGGGTCATTATACAGTATTGAGCATCATGTGCGGTCATTATACAGTATGGAGCATCATGTGCGGTCATTATACAGTATTGAGCATCATGTGTGGCCGTTATACAGTATGGAGCATCATGTGTGGCCAATGGACATAATACAGTATGGAGCATCATGTGTGGCCGTTATACAGTATTGAGCATTATGTGGGATCATTATACAGTATGGAGAACTGTGTGGCCGTTATACACTATGGAGCACTATGTGTGGGTGGCCATTATACAGTATGGAGCACTGTCTGCCCATTATACAGTATGGAGCATCATGTGTGGCCATTATACAGTATGAAGAACTGTGTGTGGCCATTATACAGTATGCAGCATCATGTGTGGCCATTATACAGTACACAGCATCATGTGTGGTGGCCGTTATACAGTATTGAGCATCATGTGTGGCCATTATACAGTATGGAGCATCATGTGTGGTGGACATTATACAGTATGGAGCACTGTGTGGCCATTATACAGTATGCAGCATCATGTGTGGCCATTATACAGTATGGAGCATCATGTCTGGTGGACATTATACAGTATTGAGCATCATGTTTGGCCATTATACAGTGTGGAGCACTGTGTGGCCATATTTTTGTTTGCTTATAATTATTGTATATAAAACAGTGTGATCAGCAGTGCTAAATGGCTGCGGTTGGGACGTGGATATGGGTGTGACTAGTTGTTCTGTCCTCACTAGCTGAGGCAGGCTCATACGTAGCTATACAGTCAGCTAAACCGCTATACCGGGGTCCAATAAGGAGACTGTGGTTGAGTCTGTGCTTTATTAAACGTAGTGGTATATTGATGCGGTGAAACTGTGAACAATGATATAAATAGAATCAGTGCATGGTATAGAACAGATACATACTACACATGAGGTACATTATGCATAACATTTAGGAAGCTAGTAACTGAACTGGGAGTACAACTGGCTAGGCTAGGCTAATATGGAGCAGAAATATCTATAGGAAGCATAAAGACATACCGGCAATGCAATCGCAAGGGGGATGAAGTGAAGCGTCTTTCCTTGAAGGCAGACTGAGGAAAGTGAAAGGAAAAATGGAGGGAAATGGAGGCTGAGCTACCATAATGCATTGCAAAGGAGGAGGAGAGTCAGACATGGATAATACAAAAACAAGATTGAACTGTCAACATAACTCTGGCCGCTAGAGGGAGCCAAAGCATCACAGATGAATAAAGGCATGAATATATCAATACTGTATACTGAGGAAACTGCAATTATGCAAGCAAATAATCAGGGCAACAATATTAGATGGCGGAGACAGAACACTCCCCGTCTGGCATCAACGGATGTCACTACTCCTTTCTTCCGAAGGCAACAATAGGACCAGTTCAGATACCGGTCTGGAAAATGTCTTAGGTTCATTCCCTTTGGTCATCCTTAGCTCAACTTTGCGGACGTTGCCGTCCTTGCTCGGGAACGTTGTGGTAACTAGACCAAGTGGCCACTGGTTCCGGTGAATCTGACAGTCTTTCACAAGAACAAGGTCACCTATGTTCAGATTAGGTTTAGTAGATTGCCACTTCGTCCGTGGCTGCAGGGTAGACAAATATTGTTTGCGCCACCTGTCCCAGAAAGTATTTGCAAGACTTTGTACCTGTCTCCATTGGCGCTTGTAGAGGTCCTTCGCGTCGAATCCTCCTGGAGGGGCACTGGACAGTCCTGTTTTCTGGGTAAGTAAAGTAGCTGGAGTCAATAACAAAGGCTCCTCAGGGTCGTTAGGAACTGGAACCAGGGGTCTTGCATTGATTATAACTGCAGCTTCAGCCATGAAGGTGATTAGGCTTTCGTGGGTGAGCCTCGCTGCTCCTTTACATTTTTCCATGTCACGAGTTCTGGTAGTCCTGAATGAGCGAGCTATATGAGTCAGGCAGGTAATGGCTCGAGTAAGTGACTTCCAACTTGAGAATCTGTCGAACCTGCAAGATTCAAGCTGGATAACAGAGGTCATTGTATGTAGTGTAGACACCTGAGGGCGGATTTGAGCATCTGAGTCCTCTCCTACTAGTTCAAAGGTGTCTGGAAAACATTCCTCAATGTACAATAGTTTTGGTCCAGAGAGCCACGTTGTGCTTCCTAGTCGACTTGCGTCAACTGCTCTAGTTGCATGATCTGCGGGATTCTGGTCTGTGGGTATGTAATGCCACTGCTGTGGGTGAACTGATCTCCTGATTCGTGGCACTCTGTTATTGACATAAACGTAGAATCGCCTGGTTTCATTGTGGATATATCCCAGAACTACTTTGCTGTCTGAGTAGAACTTGGCCTGTATCAGGTCGATATCCATTTCGGATGCGATGAACTCCGCTAACTCAACGGCTAAGACTGCGGCACAAAGCTCTAACCTGGGTATAGTGTGCTCTGGTTGTGGTGCAAGTTTGGCCTTTCCCATGACGAAACCAATGTGGCACTGACATTTGGAGTCTACAGTTTTGAGGTAGGCAACAGCGGCAATTGCTTTGACAGAAGCATCTGCAAATACGTACAGTCTTTGGCTCTGTATCTCAGTAGATGGCACAGGGGTGTATGGTCTTGGCATATGCAAGTTGGAGAGTGCCGCTAACGAGTTCTTCCACTCTTCCCACTGGATCCTCTTATCAGGTGGCAGAGGTGCATCCCAGTCAGATTTTTCCCTAGTTAAGTCTCTTAGTAGGGCCTTGCCTTGTATAGTAACAGGAGCTGCGAAACCCAAGGGGTCGTACAGACTGTTGATGGTAGACAGGACGCCTCTACGTGTGAAAGGCCTTTCTTCCTGGCTGACCTGAAAGGTGAAAGTGTCTGATTGTAGATTCCAGAGAAGCCCGAGGCTGCGTTGCATTGGTGCGGGGTCTGACCCCAGGTCCAGGTCTCTGAGACCATTACATAGGTCTTGAGAAGGGAACGCTTCCATGAGTTCTTGGCTGTTTGAGGCTATTTTATGAAGCCTAAGGTTCGAGCAGGCAAGCATGTCCTGAGCTCTCCTGAGAAGACTGATGGCAGTCTCATTTGAAGGCATGGCTTTTAGACAGTCGTCGACATAAAAGTCCTTTTCTATGAATTGTTTGACATCTGCTCCGTATTCTGGTTCTCCTTCCTGAGCTGACCTTTTGAGTCCGTAAATGGCGACTGCAGGTGAAGGACTGTTGCCAAAGATGTGCACTCTCATGCGATACTCTGTGACTTCTTTAGTAGGATCATTGTCTCTGTACCAGAAGAATCTTAGGAAGTTCCTGTCTCTCTCTCTCACAAGGAAACAATGGAACATTTGCTGGATGTCAGCGATGAAGGCAATGGAATCCTTACGGAAGCGCATAAGTACACCCAGTAGATTGTTATTGAGGTCTGGTCCTGTCAGCAGAACGTCATTCAGGGAGACATCATTAAACTTAGCACTGGAATCAAACACGACTCTGATCTGGCCTGGTTTTTTAGGGTGGTATACTCCGAACATGGGTAGGAACCAGCATTCTTCAGAGTCTTTGAGAGTGGGAGCTAGTTCTGCGTGACGGTTTTCAAAAATCTTTGACATGAAGGAGAAAAAGTGATCTTTCATCTCTGGTTTCTTTTGCAGATTACGAATGAGAGAGGAGAAACGTTGTAATGCCTGATTTCTGTTGTTCGGTAGACGTGGTCTGTGGGTTTTGAAGGGAAGAGGTGCGACCCAGCTGTTGGTCTCATCTTTAACGAGTCCCTTGTCCATTACCGCTAAGAACAACTTGTCCTCTACCGACATTGCCACTTGGTTGTCCTGCTTAGTTCTCTGGAAGACTGTGCACCCTAACTGATCCTCATAGCTTCCCGACACTATACTGCTGTCGTGAGTAAAGTCTATTAGATGGTTGGGCAGTTGGATGCTGTGTGGAAGTTCCCTGACATGGAACTCATTGTTACAAGGTTGAAACAGAGATGGACGTCCTTTCTCCAATGTATTTGTCAGCATGCTTGTCACAGAAGATGGGGCATGCATGCGTCCCAAGCATACGTTGCCAATTATGACCCATCCTAGGTCTAGCCTTTGGGCATAGGGAGCATTGTGAAGTCCATTGAGATGACGTCTCACTTTATGAACCTCCAGGATATCTCTCCCCAACAGCAGAATTATCTGGGCCTCATGGTCGAGTTCCGGTATAAGGTGTGCTATTCGTTTTAAGTGAGCGTGATGGATTGCTACATCTGGTGTAGGGATTTCAGATCTGTTGTCTGGGATGTGGTTACATTCGATGATCGTAGGTAGTGGTAGGCAGAATTGTCCGTCTAAAGACTCGATCTGGTAGTCAGTAGCTTTCCTGCCTGCTGTTGTCACAGTACCTGCACACGTCTTTAAGGAGTAGGGAGTGCTTGGCCCTTTGATGTTGAATAGGTCAAAGAACGTTGATCTAGCCAAGGATCGATTTCTTTGGTCATCTAAGATAGCATACAGTCTTACAGCTTGGTCTCTATGGCCCTTCGGGTATACTTTGACGAGGCATATTTTTGAACAGGACCTACTGTCTATTGTCCCTTTGCAGACCTCGGTACATTGTGAAGTGATCTCTGGCGTAGCTGTATCAGTGTTCCTTTCCTCCCCGCCATGCTCACTGTCAGCTGGCGTGTTTTGTGTACTCCATGGAGCTGGGCCAGGGTGTAGAGCGGTGTTATGGTCTGTGGTGCCACATTCTGTGCATTTTACACTGACCTTGCAATCCTTGGCGAGATGAGCTGTGGACGAGCAGCACTTGTAGCAGATACCGTTTTCTTTCAGGAAGCTTCTGCGATCTGGCATAGATTTTCCTCTGAAGGCTTTGCATTTCAGGAGAGGATGAGGCTTCTGATGAAGTGGGCACTGCTTGTCAGGGTCCTGCACCTTTGTCTCTGATTGGGAGCAGCCAGCAGACCTGTAATTAGAATCTGAAGAAGAAACATAAGTCTTGTGTACTGCTACAGATGTTCTGCGTGGATTTGCAGGTGGTGATGGTGTGGCATATGGTATTGCAAAGTCAAAGCTGGGATCGTTTCTAATTCTCGCTTGTTGGTGTATGAAGTCTACAAAAACGGAGAAGGGAGGGAATGGAACGCTGTGTTTGTATTTGTACGTGGAACCATGTGTGAGCCACCTCTCCTGTAGATTGTAGGGCAACTTCTGGACTATAGGGTTAACACCTCTGGCTGTGTCGAGAAATGCAAGTCCCTGTAGGTCGTCCTCGTATTTGGCAACTTGGACTTCCTTTAGCAAGTCGCTTAGCTCTCTAAGTTTCTGGAGACCTTTGTTAGATATTTTAGGAAAGTCATCGATTCTTTTGAACAAGGCTCTTTCTATTACTTCTGCTGAGCCGTAACACTCATCCAGCCTTTTCCAGATCTCTTTGAGGCCAGTCTCAGGGCGGTTTATATTAATGTCTCTGATCCTTACTGCATGTTTGACTGACTCTTCTCCCAGGTACTTGACTAACAGGTCTATCTCTTCCCTGTGTTGTAGCCCCAAGTCTCTAATGACATTTTGGAAGGAAGCTTTCCAAGCTCTGTAACCTTCAGCTCGGTCAGTGAATTTCATGAGTCCCTTGGCAACCAGTTCACGTCGTGTGAAGAACTTGGCAAATTCTGTCGTGAATCGGTTGTCAGCAGAGTATACTCGTGATGGGTCGCCCTGATAGTGATGTGAGGTGCGTTCGTACCTGTTAGTGTCCTCATGGTGGCGCCAGCCGGTATCGTATTGCTTCGGTTTGATGTACGGTGTGTCAGCAGGGTGATTCACGTTGGTTACCTGATGAGGGGCCAGGGTAGTCATTAGCAGAGTTGTTTTGCCTCACATTTTCGAGTTTGTTTCTGTCCTGAGCCTCGTGACGACTCTCGCTCACTTCGCTGGAGGTGTCGTATTCTGGTTTTGGTACTGGTTCAGGGTTATAGTTTGGATCAGGAAGTTCATTAACATACTGAGATGTGTGTTGTGGTGAGTCTTGCAGTGGAAACTCCAGACTTGACGTACTGCTTTGGCTATGCAGCTTGGGATTTTGCGCGGCTTCTAGCGATTCTGCTTCGGCGAGGGCTGCGGCAGCTTCCCTTTTTGCTGCTAGGCTTTCTAAGGCGGCATCCATGCGTGCCTTCTCTAACTGCGTTCTTCTCTCTTGGTCGGCTCTCTCTAACTGCATTCTTCTCTCTTGGTCGGCTCTCTCTAACTGCATTCTTCTCTCTTGCTCGTCTCTCTCTAAGCGTGACCTTCTCTCTTGCTCGTCTCTCTCTAAGCGCGACCTTCTCTCTTGCTCGTCTCTCTCCAAGAGTGACCTTCTCTCTTCATCATCTAGGCGTGCTTTTTCTAATTTAAGTTGCATCTCTTGGTCAGCAAAGCTCGCTCGTATTTTGGCGGCTTCAGCATTTGCGCGGGCAATGGCGACCGCGCTGCTGATGGATGTTGTCTTTGAGGAGACGGAAGTAACAGATCTTGTCCTATGTGATTTGTGAGACATGGTGTCTTGGGAAAGTGCTTGGCTGTGCAGAGATTGCTGCAGCTGTATTTAGTCTCTGAGTAGCCGGTGACTTGAATCCCACTAGCTGGATGGTTGCCGTTTCACTGTTCTGTCCTCACTAGCTGAGGCAGGCTCATACGTAGCTATACAGTCAGCTAAACCGCTATACCGGGGTCCAATAAGGAGACTGTGGTTGAGTCTGTGCTTTATTAAACGTAGTGGTATATTGATGCGGTGAAACTGTGAACAATGATATAAATAGAATCAGTGCATGGTATAGAACAGATACATACTACACATGAGGTACATTATGCATAACATTTAGGAAGCTAGTAACTGAACTGGGAGTACAACTGGATAGGCTAGGCTAATATGAAGCAGAAATATCTATAGGAAGCATAAAGACATACCGGCAATGCAATCGCAAGGGGGATGAAGTGAAGCGTCTTTCCTTGAAGGCAGACTGAGGAAAGTGAAAGGAAAAATGGAGGGAAATGGAGGCTGAGCTACCATAATGCATTGCAAAGGAGGAGGAGAATCAGACATGGATAATACAAAAACAAGATTGAACTGCCACGTCGTCATTCCTCAGGTCCTAAACGCGCTCATTCTAGGAATTTAGGACCTGAGGAATGACGTCGCGGCTTCTGTTTGGTCGCGTGGCGGTCACATGGGCGGAACGCGACCAATCAGAAGCCGCGACGTCATTCCTCAGGTCCTAAACGCGCTCATTTTAAACAAAGAAGCCTGCCGGTTACCTGCGGTGATGTCCAGGGGCCGCCGGAGAGGTGAATATATCAATATTTTTTATTTTAATTCTTTATTTTACACCTCACTATGGATCCGATACCGATACCCGATACCACAAAAGTATCGGATCTCGGTATCGGAATTCCGATACCGCAAGTATCGGCCGATACCCGATACTGGCGGTATCGGAATGCTCAACACTACTCAACACATAACCAAGCAAATAAATATAAAGGTCCATCATGAGTATTCTCTGGGAAGATAGAAAAGAACGTATCCAATATATTCAATCGTTCTTTAATTTAGGACAACAGAAAACACCTAGTGTTATTAATGAAAATAGTATCAACAGGATTAAAGAGTCACTCAGAGTACTAGAACAGCTATTATTGAAGGAAACTAGGGATTTATGGGAGGTGGTTACCCTGGAAAGGTATTTAGCCTTCAATAGTATACTGAAAGGCTTACAAATTCAGAAGCACCTATCGGGGGATATAGGTGACGATACAACTTTAAAAGAGTGGGATGCTTTACTAAAAACCTTCTCTAAGCAAGCAGTCTCCTTTATTATTAGTAAACGAAAGGACCAACTAATGGCTAGTAAGTGTGAAATTTCGAGACTGTTTAAGGAGATTGACCCTTATAAGGACCACCCAGAGATAAGAAGTAACATAGTAACATAGTTAGTAAGGCCGAAAAAAGACATTTGTCCATCCAGTTCAGCCTATATTCCATTATAATAAATACCCAGATCTACGTCCTTCTACAGAACCTAATAATTGTATGATACAATATTGTTCTGCTCCAGGAAGACATCCAGGCCTCTCTTGAACCCCTCGACTGAGTTCGCCATCACCACCTCCTCAGGCAAGCAATTCCAGATTCTCACTGCCCTAACAGTAAAGAATCCTCTTCTATGTTGGTGGAAAAACCTTCTCTCCTCCAGACGCAAAGAATGCCCCCTTGTGCCCGTCACCTTCCTTGGTATAAACAGATCCTCAGCGAGATATTTGTATTGTCCCCTTATATACTTATACATGGTTATTAGATCGCCCCTCAGTCGTCTTTTTTCTAGACTAAATAATCCTAATTTCGCTAATCTATCTGGGTATTGTAGTTCTCCCATCCCCTTTATTAATTTTGTTGCCCTCCTTTGTACTCTCTCTAGTTCCATTATATCCTTCCTGAGCACCGGTGCCCAAAACTGGACACAGTACTCCATGTGCGGTCTAACTAGGGATTTGTACAGAGGCAGTATAATGCTCTCATCATGTGTATCCAGACCTCTTTTAATGCACCCCATGATCCTGTTTGCCTTGGCAGCTGCTGCCTGGCACTGGCTGCTCCAGGTAAGTTTATCATTAACTAGGATCCCCAAGTCCTTCTCCCTGTCAGATTTACCCAGTGGTTTCCCATTCAGTGTGTAATGGTGATATTGATTCCCTCTTCCCATGTGTATAACCTTACATTTATCATTGTTAAACCTCATCTGCCACCTTTCAGCCCAAGTTTCCAACTTATCCAGATCCATCTGTAGCAGAATACTATCTTCTCTTGTATTAACTGCTTTACATAGTTTTGTATCATCTGCAAATATCGATATTTTACTGTGTAAACCTTCTACCAGATCATTAATGAATATGTTGAAGAGAACAGGTCCCAATACTGACCCCTGCGGTACCCCACTGGTCACAGCGACCCAGTTAGAGACTATACCATTTATAACCACCCTCTGCTTTCTATCACTAAGCCAGTTACTAACCCATTTACACACATTTTCCCCCAGACCAAGCATTCTCATTTTGTGTACCAACCTCTTGTGCGGCACGGTATCAAACGCTTTGGAAAAATCGAGATATACCACGTCCAATGACTCACCGTGGTCCAGCCTATAGCTTACCTCTTCATAAAAACTGATTAGATTGGTTTGACAGGAGCGATTTCTCATAAACCCATGCTGATATGGAGTTAAACAGTTATTCTCATTGAGATAATCCAGAATAACATCCCTCAGAAACCCTTCAAATATTTTACCAACAATAGAGGTTAGACTTACTGGCCTATAATTTCCAGGTTCACTTTTAGAGCCCTTTTTGAATATTGGCACCACATTTGCTATGCGCCAGTCCTGCGGAACAGACCCTGTCGCTATAGAGTCACTAAAAATAAGAAATAATGGTTTATCTATTACATTACTTAGTTCTCTTAGTACTCGTGGGTGTATGCCATCCGGACCCGGAGATTTATCTATTTTAATCTTATTTAGCCGGTTTCGCACCTCTTCTTGGGTTAGATTGGTGACCCTTAATATAGGGTTTTCATTGTTTCTTGGGATTTCACCTAGCATTTCATTTTCCACCGTGAATACCGTGGAGAAGAAGGTGTTTAATATGTTAGCTTTTTCCTCGTCATCTACAACCATTCTTTCCTCACTATTTTTTAAGGGGCCTACATTTTCAGTTTTTATTCTTTTACTATTGATATAGTTGAAGAACAGTTTGGGATTAGTTTTACTCTCCTTAGCAATGTGCTTCTCTGTTTCCTTTTTGGCAGCTTTAATTAGTTTTTTAGATAAAGTATTTTTCTCCCTATAGTTTTTTAGAGCTTCAATGGTGCCATCCTGCTTTAGTAGTGCAAATGCTTTCTTTTTACTGTTAATTGCCTGTCTTACTTCTTTGTTTAGCCACATTGGGTTTTTCCTATTTCTAGTCCTTTTATTCCCACAAGGTATAGACCGCTTACACTGCCTATTTAGGATGTTCTTAAACATTTCCCATTTATTATCTGTATTCTCATTTCTGAGGATATTGTCCCAGTCTACCAGATTAAGGGCATCTCTAAGCTGTTCAAACTTTGCCTTCCTAAAGTTCAATGTTTTTGTGACTCCCTGACAAGTCCCCCTAGTGAAAGACAGGTGAAACTGTACAATATTGTGGTCGCTATTTCCTAGATGCCCGACCACCTGCAGATTTGTTATTCTGTCAGGTAAGTCTATCAAACAGTATAAAAAAACGGGTGAATAGTAAAGAAAAAGATATTATTGAAAAAAAGAAAAAGAAATTTGGTCGTGACGCTATTCCCTCCTTTGAATCTAGAACAAGGTACAATGAGCTTGTAACTATAGATCAAGCAGATGGTAGTCTTTTATCTATTAATTCATCAGAGGAGGAATTTTCAGTGTACCCTACACCCACCCCTACCCCTAGTACTGGAACTAATAATGAAGCAATTATTGCAAACTCTCAAAGCGATCCTATTGCTGTGGCTATTACACAGACAGAACTCACTAATATTCCAGAAAATATAGTGCTAAGTGAGACCCCTTTAGCAACGCAGAATCGCTTCCAGTTTTTGGACCCCGCAATAGAATCACCTTCAAATAATTTATTGGAACCACATACCAGCGGAATTTCAACAGTACACACTAAAACAAAAACAAGATCACAACAACCCTATACTCAAAATTCTCAAAGGACTATTAGTCCGTTTTTTCAAGTGGCAAAAAAAAGAAACGTTTCAGGGGCTGTAGGGCGGGGAAACTCTCCCAAAAAAATAAGAAATCATGTGAGGAAGTAACAGGACATACACAAAAGATATACAATCTAAGTAAATATACATTAAAAGATAATGAAACTCTCCTGCTACAAAAGGGTTTGAAATACGCCCCAGCCACTAAGTTTAATAAATTTCACGCCTTTATTGGTGTCAAACAATTTATGCGTAAGCTAGCAATAAAGAAACATTTCCTAAAAAAAGCCCCTAGTGAATATACCACGCCGAGTAATGATATACAAGTGGACACATATACTAGTTTACGACCTAGGTCGACGTTTAATCCTTTAAATGAGTACTCTGAAGCCTTTGAGGCATTCCAAAAAAAAAAAAAATGTGATTAATGATATAAAGCTCACTAGTGAAAAAAAGTGTTCTAAATATAAATTTAATCTTTCCAAAAAAGAGCGAGAAGCAATCTGCGACCTGCAACAAAGAGGGGATATTGTGATCCGCCCAGCGGACAAAGGGGGAGGTATCGTTATCTTAGATGAAGTTTACTATGATAAAGAATCACGACGCCTCTTAGGTGATAAAAGAGCATACAAAAAATTAGACAGTGATCCATCAGGACAATTTATACAGGACTTAAAAGTACTTTTGACTAAAGGTCTAGAAGGTGGTCTAATAAATAAACAGGAGTTTGACTACATCTATACACCATATCCTAGGACCTCTATGTTCTATCACCTCCCGAAAATCCATAAGGACTCAATTAATCCTCCAGGCCGCCCTATTATTTCTGGGATTGGAAGTTTAACTTCAAATTTATCCCATTACGTGGACTGTTTTTTGCAGAAATTAGTGCCAACACTGTCAGCCTATTTAAAGGACAGCAAACACGTTTTACAAATTTTAAACCAAATACAATGGAAAGAAAATTATATTTTTGGTACGCTGGATGTAGCCTCATTATACACAGTCATACAGCATGAAAAAGGCACAACAGCAATGGGACATTTTTTAGATTCATCGCAACTTTTTTCTCCAGCAAAAGTGAATTTTTTAAAAGAGTGCAGGTTTTATTTTAACACATAATGTTTTTAAATACAAGGCGGACTACTATGCCCAGCAGTGGGGCACAGCCATGGGGACCAGGTTCGCGCCCAGTTACGCTAACCTCTATGTGGGTATGTGGGAGGAGCACGACATATTCCAGGGGGGGTGTCTGCGCGCGGGCCTGGCCCTATGGCTACGATTCATAGATGACATCCTCTTTATATGGGAGGGGGATGATGTCTCACTGAATCAGTTTTTAACTAGTATTAATAATAATGATTTTTATCTTCAATTTTCTGCAAATTTAAATAAGGAAAGTATTAATTTTTTTGATTTAAATATTTTTATAGAAAATGGTAGGATTCAGACAAACACATACAGCAAGCCAACGGACTCGAACAGCTTTATTTCTATGGGCAGTTGCCATCTCCCAAGATGGCTGCTGAACATCCCACGTAGTCAATTTATGAGACTGAACCGAAACTGCTCAAAATCCACCGACTATACTAAAGAATCCATGTAAAGAAGCTGCGGAGACACCATCACGTGTTTCTCGACGCAAGCAGTGAATAGCCAGGCCTTTCCCCGGGAAGGAACAACCACGGGAAGGGCAGCATCCTATGAAGGAAAGCCACCTATGCAAAGCATGGTATCCATCCACAGACAGCTGTTTCGGGGTTTTTGCCCCTCATCAGTGTGGAGTAGGAATCTGGCTATTAGGAGCAGTGCCTAGTAAAAAGGCTATAAAGGCACAGATGATTGGCCTCGGGGAGACCAAAATATCCAACACCGCGGAGACACCATCACGTGTTTCTCAACGCAGTGATTCCAGAACACTGCCCCCATCCCTTAAGGGAAATATGCAGATGCATGTAAAGAAGCTGCGGAGACACCATCACGTGTTTCTCGACGCAAGCAGTGAATAGCCAGGCCTTTCCCCGGGAAGGAACAACCACGGGAAGGGCAGCATCCTATGAAGGAAAGCCACCTATGCCAAGCATGGTATCCATCCACAGACAGCTGTCTCGGGGTTTTTGCCCCTCATCAGTGTGGAGTAGGAATCTGGCTATTAGGAGCAGTGCCTAGTAAAAAGGCTATAAAGGCACAGATGATTGGCCTCGGGGAGACCAAAACATCCAACACCGCGGAGACACCATCACGTGTTTCTCAACGCAGTGATTCCAGAACACTGCCCCCATCCCTTAAGGGAAATATGCAGATGCATGTAAAGAAGCTGCGGAGACACCATCACGTGTTTCTCGACGCAAGCAGTGAATAGCCAGGCCTTTCCCCGGGAAAGAACAACTACGGGAAGGGCAGCATCCTATGAAGGAAAGCCACCTATGCCAAGCATGGTATCCATCCACAGACAGCTGTTTCGGGGTTTTTGCCCGAAAAGGCACTGCTCCTAATAGCCAGATTCCTACTCCACACTGATGAGGGGCAAAAACCCCGAAACAGCTTATTCCCAGCACCATCCTCCGCTTCAGGTAAATGGTTATCTACTTCTATGCATTTTTTTTAGCGCAGGTATATATTAATTACTGCAATTCATTGAGTTTCACCTCTGCCCTGTGTGGTTAAGGGCTATACTTGTTGCTTCTTTATGCTTTTTTCACTAGCGCCGCTGCATTTTTTCTTTTTAATTAATAATATCAATAATATTCCATTTTCAGATTAGGATTATTAGATTACCCCATGCCATACATACTGTATCTTTATATACTACTAGCTGAAGAGCCCGGCGTTGCCTAGGCATAGTAAATATCTGTGGTTAGTTATAGCACCTCAGTTCTCTTATTTTCCCATCACGCCTCTCATTTTCCTCCTCACATATTTCATTTTCCACCCACATCTCTCATTTTCTCCCTCACACCTCTCATTTTCCCGCTCACTCCTTATTTCCCCCCTCACTCCTCTCATTCCCCCCTCACTCCTCTCATTCCCCCCTAACACTTGTCATTTCGACCTCACATCTGTCATTTTCCGATCACTCCACTATTTTCCCTCACTCCTCTCATTTTGCACTCACACCTTTTCATTATCACCTCACACTTCTCATTTTCCCCTCAGTATATACATGTTTGTCTTCTCCCTTATATATAGTATATACCTGTATGTCATCTCCCCTGTAAATAGTATATACCTGCTGTATGGCATCTCCTCCTGTATATTGTATATACCTGTATGTAATCTTTTCTGTATATAGTATATACCTGTATGTCATCTCCTCCTATATATAGTATATATCTGTATGTCATCTCCTGTATATAGTATATACCTGTATGTCATCTCCCCTGTATATAGTATATATCTGCTGTATCTCCTTTATATACCTATGTGTCATCTCCTCTTTTATATAGTTTTGTGTGGTGACATGCGTGTAGCCTTTTTGTGTGTCGAGTTGCATGTGACAGGTTAGTGTAGCAAGATGTGTGCAGCAAGCTTTGTGCATGGCGAGTTTTGCGCGTGGCGAGTTTTATGTGTGGTGCATTTTGAGTATGTGCAAATTTTGTGTGAGGCAACTTTTGCATGTGTTGCAACTTTTGTGCATGTGGCAATTTTTCCGCGTGTGCAAGTTTTGCGTGTGGCGAGTTTTCCATGAGATGAGCTTTGCACGTGTGGCGAGTTTGCATGAGCCGAGTTTTGTATGTGGCGAATTTTGCGTGTGGCGAGTTTTGAGGGGTGACTTTTGTGTTTTGACTTTTATGTGGCGAGGTTGGTGTATGTGTGGTGAAATGTGTACTGAGGGTGGTATACGTGTTCAAGCACGTGGTAGTGTGTGGCGCATTTTGTGTGTGTGTGTTCATATCCCCGTGTGTGGTGAGAATCCCATGTCGGGGCCCCACCTTAGTAACTGTATATACTCTTTGGCGCCATCGCTCTCATTCTTTAAGTCCCCCTTGTTCACATCTGGAGCTGTCGATTTGCCTCCAACACTTTTCCTTTCACTTTTTCCCCATTATGTAGGTAGGGGCAAAATTGTTTGGTGAATTGGAAAGCTCAGGGTTAAAATTTTGACTCACAACATAGCCTATGACGCTCTCGGGGTCGAGACGTGTGACTGTGCAAAATTTTGTGGCTGTAGCTGCAACGGTGCAGATGCCAATCCCAGACATACACACATAAACACACACACATTTGTATATTAGATTAGTTCGGTTTAGGCACCTCAACACACTATAGCCGCACAGTTGTCTTACACATACATAACATAACATATCTAATATTTTCCCCAAATCTAGGAATACATGTACTATAAGATTATGTACTTCTTAAATGTATATAATCAATGTTTGTTTTTTTTCAGTTTCCACATTTCTGCACTCACTCTATGTGACTGAATATTGCTGACTCCTGACGCACCTGTCCCAGATCCGTGCTTTGTTTCCTTCACCCCGGTCCATTAAACTCTGGTGCTCCACGTCATTTTTGCCCGGTTCACCAAGACACACACCTGGGTCTTGGCATTAAGACTTCATTATTGCTAGACTCCGACTTGCTCTATACACCTTGACCTGCTCAGCTGCTGTTTGCAGTCTCCAGGACGTCTTCCGCTTGCCTGCGGTTCCCTGTACTCTGCCTGCATTTGTTCTCCTGACATCTCCCACCTATTTGACCAGGGTCTCTTCGATTTCTTCTGCCTGTCTGTGGTTTCCTGTGCTTTGCCTGTGGCGTCCTGATGTAGTGACCCGGTCCAGACTGGGTATGCCCCTTTAAGTAACCCTGGACCGTGAGTAGCTTCTGTATGCTGCAACTCACTCTAAGTTATTCTTTTACTGTTATATGGTTTAAATTAATAAAAAACTCACTAATCTCATATATTCCTCAGGTATGTGTTTCAGTGTTCTATTAAGTGCACTTTTCATTTGTTGTGTTGCTTTATATATTAATCTCACAGTGTGAAGTGTGACACAAGAATTGAGAGTTAGGTTATGTGCCCACATTGCACAACTCCTTGCCGCGGGTAAAACACATGCGGTATTTGCATGCGTTTTCCCACAAAACACAAGGGTTTTTAGCTTGCAGAATGCTTGCGCTTTACAAGCGATTTGAAGCATCGCTTGAAAAAGTGATTGACAGGTTGGTCACACTTGTCAAGCATAGTGCATAGTGCTTGACAGCATTAATAGTAAAAGATAGAATGTTAAAAATAATAAAAAAATAAAAACTATGGTTATTCTCACCTTCCGACGGCCCCTGATCTCAGCGGCGCTCCTGGTGCGTTCCGTTCCCAGGGATGCTTTGCGCAAAGGACCTTTGTGACGTCACGGTCACGTGACCGCGACGTCATCTCAGGTGATTCGCGCAATGCATCCCTGGGAACGGAAGCCGCCGCGTGCACCGCTGAGAGGCGGGAGGACTTCAGGGCCGTCAGAACGTAAGTATATCCCTGTTTTTTACTTTAATTCTTTTTTTACACGAATATGGTTTCCAAGAGTCTCCTCTCCTCCAGACCCTGGGTATCATCCGCACATGAAGCGCTCACTTTAGGCATGGTGGGCATAGCCACATGCGTAAAGTGAGCGTTTCAATGCAATCCTATGGCGGCGGAATCTGTTGTGAATTCTGTTTTCGAACTCCCTCCTGTGGTCATGAATGGTACTTCGGCGAGTTCTGTATATGGACTCCCTCTGGTGGCTGTGAGTGGAGCTGCTGCTTCTGAGGTTCCTTCCACAGGTGACGTAGTTTATTCTTTGGCTGGCTGTTCCATTTAACTCCACTCAGATCGTTACTCCATGCCAGCTGTCAATGTTCTTGTACTGGTTCAGTTCGCTCCTGGATCTTTCTGGTGACCTGTCTACTCCAGCAGAAGCTAAGTCCCTGCTAGTTATTTATTTGTTCATTGTTTCCTTGTCCAGTTGGATATCATGATTTTGTCTTGCTAGCTGGGATGCAGAGTGGCACCTCCACACCGTGAGTCAGTGCGGAGGTCTTTTTGCACACTCTGTGTGGTCTTTTGTAGTTTTTTGTGCTGACTGTTATGTAGGCAATCCAGTGACACAGTGTGCCAGCAATCAGAGCACATACAGTGATCTGACAATAACCCAAAAACAATAGAACGAGCTCTGAGACGTGGAATTTCTGTAGACCGCAATACCTGAACCTATCCTAAACACAACTAAAGGCAGCTGTGGATTGCGCCTGACACTACCTATGCAACTCGGCACAGCCTGAGGAGCTGACTAGCCTGAAGATAGAAAAACAAGCCTGACTTGCCTCAGAGAAATGCCCCAAAGGAAAAGGCAGCCCCCCACATATAATGACTGTTAGCAAGATGAAAAGACAAACGTAGGGATGAAATAGATTCAGCAAAGTGAGGCCCGATATTCTAGATAGAGCGAGGATAGCAAAGAGAACTTTGCAGTCTACAAAAAACCCTAAAGC
This sequence comes from Ranitomeya imitator, assembly GCF_032444005.1. Taxonomy (NCBI): domain Eukaryota; kingdom Metazoa; phylum Chordata; class Amphibia; order Anura; family Dendrobatidae; genus Ranitomeya; species Ranitomeya imitator. The sequence continues at coordinate 72,603,864 of NC_091282.1, read as the reverse complement.
AAAAAACCACGCAAAGGGGGCAAAAAGACCCACCGTGCCGAACTAACGGCACGGCGGTACACCCTTTGCGTCTCAGAGCGTCCAGCAAAACGAATTAACAAGCTGGAGAGAAAAAGTAGCAACAAAAGCAAAGAAGCACTTATCTAAGCAGAGCAGCAGGCCACAGGAAAGATCCAGAAGCTCAGATCCAACACTGGAACATTGACAAGGAGCAAGGAAGACAGAATCAGGTGGAGTTAAATAACAAAGCAGCCAACGAGCTCACCAGAACACCTGAGGGAGGAAGCTCAGAAGCTGCAGTACCACTTGTGACCACAGGAGTGAATTCAGCCACAGAATTCACAACAGTACCCCCCCCCTTGAGGAGGGGTCACCAAACCCTCACCAGAGCCCCCAGGCCGACCAGGATGAGCCACATGAAAGGCACGAACAAGATCTGGAGCATGGACATCAGAGGCAAAAACCCAGGAATTATCTTCCTGAGCATAACCCTTCCATTTAACCAGATACTGGAGTTTCCGTCTAGAAACACGAGAATCCAAAATTTTCTCCACAATATACTCCAGTTCCCTGTCCACCAAAACCGGGGCAGGAGGCTCAACAGATGGAACCATAGGTGCCACGTATCTCCGCAACAGCGACCTATGGAATACATTATGTATGGAAAAGGAGTCTGGGAGGGTCAGACGAAAAGACACAGGATTGAGAATCTCAGAAATCCTATACAGACCAATAAAACGAGGTTTAAATTTAGGAGAGGAAACCTTCATAGGAATATGACGAGAAGATAACCAAACCAGATCCCCAACACGAAGTCAGGGACTCACACGGCGTCTGCGATTAGCGAAAAGTTGAGCCTTCTCCTGGGACAAGGTCAAATTGTCCACTACCTGAGTCCAGATCTGCTGCAACCTGTCCACCACAGAATCCACACCAGGACAGTCCGAAGACTCAACCTGTCCTGAAGAGAAACGAGGATGGAACCCAGAATTGCAGAAAAATGGAAAGACCAAAGTAGCCGAGCTGGCCCGATTATTAAGGGCGAACTCAGCCAACGGCAAAAAGGACACCCAATCATCCTGGTCTGCAGAAACAAAACATCTCAGATATGTTTCCAAGGTCTGATTGGTTCGTTCGGTCTGGCCATTAGTCTGAGGATGGAAAGCCGAGGAAAAAGATAGGTCAATGCCCATCCTACCACAAAAGGCTCGCCAAAACCTTGAAACAAACTGGGAACCTCTGTCAGAAACAATATTCTCAGGAATGCCATGCAAACGAACCACATGCTGGAAGAACAAAGGCACCAAATCAGAGGAGGAAGGCAATTTAACCAAGGGCACCAGATGGACCATTTTAGAAAAGCGATCACAGACCACCCAAATGACTGACATCTTTTGAGAAACGGGAAGGTCAGAAATGAAATCCATCAAAATATGTGTCCAAGGCCTCTTTGGGACCGGCAAGGGCAAAAGCAACCCACTGGCACGTGAACAGCAGGGCTTAGCCCTAGCACAAATCCCACAGGACTGCACAAAAGTACGTACATCCCGTGACAGAGATGGCCACCAGAAGGATCTAGCCACTAACTCTCTGGTACCAAAGATTCCAGGATGACCAGCCAACACCGAACAATGAAGTTCAGAGATAACTTTACTAGTCCACCTATCAGGGACGAACAGTTTCTCCGCCGGACAACGATCAGGTTTATTCGCCTGAAATTTTTGCAACACTCGCCGCAAATCAGGGGAGATGGCAGACACAATGACTCCTTCCTTGAGGATACTCGCCGGCTCAGATGAACCCGGAGAGTCGGGCACAAAACTCCTAGACAGAGCATCCGCCTTCACATTTTTAGAGCCCGGAAGGTACGAAATCACAAAATCGAAGCGGGCAAAAAATAACGACCAACGGGCCTGTCTAGGATTCAAGCGCTTGGCAGACTCGAGATAAGTAAGGTTCTTATGATCAGTCAATACCACCACGCGATGCTTAGCTCCTTCAAGCCAATGACGCCATTCCTCGAATGCCCACTTCATGGCCAGCAACTCTCGGTTGCCCACATCATAATTACGCTCAGCAGCCGAAAACTTCCTGGAAAAGAAAGCACATGGTTTCAACACTGAGCAACCAGAACCTCTCTGTGACAAAACCGCCCCTGCTCCAATCTCAGAAGCATCAACCTCGACCTGGAACGGAAGAGAAACATCTGGTTGACACAACACAGGGGCAGAACAAAAACGACGCTTCAACTCCTGAAAAGCTTCCACAGCAGCAGAAGACCAATTAACCAAATCAGCACCCTTCTTGGTCAAATCGGTCAATGGTTTGGCAATGCTAGAAAAATTACAGATGAAGCGACGATAAAAATTAGCAAAGCCCAGGAACTTTTGCAGACTTTTCAGAGATGTCGGCTGAGTCCAATCCTGGATGGCTTGGACCTTAACCGGATCCATCTCGATAGTAGAAGGGGAAAAGATGAACCCCAAAAATGAAACTTTCTGCACACCGAAGAGACACTTTGATCCCTTCACAAACAAAGAATTAGCACGCAGGACCTGGAAAACCATTCTGACCTGCTTCACATGAGACTCCCAATCATCTGAGAAGATCAAAATGTCATCCAAGTAAACAATCAGGAATTTATCCAGATACTCACGGAAGATGTCATGCATAAAAGACTGAAACACAGATGGAGCATTGGCAAGTCCGAACGGCATCACTAGATACTCAAAATGACCCTCGGGCGTATTAAATGCAGTTTTCCATTCATCTCCTTGCCTGATTCTCACCAGATTATACGCACCACGAAGATCTATCTTAGTGAACCAACTAGCCCCCTTAATCCGAGCAAACAAGTCAGATAACAATGGCAAGGGATACAGAAATTTAACAGTGATTTTATTAAGAAGGCGGTAATCAATACACGGTCTCAGCGAACCATCCTTCTTGGCTACAAAAAAGAACCCTGCTCCCAGTGGTGATGACGATGGGCGAATATGTCCCTTCTCCAGGGATTCCTTCACATAACTGCGCATAGCGGCGTGTTCAGGCACGGATAAATTAAATAATCGACCTTTTGGGATTTTACTACCAGGAATCAAATTGATAGCACAATCACAATCCCTATGCGGAGGTAGGGCATCGGACTTGGGCTCTTCAAATACATCCTGATAATCAGACAAGAACTCTGGGACCTCAGAAGGAGTGGATGACGAAATAGACAAAAATGGAACATCACCATGTACCCCCTGACAACCCCAGCTGGATACCGACATAGAGTTCCAATCCAATACTGGATTATGGGTTTGCAGCCATGGCAACCCCAACACGACCACATCATGCAGATTATGTAGCACCAGAAAGCGAATAACTTCCTGATGTGCAGGAGCCATGCACATGGTCAGCTGGGTCCAGTACTGAGGTTTATTCTTGGCCAAAGGTGTAGCATCAATTCCTCTCAACGGAATAGGACACCGCAAAGGCTCCAAGAAAAACCCACAACGTTTAGCATAATCCAAATCCATCAGATTCAGGGCAGCGCCTGAATCCACAAACGCCATGACAGAATACGATGACAAAGAGCATATCAAGGTAACGGACAGAAGGAATTTGGATTGTACAGTACCAATGACGGCAGACCTATCGAACTGCTTAGTGCGCTTAGGACAATCAGAAATAGCATGAGTGGAATCACCACAGTAGAAACACAGACCATTCAGACGTCTGTGTTCTTGCTGTTCAACTCTGGTCATAGTCCTATCGCACTGCATAGGCTCAGGTTTAATCTTAGACAATACCGCCAAATGGTGCACAGATTTACGCTCGCGCAAGCGTCGACCGATCTGAATGGCCAAAGACATAGACTCATTCAAACCAGTAGGCATAGGAAAACCCACCATGACATCCTTAAGAGCCTCAGAGAGACCCTTTCTGAACAAAGCTGCCAGCGCAGATTCATTCCACAGAGTGAGTACTGACCACTTCCTAAATTTCTGACAATATACTTCTATATCATCCTGGCCCTGGCACAAAGCCAGCAAATTTTTCTCAGCCTGATCCACTGAATTAGGCTCATCGTAAAGTAATTCGAGCGCCAGGAAAAACGCATTGACATTACTCAATGCAGGGTCTCCTGGCGCAAGAGAAAATGCCCAGTCCTGAGGGTCGCCGCGCAAAAAAGAAATAATAATCAAAACCTGTTGAATAGGATTACCAGAAGAATGAGGTTTCAAGGCCAGAAATAGCTTACAATTATTTTTGAAATTAAGAAACTTAGTTCTATCACCAAAAAAACAAATCAGGAATAGGAATTCTTGGTTCTAACATAGATTTCTGATCAATAGTATCTTGAATCCTTTGTACATTTGTAATGAGATTATCCATTGAAGAGCACAGACCCTGAATATCCATGTCCACACCTGTGTCCTGAAACACCCAAATGTCTAGGGGAAAAAAAAGACTGAACACAGAGCTGAGAAAAAAAAATGATGTCAGAACTTCTTTTTTCCCTCTATTGAGAATCATTAGGTTGGCTCCTTGTACTGTTATGTAGGCAATCCAGTGACACAGTGTGCCAGCAATCAGAGCACATACAGTGATCTGACAATAACCCAAAAACAATAGAACGAGCTCTGAGACGTGGAATCTCTGTAGACCGCAATACCTGAACCTATCCTAAACACAACTAAAGGCAGCTGTGGATTGCGCCTGACACTACCTATGCAACTCGGCACAGCCTGAGGAGCTGACTAGCCTGAAGATAGAAAAACAAGCCTGACTTGCCTCAGAGAAATGCCCCAAAGGAAAAGGCAGCCCCCCACATATAATGACTGTTAGCAAGATGAAAAGACAAACGTAGGGATGAAATAGATTCAGCAAAGTGAGGCCCGATATTCTAGATAGAGCGAGGATAGCAAAGAGAACTTTGCAGTCTACAAAAAACCCTAAAGCAAAAAACCACGCAAAGGGGGCAAAAAGACCCACCGTGCCGAACTAACGGCACGGCGGTACACCCTTTGCGTCTCAGAGCTTCCAGCAAAACGAATTAACAAGCTGGACAGAAAAAGTAGCAACAAAAGCAAAGAAGCACTTATCTAAGCAGAGCAGCAGGCCACAGGAAAGATCCAGAAGCTCAGATCCAACACTGGAACATTGACAAGGAGCAAGGAAGACAGAATCAGGTGGAGTTAAATAACAAAGCAGCCAACGAGCTCACCAGAACACCTGAGGGAGGAAGCTCAGAAGCTGCAGTACCACTTGTGACCACAGGAGTGAATTCAGCCACAGAATTCACAACAGCTGACCGCAAAGATACCTTTCCTATCCTCTGTCTGTTTAGTAAGTCTGGCCTCCCTTTGCTGAAACCTGTTTCATCTCTGTGTTTGTGACTTTCATCTTAACTCACAGTCAATATATGTGGGGGGCTGCCTTTTCCTTTGGGGAATTTCTCTGAGGCAAGGTAGGCTTTATTTTCTATCTTTAGGGCTAGTTAGCTCTTAGGCTGTGAAGAGGCGTCTAGGTCATGTTAGGTACGCTCCACGGCTATTTCTGTTGTGAATTCTGTGGTCAAGCTCCCTCCTGTGGTCATGAGTGGTACTTCGGCTGGTTCTGTCTATGAGCTTCAGCTTGTGGAGGTGAGTGGGGCTGCGGCTTCTGCGTTTCCTTCCTCAGGTGACGAGGTTAAGTCGTTAGGTGCTGCTCTATTTAACTCCACCTAGTTCTTTGTTCCTGGCCTCCAGTCAATGTTCCAGTATTGGTCTTGCTTTCTCCTGGATCGTTCCTGTGGCCTGTCTGCCCAGCATAAGCTAAGTTCTGCTTATGTTACTTTTGTTTGCTATATTTTCTGTCCAGCTTGCTATATTGGTTTTTCTTGCTCGCTGGAAGCTCTGAGACGCAGCGGGAGCACCTCCGTACCGTTAGTCGGTGCGGAGGGTCTTTTTGCCCCTCTGCGTGGTTGTTTGTAGGTTTTTGTGTTGACCGCAAAGCTATCTTTCCTATCCTCAGTCTATTCAGTAAATCGGGCCTCACTTTGCTAAATCTATTTAATCTCTGTGTTTGTATTTTCATCTTAACTCACAGTCATTATATGTGGGGGGCTGCCTTTTCCTTTGGGGAATTTCTCTGAGGCAAGGTAGGCTTATTTTTCTATCTTCAGGGCTAGTTAGTTTCTCAGGCTGTGCCGAGTTGCATAGGGAGCGTTAGGCGCAATCCACGGCTACCTCTAGTGTGGTATGATAGGATTAGGAATTGCGGTCAGCAGAGTTCCCACGTCTCAGAGCTCGTCCTATGTTAGTAACTATCAGGTCACTTTGTGTGCTCTTAACCACTAGGTCCATTGTGGTTCTGAATCACCTGTTCATAACAGTACTGGAGGCCCAAAGTACTAATGCTTCTCAATAGAGGGAAAAGAGAAGTTCTGAGACCATTTTTTTTCTTCTTTGCACGGTGTTTTGTCTTTCTTTTCCCCTTTACATCAGGGTGGTTCAGAACACAGGTGTAGACATGGACATTCAAGGTCTGTCCTCTTTGATGGATAATCTCGCTATAAGTGTTCAGAACATTCAAGATTTAGTGGTTAAGAATCCTATGTTAGAACCTAAAATTCCTATTCCTGAGTTATTTTCTGGAGATAGAGATAAATTTCTGAATTTCAAAAATAATTGTAAACTATTTCTGGCTTTGAAACCCCGCTCCTCTGGTGACCCAGTTCAACAAGTAAAGATCATTATTTCTTTATTACGTGGCGACCCTCAAGACTGGGCATTTTCCCTTGCGCCAGGGAATCCGGCATTGCGTGATGTTGATGCGTTTTTCCTGGCGCTTGGATTGCTTTATGACGAACCTAATTCAGTGGATCAGGCAGAGAAAATCTTGCTGGCTCTGTGTCAGGGTCAGGATGAGGTAGAGATATAATGTCAGAAATTTAGGAAGTGGTCTGTGCTCACTCAATGGAATGAATGTGCTCTGGCAGCAATTTTCAGAAAGGGTCTCTCTGAAGCCCTTAAGGATGTCATGGTGGGATTGCCTATGCCTGCTGGTCTGAATGAGTCTATGTCTTTGGCCATTCAGATCGATCGACGCTTACGTGAGCGTAAAACTGTGCACCATTTGGCGGTATTATCTGAGCATAAACCTGAGCCTATGCAATGCAATAGGACTTTGACAAGAGCTGAACGGCAAGAACACAGACGACGGAATGGGCTTTGTTTTTACTGTGGTGATTCCACTCATGCTATCTCCGATTGTCCTAAGCGCACTAAGCGGTTCGCTACCTCTGCCACCATTGGTACAGTCAGGGGCGGACATACCATTGGTGCAACCTGTGCGGCCGCACAGGGGCCCAAGAGCTAAGGGGGCCCATTTCTTGCTCCAAAGCAAGTGCAATTTTGCATTTTTAGGAATTCTCGGGCTGCAAAGGACCCATATATTGTTCTTGCACAGGGGCCCTTTTCTGACTGTGTCCGCCAGTGGGTACAGTACAGTCGAAATTTCTTTTGTCCGTTACTTTGATCTGCTCTTTGTCATCCTATTCTGTCATGGCATTTGTGGATTCAGGCGCTGCCCTGAATTTGATGGACTTGGAGTATGCTAGGCGCTGTGGGTTTTTATTGGAGCCCTTGCAGTATCCTATTCCTTTGAGAGGAATTGATGCTACGCCTTTGGCCAAGAATAAGCCTCAGTACTGGACCCAGCTGACCATGTGCATGGCTCCTGCGCATCAGGAGGATATTCGCTTTTTGGTGTTGCATAATCTGCATGATGTGGTCGTGTTGGGGTTGCCATGGCTACAAGTCCATAACCCAGTATTGGATTGGAAATCAATGTCTGTGTCCAGCTGGGGTTGTCAGGGGGTACATGGTGATGTTCCATTTCTGTCTATTTCATCATCCACCCCTTCTGAGGTCCCAGAGTTCTTGTCGGATTACCGGGATGTATTTGATGAGCCCAAGTCCAGTGCCCTACCTCCGCATAGGGATTGTGATTGCGCTATCGATTTGATTCCTGGTAGTAAGTTTCCTAAAGGTCGACTGTTTAATTTGTCTGTGCCTGAGCACGCCGCTATGCGGAGTTACGTAAAGGAATCCTTGGAGAAGGGTCATATTCACCCGTCGTCGTCGACATTGGGAGCAGGGTTCTTTTTTGTGGCCAAGAAGGATGGTTCCCTGAGACCTTGTATTGATTACCGCCTTCTAAATAAAATCACGGTCAAATTTCAGTACCCCTTGCCGCTGCTGTCTGATTTGTTTGCTCGGATTAAGGGGGCTAGTTGGTTCACCAAGATAGATCTTCGTGGTGCGTATAATCTTGTGCGCATTAAACAGGGCGATGAATGGAAAACAGCATTTAATACGCCCGAGGGCCATTTTGAGTACCTGGTTATGCCATTCGGGCTTTCTAATGCTCCATCAGTGTTTCAGTCCTTTATGCATGACATCTTCCGAGAGTACCTGGATAAATTCCTGATTGTATACTTGGATGATATTTTGGTCTTCTCGGATGATTGGGAGTCTCACGTGAGGCAGGTCAGAATGGTGTTCCAGGTCCTGCGTGCGAATTCTTTGTTTGTGAAGGGGTCAAAGTGTCTCTTTGATGTTCAGAAGGTTTCATTTTTGGGTTTCATTTTTTCCCCTTCTACTATCGAGATGGACCCTGTTAAAGTTCAGGCCATTTATGATTGGACTCAGCCGACATCTCTGAAGAGTCTGCAAAAGTTCCTGGGCTTTGCTAATTTTTATCGTCGCTTCATCAATAATTTTTCTAGTATTGCTAAACCGTTGACTGATTTAACCAAGAAGGGTGCTGATGTGGTCAATTGGTCTTCTGCTGCTGTGGAAGCTTTTCAAGAGTTGAAGCGTCGTTTTTCTTCTGCCCCTGTGTTGTGTCAACCAGATGTTTCGCTCCCGTTCCAGGTCGAGGTTGATGCTTCTGAGATTGGAGCAGGGGCTGTTTTGTCGCAAAGAAGTTCTGATGGCTCGGTGATGAAACCATGCGCCTTCTTTTCCAGGAAGTTTTCGCCTGCTGAGCGTAATTATGATGTTGGCAATCGAGAATTGCTGGCCATGAAGTGGGCATTCGAGGAGTGGCGTCATTGGCTTGAAGGAGCTAAGTATCGCGTGGTGGTCTTGACTGATCATAAGAACTTGACTTATCTCGAGTCTGCCAAACGGTTGAATCCTAGACAGGCTCGTTGATCGCTGTTTTTCTCCCGTTTTGACTTTGTGGTTTCGTACCTTCCGGGCTCTAAAAATGTGAAGGCGGATGCCCTGTCTAGGAGTTTTGTGCCCGACTCTCCGGGTTTGTCTGAGCCGGCGGGTGTTCTCAAGGAGGGGGTAATTTTGTCTGCCATCTCTCCTGATTTGCGGCGGGTGCTGCAAAAATTTCAGGCTAATAGACCTGACCGTTGCCCAGTGGAGAAACTGTTTGTCCCTGATAAATGGACGAGTGGAGTTATCTCTGAGGTTCATGGTTCGGTGTTGGCTGGTCATCCTGGAATCTTTGGTACCAGAGATTTGGTGGCTAGATCCTTTTGGTGGCCGTCTCTGTCGCGGGATGTGCGTTCATTTGTGCAGTCCTGTGGGATTTGTGCTCGGGCTAAGGCCTGCTGTTCTCGTGCCAGTGGGTTGCTTTTGCCCTTGCCAGTCCCGAAGAGGCCCTGGACACATATCTCTATGGATTTTATTTCGGATCTCCCCGTCTCTCAAAAAATGTCGGTCATTTGGGTTGTTTGTGATCGCTTCTCGAAGATGGTCCATTTGGTACCCTTGTCTAAATTGCCTTCCTCCTCTGATTTGGTACCATTGTTCTTCCAGCATGTGGTTCGTTTACATGGCATTCCGGAGAACATCGTTTCTGACAGAGGTTCCCAGTTTGTTTCGAGGTTTTGGCGAGCCTTTTGTGCTAGGATGGGCATTGATTTGTCTTTTTCCTCAGCTTTCGATCCTCAGACAAATGGCCAGACTGAATGAACCAATCAGACCTTGGAAACATATCTGAGATGTTTTGTTTCTGCCGATCAGGATGATTGGGTGTCTTTTTTGCCTTTGGCTGAGTTCGCCCTTAATAATCGGGCCAGCTCGGCTACTTTGGTTTCGCCGTTTTTCTGCAATTCTGGTTTCCATCCTCGTTTCTCTTCAGGGCAGATTGAGTCTTCTGACTGTCCTGGTGTGGATACTGTGGTGGATAGGTTGCAGCAGATTTGGACTCATGTGGTGGACAATTTGACATTGTCTCAGGAGAAGGCTCAACATTTCGCTAACCGCAGGCGCTGTGTGGGTCCCCGACTTCGTGTTGGGGATTTGGTTTGGTTGTCATCTCGTTATATTCCTATGAAAGTTTCCTCTCCTAAGTTTAAGCCTCGCTTCATTGGTCCGTATAGGATTTCTGAGGTTCTTAATCCTGTGTCTTTTCGTTTGACCCTTCCAGCTTCTTTTTCCATCCATAACGTATTCCATAGGTCATTGTTGCGGAGATACGTGGCACCTGTGGTTCCATCCGTTGATCCTCCTGCCCCGGTTTTGGTTGAGGGGGAGTTGGAGTATATAGTGGAGAAGGTTTTGGATTCTCGTATTTCGAGACGGAAACTTCAGTACCTGGTTAAGTGTAAGGGTTATGGTCAGGAAGATAATTCCTGGGTCTTTGCCTCTGATGTTCATGCTGCCGATCTGGTTCGTGCCTTTCATTTGGCCCATACTGGTCGGCCTGGGGGCTCTGGTGAGGGTTCGGTGACCCCTCCTCAAGGGGGGGGGGTACTGTTGTGAATTCTGTGGTCAAGCTCCCTCCTGTGGTCATGAGTGGTACTTCGGCTGGTTCTGTCTATGAGCTTCCGCTGGTGGAGGTGAGTGGGGCTGTGGCTTCTGAGTTTCCTTCCTCAGGTGATGTGGTGAAGTCGTTAGGTGCTGCTCTATTTAACTCCACCTAGTTCTTTGTTCCTGCCCTCCAGTCAATGTTCCAGTATTGGTCTTGCTTTCTCCTGGATCGTTCCTGTGGCCTGTCTGCCCAGCATAAGCTAAGTTCTGCCTGTGTTACTTTTGTTTGCTATATTTTCTGTCCAGCTTGCTATATTGGTTTTTCTTGCTTGCTGGAAGCTCTGAGACGCAGAGGGAGCACCTCCGTACCGTTAGTCGGTGCGGAGGGTCTTTTTGCCCCTCTGCGTGGTTGTTTGTAGGTTTTTGTGTTGACCGCAAAGCTATCTTTCCTATCCTCGGTCTATTCAGTAAGTCGGGCCTCACTTTGCTAAATCTATTTAATCTCTGTGTTTGTATTTTCATCTTAACTCACAGTCATTATATGTGGGGGGCTGCCTTTTCCTTTGGGGAATTTCTCTGAGGCAAGGTAGGCTTATTTTTCTATCTTCAGGGCTAGTTAGTTTCTCAGGCTGTGCCGAGTTGCATAGGGAGCGTTAGGCGCAATCCACGGCTACCTCTAGTGTGGTATGATAGGATTAGGAATTGTGGTCAGCAGAGTTCCCACGTCTCAGAGCTCGTCCTATGTTAGTAACTATCAGGTCACTTTGTGTGCTCTTAACCACTAGGTCCATTGTGGTTCTGAATCACCTGTTCATAACATATTTCTAGTTGTGTGATAGGATTAGGAGTTGCGGTCAGCAGAGCTCCCACTTCCCAGAACTTGTCCTGTGTGAGTTTAACCATCAGGTCGTTCCGGGTGCTCCTAACCACCAGGTCCATAACAGGAATCACCGCGATTCCGCAGAAATAATGAACATGGTGCAGACTTTACCGCTATGCGATTGTGCAGCGGGAAAATCCGCAGCATGGGCACAGCAACTGCGGAATCCCATAGGATTGCATGGGAATGCGTTCCTAAGCGTTTTTTAAGCGTTTCCGCTGTGGCAAAAAACGCGGCGGAAACGCATAAAAAAACACAACGTGGGCACAAAGCCTTATCCTATTGGTCAGTGACCCTGTCACCAAGGTTCAATATGAGGAGCTCCCTCCAGTCTCTGTGGAGACAAGAAAGAGTTCTGGAAAGATGTGGCCCAGAGCAGACCTCGGGTGATGGGTCCCCTGACCCCTCCAGGCTCCAAGTCTGGAGGTTCATCCTTCTCTTCATCACAAGACTTATAGCCAGGCCTAATGCCTTGGATCTTCCCCTGACTTCTACAGCCTAAATGGCTAAAGGCTTTTAACCCTTTTAACCCTGGATCCCCGCTGTCCGGTTTAAGGTGTGTTTCTCCAGCATTAGGTTGCACTAAATGAGTACAGAAGAACCTATTGCTCTGCGTGTTGAGGAAATCGAGGGTCCCCCGCCTCACCGCGAATTATCCGTTATTTACTTCAAGTATATTTCTGCACGTACAGTGACCAGACTTTGAACTCTCTTATAATTATCTGCAAGTACTGCTTTTAACTAGAACAGGTTCTTAAAGCACCAGAACCTCAATTCTGTGTCAGAATCCAATCCTGAACTGTACTGGCCACGGAATCCCCACGTGAACTGTAAACTACTATCTCCATGTTATATCTCCCCGTTCTGCTGAAGTAAAAGCATCTGTTATCCCCCAGACCTGTTGTCTGTGGTTATTCATTCGGCTGTGGACACTGCGTGGGGGTGGATAACAGGGAACGGAATAGCCCCATACCAGGGCTATTGCACTGATGTCTCCCGCCTACCTGCCTGCAGTCTCGTGTCATGCGTATACAACCTATCTGCTGCACCGACGTTCGTGGACCATCTACCCACCCGAACCTTGGGCGTGGAGGATCCATCTCACTTGGTGAGCCTAACAACAGAATTACAATAACATTATGCTGACTTCCAGCTCGAAAATCATCATCATCATCATGTGCCCAATAAAATGTGATTTGCATACTGACGGTCTCGTGCCGACTAGCTTCTCATTCGCTTCTTTCAAAAGTAGTTTGAGAAATCAGGAAAAGTTGAAAGTAGGCATGGGACTGCCAGAATGCACATATGAGCAGTCACGAGACAACTGCTCAAGCTGGTAAAAGTGTGGATCCTGACAGTGTGCACACTACGCACTATCAGGAGTAGTCAATCTGCAGTTGCATAGAGTGATTGCAAAAATTTACATGGAAACTGGAAAAAAAACTTTCAAAGTTGGTGTCCCAGTATAACAAGTTGAATCATCTTTCCGTAGGAAAGGTCCTAACTTCTTGATCGCTGAGGGTTTTACATCTGTGACCCACTACAAGAACAAGACTCTGAAGTGCTCAGTTTGAACATACTGCACCCGAGAGACGTTCGAGCATTCTGGTCTGTGCCAGTTATTTATCCACTAAAGTGAATTTTTTCAGGAGGTTTTTGAGTGGAAACTCTCCAAATCCTCCCCCAAAAATCTCCATACTCTTTAAAAACCTCAAAGTTTTTTATTCCAAAACTCTGCAAAAAGACTCCGTGCGCATAGACTAAAGGGTATTACGGTCTAAGCAAATTCCCACCTATATATTTAAAGGGGTATTTAGGTTTCAGTAAGTTATCACCTCTTCACTAAAGGCCCCTTCACATTAAGCGACGCTGCAGCGATACCGACAACGATTCGGATCGCTGCAGCGTCGCTGTTTGGTCGCTGGAGAGCTGTCACACAGACCGCTCTCCAGCGACCAACGATGCCGGTAACCAGCAGGGCCGCGCTTAGTAACCCGATGTTTACCCTGGATACCATGCTAAAAGTAAAAAAAAACAAACACTAGATACTTACCTACCGCTGTCTGTCCTCCAGCGCTGCGCTCTGCTTCTCTGCTCTCCTCCTGTACTGTCTGTGAGCCTTAAAGGTACCTTCACACATAACGATATTGTTAACGATATCGTTGCTATTTGTGACGTAGCAACGATATCGTTAATGAAATCGTTATGTGTGACAGCGACCAACGATCAGGCCCCTGCTGGGAGATCGTTGGTCGCTGAACAAAGTCCAGAACTTTATTTCGTCGCTGGACTCCCTGCAGACATCGCTGGATCGGCGTGTGTGACACCGATCCAGCGATGTCTTCACTGGTAACCAGGGTAAACATCGGGTAACTAAGCGCAGGGCCGCGCTTAGTAACCCGATGTTTACCCTGGTTACCATGCTAAAAGTAAAAAAAACAAACAGTACATACTTACCTACCGCTGTCTGTCCTCCAGCGCTGTGCTCTGCACTCCTCCTGTACTGTCTGTGAGCCGGAAAGCAGAGCGGTGACGTCACCGCTCTGCTTTCCGGCTCACAGCCAGTACAGGAGGAGAGCAGAGAAGCAGAGCGCAGCGCTGGAGGACAGACAGCGGTAGGTAAGTATCTAGTGTTTGTTTTTTTTTACTTTTAGCATGGTAACCAGGGTAAACATCGGGTTACTAAGCGCGGCCCTGCGCTTAGTTACCCGATGTTTACCCTGGTTACCGGCATCGTTGGTCGCTGGAGAGCGGTCTGTGTGACAGCTCTCCAGCGACCAAACAGCGACGCTGCAGCGATCCGGATCGTTGTCTGTATCGCTGCAGCGTCGCTTAATGTGAAGGGGCCTTTAGGGTTTTTTCCCAATCTAAGCAAGTTATCATCCTATCCCAAATGCTAGAGTGGGGGACGTGTGTCACCTGTTATCTCCTTGAATTGTAGGGCCCTGGCAGAAATAGTCGGAGCACAGCACATGGCTTTCTGTACATCTTAAGTGCCGCACACTTTGAATGAAGCGACAGAGCACATACATGACATGCAGCTCCATACAACTTCACATACGTCCCCCATTTTGGCATTTGGTGGGGTTCCTAGAAATTAGACCATCACTAAACTACCAGTCATCACCCATTCAGTGGATAGGTGAAAATTTACATAGACTGGAATCCCATTTAAAGGGAGTCTGTCAGACCCAAAACGCTAACTAAACCACTTGTACAGATATGTAGGGGACTTAGCCCCTATAAAAACCTTATATGTAGTAAAGAATATAGTGGTTTAGATGCCTTAAAAATAAACAATTTATTTTGTATGCAAATGAGGGTCTTCGGTGCACCATTACACCCCATCAATTTACATTACTTCCCATTAATTTGCTAAGTTAGGCACTGCCTTAAATTAATTATCATCGCTGCAGTGTCATTGCTGGCTTTACTCACTGGCTCCTGTCTGCAGCACAGTGCTGAAGGGCAGCTGCAGACAGGAGCCAGCGATGAAAGTCGGCAATGACACTATGTGAGCACAACTGCAGTGTCTGTGCAAAGTCTATTGAGTTCGGGCAGTGGCTAGTGTGCAAAATGAAGGGTTATAATGGTGCACTATGCTCTTGGCCACACCAAAGGTTCACCAAAGCCAACTCAAAGCCAACTTAAAGGGAGCAGATAAGCTCCCTTTAATTTTGGGTCAACAAACAAATATATTAAAAGAAATAAAAAAAATAAAATAAAACTTTTTTCACCCAAAATTAAACTAATTAAAATGAAAGCCTCAGAATAATACATATTGTAAGACTCATGCTGGTGTGGTAGTTGGAGGCAGGTATATCTCGCCCAGGTGTTTGTCCTATGTGAATTAGGCCACTCAGTATCTTCAGGGTGCTAATGGGTTAATAAGTGCAGGAATAAAAGATGACCAGCTGGGGGTTTCCAGCGTCAGCCTGGGGCACACAGATTGCCTGTCTGTGTGAGACAAACGTGAGTGAGAGCTCTGCTCAAGAATTGTGTGATGTTAGCTGGGTGGGAGAAGCCCCCCCAGTTGTTAAGTTAGCAACGTGTTTGTTTAGTTAGTGCCGGACAGGGTAGAATTTATTTTTATGTTTTGTTTTTCTGTCTTGCTTTCACTTTAATAAATCTGACCTGAGGTCAGCCTACTTGGAAACCTGCTGTACGCCTCAGAAATTCAATGCACAAACCACATGACCTTTGACCCCAGCAAAGGCGATCCCGGAGTGTTTTGTCACATTGTGGTGGAGAACGCGGGCATACCGTGGCACAGGCGACAGCATGGAAGACGTGGTGAAAGCCTTAGTACAGTCCACTGCCGTACAGCAGCAGGCCACTGCCGCACAGCACGAAGCTAATCGCTTGATGGCCGCACAGCTGAAGGAGTTAGTGGACATGACGGTTGCAGACCGCCAACTTCTCCAACAGGTGGCGCAGCGCCTGGTGAGCATGCCTGATGCTGACCCGGAAGCAGAGTCCAGAAGGATCCATGTGAGTCGATACTGGCAAAAGCTGACTGCAGAAGATGACGTCGAGGCATACCTGACAACGTTTGAGCGGACGGCATTGAGAGAGAAGTGGCCGAAGGCACGATGGGCCGATTTGATCGCCCCGTTTCTCTCCGGCGAGGCCCAAAAAGCTTACCATGATTTTGACCCGGAGGTCGCTCAGGACTTTGAGAAACTGAAAGCTGAGATCCTGGCCCGGCTGGGTGTGACGACGGCTGTCCAGGCACAGAGGGTACATCAGTGGACATACCAGCAAGATAAACCGGCGCGGTCTCAGATGTTCGACCTTATCTACTTGACAAAGAAATGGCTGCAACCCGAGGTACTGACAATACCCGAAATAATCCAGCGGGTTGTCCTGGACAAGTACCTGAGAGTACTACCCCCAGCGCTGAAAAGGTGGGTAAGCCAAGGAAATCCCACGACAGCGGATCAACTTGTGGAGTTGGTCGAGCGTTATTCCGTGGCAGAAGGACTTCCCGACGACACCGCCAACCCCCGGTCTGTGCCTCCTCCTCGTGGAACCGGTAAGACTGTTCCAGGGACCACGGGTGAAGGAAAATCGCTTAAAACTGTGGGGGAGGAGTCCGGGACTGCTCGCACTCCGAGACCAAGAGTATTGGACGGTGGTCTCAGTATGGGACCTGTTAGGTGTTTCCGCTGCCATGAGAAGGGTCATGTTTCTGCGAACTGTCCTGTTACCGCTGAACCCATGCAGTGCGACGTTATAGACTCTAAAAAACGCATGTCTTTGGTTACACAGCTAGTGAGTGTGAATGCGGGTCAAAATGATACAGCGAAACACCTGTGTGAATTATCTGTTGATGGGAAAAATGTTGTGGCATTACTAGACTCTGGAAGTGTGGTGACTCTGGTGAAAGCTAGTCTGGTGGCACTTCCATATGGTCCGTCTGACAAGTTTTCTGTGACGTGTGTGCATGGTGACACCTGCTCGTACTTAACAGCGGTCATATGGATTTCCACTCCCTATGGGTCAGTGCAGCACAAAGTGGGACTCGTTCCCGCATTGTTACAGGATGTAATCCTGGGCAGGGATTTTCCCTATTTCTGGCAGTTGTGGGAGAATCAGTTGCTCCTTCACGGTAGCTGTACCCGTGAATCTTCTCCCATGCCATCTGGAGGTCCCGAGTCCCTAGAGGAGACCCCACAGGAAGATGTTGCTGGGGAGGTTAGTGAATCTAACTTTCAGTACCCCTTCTCCGTCATGACGGGGGAAACGGAGGAAACTGAGGAACCTCAGCGAGAGGCGGAGGCAGACAGCCATCCGGCACCCTGCCTGCCAGATTTGGGAGTCCAGGTGGATGACTTCCACAACGAGCAAATGAAAGATCCTACACTGACTCCGGCTAGGAAAAATGTTAAAATGATAGATGGGGTACCCGTAGAACCTGACACTAGGCTAGCGTACCCGTATATGGTTCTTGAAAATGATTTGCTCTACCAGGTAGAAAAAAAAGGGGAAGACACAGTGCAACGGTTAGTGTTACCCAAACCTTATCGGCGGAAGGTACTGGATTTGGCCCACGGACATATATTGGGGGGACATCTGTGGGTACAGAAAACCACAGAAAGGATATTGCATTGTTTTGTGTGGCCTGGAATACATTATGATGTGCGTAACTATTGTGAGTCCTGTCCAGAGTGCCAAATCGCGGCCCCTAAATCTCGGTTCCGTAGCCCTTTGGTACCCCTTCCTATCATTGGGGTACCTTTTGAGAGAATTGGGATGGATTTGGTTGGGCCCCTTCCCCAATCCGCACGTGGGCACCAACATATCCTCGTCATCGTGGACTATGCCACTCGTTACCCGGAAGCCGTCCCTTTGCGTAACACAGCTACCAAGACGATCACCAAGGAATTGGTACAAGTGTTTAGTCGGGTGGGAATTCCAAAACAGATACTCACCGACCAGGGGACTCCCTTTATGTCGAGGGTAATGAAGGAGCTCTGCAGACTCTTACAAATAGACCCGTTGCGTACGTCTTTCTATCACCCTCAAACAGATGGCCTGGTTGAGCGCTTCAACAAAACCTTAAAACAGATGCTCCGGAAGGCGATAGACAAAGATGGGAAGAACTGGGATTACTTGTTACCCTATTTGCTGTTTGCCATTAGGGAAGTTCCCCAGTCTTCCACAGGGTTTTCGCCTTTCGAACTGTTGTACGCCCGTCGTCCCCGGGGACTGCTGGACGTCGCAAAAGAAACCTGGGAAGGTCAAGTCACTCCCTTTAAAACGGTGATCAACCATGTAACACAAATGCAGGATCGTATTGCCGCTGTCATGCCCATTGTTAGGGACCATATGTTACAGGCCCAGGAAGCCCAGAGGCAAAGTTATGATAGAGGCGCTAAGGTCCGTACATTTGCACCCGGCGATAGGGTGTTGGTCCTAATTTCTACGGTGGATAGTAAATTCCTGGCGAAATGGCAGGGCCCATTTGAGGTCCGAGAAAGAGTTGGTGAAGTGAACTATAAAGTGTACCAGCCGGGTAAGAGAAAACCGGAACAGATTTATCATGTGAATCTGATAAAATCCTGGAAAGACCGCTCTGCCCTGACGGCGGATCTGCCCCGTCCGGTTTGTTCACCTACCGTACCGGAGGTGCAGGTTGCCGAGACTCTCTCAGAACGACAAAAATCTGAGGTTAAGCAATTTCTGTTACAGAACCGACAGTTTTTCTCCGAAAAACCTGGCCGGACTAAGTTGGTGAAACATGAGATTGTCACAGAGCCTGGCGTCACTGTTCATGTGAAGCCCTAGCGGATTCCGGAAGCCCGCCGTGAAGCCGTCTCCCGGGAAGTGATGGCAATGTTGGACTTAGGAGTCATTGAGGAGTCGCACAGCGCCTGGTCCAGTCCAATTGTGTTGATACCTAAACCGGATGGCTCCATTCGGTTTTGTAATGACTTTAGGAAACTGAATGCAGTTTCTAAATTTGATGCGTATCCTATGCCCCGGGTCGATGAGTTGATCGACCGGCTTGGTAAAGCCAGATACATTACGACCCTGGATTTAACAAAGGGGTACTGGCAGATTCCTCTGGCCGAGGCGGCCAGAGAGAAGACGGCATTTGCTACACCGGAAGGTCTGTTCCAGTATGTCTATATGCCGTTTGGACTTCACGGAGCTCCCGCAACGTTCCAAAGATTGATGGATCGAGTCTTGAGGCCTCACAGACAGTACGCTTCTGCCTACCTGGATGACATCGTAATTTACAGCATGGACTGGGAAACTCATCTCCAGAAGGTACAAGCGGTGATTGATGACCTGCGAGATGCAGGTTTAACGGCAAACCCCAAGAAATGCCACATCGGGCTTGAAGAAGCCCGATACTTGGGCTACGTGATTGGCCGAGGAGTGGTTAAACCCCAGATCGACAAAATACAGGCAATTCAGGGCTGGCCACAACCAGTGAACAAAAAACAAGTACAGGCTTTCCTGGGGATTGCCGGCTATTATCGCCGGTTCATACCCAATTTTGCAGCCATGGCTACTCCCTTGACGGATCTTACCAAGGGGAAGGGTTCCGTCATGGTAAAATGGACCTCAGCTGCTGAAGAGGCCTTCCACAGCCTGAAACGGGCTTTGTGCTCTCAGCCCGTACTAGTGACTCCTGATTTCAGCAGCGAGTTTGTGGTGCAAACTGATGCCTCTGATACTGGTGTCGGAGCTGTACTTTCCCAGGTGAGGGACGGAGTCGAACACCCGGTCCTCTACCTCAGTCGGAAACTGAATGTACATGAGCAGAGGTATGCGGTGGTTGAAAAAGAGTGCCTAGCCATTAAATGGGCTCTCGACTCCCTCAAGTATTACCTGGCCGGTAGGAAGTTTAGGCTGGTCACAGACCATGCCCCTCTCAAGTGGATGCACCTCCACAAAGACCGTAATAGTCGGGTAACCCGGTGGTTCCTTGCCCTGCAGGCTTACTCTTTTACGGTGGAGCACCGACCTGGGGTGCAGATGGGGAACGCCGATGCCCTATCCCGAGTGCACTGTTTTAAGAGTGTTCTTGCTCGACCGGAGTGGTCTGAGCAAGGGCGGGGATATGTAAGACTCATGCTGGTGTGGTAGTTGGAGGCAGGTATATCTCGCCCAGGTATTTGTCCTATGTGAATTAGGCCACTCAGTATCTTCAGGGTGCTAATGGGTTAATAAGTGCAGGAATAAAAGATGACCAGCTGGGGGTTTCCAGCGTCAGCCTGGGGCACACAGATTGCCTGTCTGTGTGAGACAAACGTGAGTGAGAGCTCTGCTCAAGAATTGTGAGATGTTAGCTGGGTGGGAGAAGTCCCCCCAGTTGTTAAGTTAGCAACGTGTTTGTTTAGTTAGTGCCGGACAGTCTAGGATTTATTTTTATGTTTTGTTTTTCTGTGTTGCTTTCACTTTAATAAATCTGACCTGAGGTCAGCCTACTTGGAAACCTGCTGTACGCCTCAGAAATTCAATGCACAAACCACGTGATCTTTGACCCCAGCAAAGGCGATCCCAGACTGTTGTGTCACAATATAGAAAGCAAAAATTGTCCACAAACACAAAGCCCATATAACTGCCTAATCATCAAGTAATGAGAAATTCTCCAGCTTTCTAGTACACTTTGTGTTTCAGATCCTCTCCTTTTTCAAGATCCCTGCTTGCCGTCAGTAAATGAAATAATTTGTGGCAGTTTTCAAATGTTGATATCCGTATATGACTTAATACTTTTCTCCCAAGAGGTGTTTTCTACAATTCTAGCCACTCTTTTCAAAAATTCATAGATACTGAGTGTTCCCAGTGTAATAGGCCCTAGTATACCCCTAGTCCAGACTATACCCAGGATTAAAGCAGCCTAGGCTTGATTATACCCCTGGTATATTATTACCTTGAACAATTTATACTTTGGGGTATAAATTGGCCTAAGTCATTTCATGCCTCTTCATGCCAGATTATACCCCTTGAGATCAGCAGGTTTGAATGATATACCCAAGAATTACCGTACTTAATTTTTTGCCATCTTATTGAGGGTTCAGGTTTGTCAGATAAGTTATGCGAGAAGATATCTGACTTAAATTTTAAAGTTCTAAACACATAGACTTTTATTACTTGAACCAGAAAACCATAATTCAGTAAAAATATTAGACTTCCACAAAGATATAATGAGGTAAAGAATCTACCGCACTTCTCAGTAGTCGCAAAGAAAAGCAGCTGTGTGTCTGAGTTTGATAGAAAGAGATCTGCACACTTTTCAACCAAAGACAGTGAGAAAACCAGTGATGATCAAGTCACAATTGCATTCTAAGGTAAAATCACTTAATGGACAGCAGTGTAATCTCAGATATGATGACTGTTGTCCGATACCAGTCACATTGTATTGTAAGATCAATCTTTATCACCCGATTAACAACACAAATATCTTCCCATTACGTGTAAGTCGGTTTTAAGTTATTAAAAAATGTCATCTAAAATCTAGCTAATTTACAAAGGTTCATAAAATAGAGGGGTTTATTATAGCCTGGAAGGGTATAGTTTGGCCTAGGCAATTTTACACCTCCGGGTATACTTTAGCACAGGACATTTTATCCCTCGGGGTATACTCTGGCCTGGGCCAAATTATACCCGCATTTCATCTGGATAGGGGTTCATTTGGCCTGTACACCGAGAACAGCCCTAGAGTGATAGTTGGTGTTTACCCGCGGCCAAGTCTATAATCACCTTCATAGGCATTAGTGATTACCCGGTAGTCACTTAGTTATGCCCCTACCCGGTAATCCCAGACCGTGGCACATTGGTTGCATACCCACCAGCATTACACCCTGCAGGATGCCAAGGAGTATGGGAAGCAGAAGGCAGAGACTGGACTCACGGAGTTTGGTTACTCTATTAACTGCTACACTTCTGCTAGTCCCTGGAAAGAGGGTGGGGGTAAGGTGTATTCATGGAGATGCCAATAACTATCCCATGGCCCAGGTTGACATAGGCACAGACTGTGGTTCAGTGTCCCACCAAATAGGAATTGTCAGGGAATTATTGAATGCTGTTCTTATCGGAAAGATTTCCCTTTGTTCTGGGTCTTATGGGCTAAAGGTATAGCACCCAGTAGTCCGGTATAACGATAGAAGTCGGCTATGGTAAGAAAGTCACATGATGTAAATGGTGAATATCCTTTCACTGTCCTGGCTAGAACATGAGGATAGATGAGGAAGCATCACCTGCAGACAGAATGCCTGACCTAGAGGAGTTCCTGGACAGCTGACACTGCTCAGCTCAGGTACTTAACACTTATAGGTACTAAAGAAAATGTAAGGGTGCTAAATGGGGTTCCCCAGGAGCCGGGAACCAAAAATTGTTTTCCGCATTTAGCAAGGCATAATAATCTGTTGTGTCGAGGGAGAGCACCTCCCTGAGGCACCAGAGGCACAATCCAGGGCGTATAATCGGTCGCTTTGAATGAAACAATTTAAACCTGGGGATCAAGAACTTGTGTTAGTGCCTACAATGGAGAGCAAGTTCCTTACCAAGTGGCACCCCTATGAGGTTTGTAGAAAAGGTGGGAGAGGTCAATTATAAATATACACTGACCAAGGAAAAGGAAGCCTTTCCAGGTATATCATGGCAACCTACTAAAACCCTGGAAAGATAGGGACCTGCTGAAGACCCCTTGATAGTTGGCCCAGTAGAAGCCAAAATTGTGGGTGACAAAGGGGCAGAAATGTTGTTGTTTTCCCACATACAGCATGGCCAGAAATTGGTACACCAAAATAGTGATAGGTTCTCGGACTTACCAGGTCCCAATCATGGCACCAGGCGTGAGATACACACTGAGCCTTATGTTCAGGTCAATTTAAAGCCCTTTAGGATTTCTGAGGCTCCTCTTGATCTATAGGGTACAAAATCAGTTAAGTGTTCTTAAGAGCCTGACAAGGCATTTCAAGAGCTTAAACTGATCCTCTATACGTATCCAGTGTTAGTAGCACCAAATTTCTCCAAAACGTTCATAGTCCAAACAGATATTTCGGATGCCGGAGTAGATGCACTCATGTTCCAGGAGATCAGTATTGACCAGGTAAGCTACATGGAAATGCAGATGCTCGTTCAAGGCTACAGTGTATATGGGTAGCCAGTGCATAGTTCCTGCTTTGTTGGGTATCTAAAATAGCAGGAGATAAGATCCCAGATGGCAGTTATGTGTCCACAGTGTCACTGTAAAGGTGGTGGACCGTGCTATCATGTCCCTGCCCCTGAAGACACCAAACGCATTGTAGTGTGAATTATGTCCTGTTTCTTCTGTATATATGGTTATGTGAATTGTATTGAGGTGTTTGCCAATGTATTGTGATATGGTAATGTATAGAGTGTGCAAAGTATTGTTAGTATAATATGCATAGTGTAGCAGTGTTATAGGGAATGTATAGTATAAGGTAAATAATGTAGTGCATAGTGTGTATGGTAAGGAAGCTCTGCCAAGCAACAGACAGCAGGGTCAGAAGATGTTAAATGTTGGGATTAGCCCACAGGGGGAGGGTTTAGTGATAAGGACAGGATTGTGCTTTCTGGATACAGTTTGAAGAGTAACAAGTGTGTAGTGTTGCCAAGGAGTGATCCACAGCTAGAAGAGACTGGAGCAAGGAATAGCGAGATCCTAAAGAGAGTTGCTGACGAGACTGAGAGACGTTCCTGGTTTGTCAGATAAGAAAACCTGAGGGCTTGTTAGTGCCGAAGGTAATGGACCTAAATAGGACTGATAGTGTGGGACTTTGGGTGTCCTGAGCAGTAAATCCAGGGCGTCCATAGTGATAGGATGCGGAACCATAAAGCAAGTAGAGAAATACTTGCTGATCAGGATTGTGGCCTAGAAGTTGGGTTGTGGCGATGTAGAGATGAAACAGATGTCAGATCTTCCGAAACTCTGAGACCCACAGTATCGCGACAATGAACCTCCCAGGGGCGAGCTGACAAGGTGGACCACCCCCAATACAGGGAGTGTTAGGGGCACACCCGAGGGAGACTATTGCCGCAGAGGCTGTTACCTGGGGACAGAAAGTAGGAGCGGAGAAGACACAGAACTGACTATAACAGAGATACGGGACAGGCAGGGTATAGCGGTAACCACAGAACAGGCAGGGTATGATGGATGCACAAAATGGAGCAAGGTATGACGGACGCACAGGACAGAGCAAGGTAAGGCGGACGCACAGGACAGAGCAAGGTAAGGCGGATGCACAAGACAGAGCAAGGTAAGGCGAACGCACAAGACAGCAAGGTATGGCGGGACCTGGGTAAATTGAGGACAAATGACAATCAGGCAAAGAGTAGGGGGAGAGGCTACCTGATATAGCAGGAGTTGCGCTGCACTTCCGGGTTAGGAACCCTCCAGGATCAGGAAGGGGAGGAGCGGAGGGAGCGAGGACGAGCCTGTGGGAGTGCGCGTGCGAAGCCAGAGCAGGAAGGTGAAGTGCGCCGGCGCTGAGAACCAGGATCCAGCGAAGAGGGAAGAAGAGAGACCAGGCGGCGCATGGACAGTCCGGGAGCACGCAGAGATGAATGCGCACGCCGGGAGCCGGAAGAAGACCCAGCAGAAGCGTCAGCAGTGGCACACCGGGACAGGTAAGTATGAGAAGAGCCAGAGGGGGAGGCGTGACAACAGATAAGCTGCAGAACCCTGGAGCAGTCTACAGATGAAGGATAGAGTGGGAATGAAAAGGCTTCTTACTTTGAAGGAAACATGCTTAAGACATAACCGCTATCCCTTTGTCACGCCGATAACGGCGATAAGGGCAGGACGGTGTACTGGGACCTGCACCTGTCCCTGCCACTATAATGGGGCCCTGGCTTTCCCTTATCTCAGGGGTACCTATGATGGTTAGGAGGCCTGAGCCGCCAGCATATCCCTGTCTCCTGTGCAGACCCTATTAGTGGCCCTCTCTCCCCGCCAGGGAGGTGGACTGCACCAGTGTATAAATACAACAATAAATAGGATATACAGACAAGGTAACTAAAAGTCTCAAACTCACCAAATGCTCACACAACCACAGAAGAAACACAGAGATGGGAAAAGAAGGAAAAAACAAGGAAGGAAAACAGGTTTAACATGCAACCAAAACAGCAGGCACCAATCTCTGTCAATAAACCTCCAAGCTCCAACACTACGCTCCTTCAACCTCCAAGCCAGGCAGCAGAACTGATCACTGACAATAGCTGTAGTCAAGGCTGGGTCTATATAGAGGAGAAGATTACAAAATCCACTTCAGCTGAGAGACCCAGCTCACAGCAACTCAGCAACAAGGTTAACTCCTGCACTGCTGGCACAAAGCAGCCAGGTCAGAATACAGGAGAAGAGCTTCTGTTCACTGTGTGTGAACGAGGCCCAGAGCGCTGCAATTCTCTGGAACCTCTCTGTTGCAGTAGCCCCGTGACACCCTTGTACATAACCCTTATCAAGTTCAGTAAAGTCCCCATGTTTGAACGGAAGTCTACTTTATTAATCTGTGAAATTTGTGGTCATGGCCAGCCAACACATCTGCTAAAGGTGGCCTACACAGGTGTAAGGCCCATACAACACTGACTCCAACACCCTGCCTGGACCTACTCTTTCATGTAGCGTACCCGTGCATGAGAGAAGACTAGTACCTCGCCCACGGCTACCGACCCGTGCAGCGCATATTACCAAGATGGTTGGCCTCGGTAATGTAAATTCTGTACCAGTAACACTAGGTTACTGCTTGAGCTGTGACTGCCTGGAATATCGAGATCGGTGAGGCTTCTACATTTACTTTGTTCATTATACCTGAAGAAAGGACTGTTTATGTTATTCATTAGTATTGTAGAAAAGCTGTTTTTGTTTTGGAGCTGTAAAATTAATGATGAACAATAAACTTTATGCTGTTTCGATATAAAAAGCCCTGTGCCGGTGCAAAGCCAAGCGGCTACCAGAGAACCTATACACCACGATTATGGTGATTGCAATGTGGTTACCTGGTTAGGGACCCACTCACATGTCTTTTGCTCTCCTGAACTACACCTTTGCTACGCTACTTTGCTTCTCATTGGATTTTTACATAATCAAATATGAAGAAGGACTGAGGACATTTTTTGATGATTTTTTTTTTAAGAGAGACCTTTCTGATCTCAGCAGCATAATATAATGTGGATCAGACGTTGATGAGGTAGAATCCGAGTCCTGTCATGTGCAAGGCAGGAAATGTCAGGGAGTTGGACAGACAGGATGCATGCGAGGATCAGCACTGCCGAGTGGTCAAAGTTCAGCCATTGCTGCTTACTTTTCTCACGTCAGTTGACATGCGAGACGTCAGTTATGATTCATGAACAGCTGACGAGCGGAAACAGACCTGAGAAATCCGAGATAAGGGAGCGTTTTATTACATGCAAGGAGGGGGTGAGGGCAGCACCTGCAAGAAAAAAAAAGAAATTAAAAACGCAAGAAAATGTCTTTTTCCATGGTTTTACGTGCAGCATTTTTTTGATGCTCAGCATTTTTTCAAATTACCCTCAAACTAGCATGAATAGGTCAGATGGGAACCAGAGCCTCAGATACTTTGATCTATAGGGCAAAAGTGTCAGATTCACAGATATTATTGATTACTAGGGGATTGCAGAAATGTCTATGTTACATGGTAACTGTAGGCAAGGTTGACGATTCTGTGGCTGCATTTTCTTCTCCATATTATTCCTGGTCTGACGGTGGTTCTTGTAATCGGGCCTAACACCGTCATGATCGGTGGAGATCCCAGCAGTCAGATCTTCTTCAGTGGATATATGTTTATCACCTACTCTTTGTATAAGTTAAGAATAAATTATCTTTGAGAACCCGTTTATCAGTGATCCTGCAGGGAGTGCCATTGACAAGTACTAACAGAAAACCAAAAGAAATGTGAATGTATAAGGCTACGTTCACATTAGCGTTGCATCGGGCGCAGCCGCGGCGACGCATGCGTCATGCGCCCCTATATTTAACATGGAGGCGCATGGACATGCGTTGTCTTGCGTTTTGTGACGCATGCGGCATTTTTGGCGCAAGCGTCAGGGCGCAGAGGACGCAGCAAGTTGCATTTTTTTGTGTCCAAAATCAAGCCAAAAATGGACGCATGCGTCACAAAACAATACATTTTTGCATGCGTTTTGCATGCGTTGTGCGTCGCCGACGCAACACACAACAACGCAAATGTGAACGTAGCCTAATTGGTTGAAAACGGAGTAAAGTTTTCAATTACCGTATGTGGATTTTATACAATTTGAATTTGTAAGATACTGTGAATTAAATGCTAGATTTACTGTTGTTAGAGCGGCCCTAACTCCAGCTTAGAAGTTTCTGGCATACAGTCAATGACAAAAGAGAAATACACAAAGTTGTGATTTCCAAAAATCTCCAGGTTTTGTTGTAGTGTTCATATGCTTTATACCCTTCATAAATGTAGGCGTTCTCTATATAAATTTGGGCGGTTCATACATAAAAGCAAATGACAAAATTCATAGCTGCATAATAAGTAAAAGACACTCCCCATGGCCATCCAACTTAGTCAAAACCTTCAACAGTTTCTTGTTGCAGCGTGTTCGAACACGAATGTTTAAAACATTATTTGGGTTTTATCGGATGATTCTTTTTCCTCATGTGCCATCTACAGCTCTGGCAAAAATTAAGAGACCACCACATCAAAACCCTGTCATGGGCAGCCCAATCTCCAAACCTGAACCCCAAAGAAAACCTCTGGAATGTAATCAAGAGGATGATGGATCGTCACAAGCCATCAACTGCTTAAATTTTTGCGCCAGAAGCAGTGTGAAAGACTGGTGGAAAGCATGCCAAGACGCATGAAAGCTGTGATTAAAAATCATGGTTATTCCACGCCTTCTGATGAAGAACCGCGAAACGTGTGTTGAGGCGGCAGGCTCGGGTCCAGGTTTTCCACCACATGTAAGCTATATGACGGCACAGGCACCTTATGTTTAATTTATGTGAATTCCCATGAACCAGCACCTCTTTTTTTCTATGGGACAACCTGTGCAATAGCTGCTCAAAATATTAACTTCATTATGATATTACGTGACTGCTTGTAGCCTTATTACACAGAGATTCCTGTGCACATGCACTTTATATGTTTTTAATGGGACAATCCTTCCAATAGGCTTCAATATTTAAATTCCATTTTTTTATATTCATTTAGAATTTTATTAATAACCGTCTCATTTGTAGGCTTCTATATATAGGTAATTTTTAAAAGATAATTTGTGCAATTTTGCCTTTGGTATTTTTTTGATCAGTTGTACTATAATATTGATTAATTATGGTCCTTATGAGAGAGCTTGTGTTATATTTGGATTTATTGATAACAATTTGCAGATAATTAATATTCTATATATTGTGCATAACTTATTCAGCTTTACATTACGACTGAATTCCCCCTTTACCCTGCTTGGTTAGCGATACGCTGATGAATGATATTAATATTATGTTTTGGTTATAATAAAGCAATTAATCTTGCAAAAGATACCCTGGACCTCATCTCTTTTGTATTTAGAGGTTTTTTTCTGTGTTATTCCACACAATATTGATTTCTGAACTCTTCCTGAGTTAAAACATTAGTTTTGTTGTGCCTTTTTCACACTTCCGTCTTGTAGTCCCGTCGAGATACGTTGTTTTTTGAGAAAACAGGATCCTGTATTTTCTCATAGACTTGTATTAGCGACGTATCGCGATGGATGGCCACACGTTTCGTCCGTCGTGCACTGGACCCTGCGGAATATGACAGCCCATCTTTTCCAAAAAACGTTCCATGAAACGTTTTTTTGTCCGCAGTGGAAAAACGTTACCCGACGAGGCATACTTCGTTCCACAGAATGGGAGCCTATGGACACTGGATCCTGCGCACACTGTGAAACGCAGGAATCCAGTGACGGATGCAGTTTTTACTTCTGAGCGTGCCTGTTAGCATATTCCAACCCGGGGAAAAGTCTCTCTCTCTCTCTTCCCCGGAAATTTCTCAATTGAAATTCAGGCAACAACGTGTGTAACGCATCCGTCAAAACACTGGATGCATTACACACATTTTTCACTATTTTCACGACGTACGTCGATACGTCACAACAACGCATTACGACGCCCGCCAGCAGACAGAAGTCTGAGGCCGGCGTCACACTTGCGAGTTTTACGGACGTAAGAGCGCAGAAACTACGTCCGTAAAACTCGCAAAAAATACGGCACAATTATTCTCTATGCCCCTGCTCCTATCTGCCGTATTAAAATGATCAGTATTATACGGCTTTCTACGGCCGTAGAAAATCGCAGCATGCTGCGTTTGTCACCGTATTGCGCAAATAAAACGTCAATGAAAGTCTATGGAAGCCCCAAAAATACAGATTACACACGGACCAGCAGTGTGACTTGCGAGAAATACGCAACGCTGTTAGAGAGAAAAGCCGGCAATTCAGTGCGGTGTACAGTAAAATCACACTGACAGCTTCCAGTAGAATAGGTAGAATAAATGTGTACACATAGAATAGGTATATATATATATATATATATATATATGTCAGTGAGACACATAGATGTATATATATTAATATTTCATCCAGCGCGATATAGCAGAAAGCCGGTAATTCAATTACCGGCTTTTGCTGTCTCCTTCCTAAACCCGACATGATATGAGACCTGGTTTACATACAGTAAACCATCTCATATCCCCATTTTTTTTTGCATATTCCACACTACTAATGTCAGTAGTGTGTCTATGCAAAATTTGGCCGTTCTAGCTAGTAAATTAAGGGGTTAAATGGCGGAAAAAATTGGCGTGGGCTCCCGCGCAATTTTCTCCGCCAGAGTAGTAAAGCCAGTGACTGAGGGCAGATATTAATAGCCTGGAGAGGGTCCACGGTTATTGCCCCCCCCCCCCGGCTAAAAACATCTGCCCCCAGCCACCCCAGAAAAGGCACATCTGGAAGATGCACCTATTCTGGCACTTGGCCACTCTCTTCCCACTCCCGTGTGGCGGTGGGATATGGGGTAATGAAGGGTTAATGCCACCTTGCTATTGTAAGGTGACATTAAGCCAAATTAATAATGGAGAGGCGTCAATTATGACACCTATCCATTATTAATCCAATACTAGTAAAGGGTTAAAAAAAACACACACACACATTATTAAAAATCAATTTAATGAAAAAAAACACAAAGGTTGTTGTATTAATTTATTCTACTCTCAATCCAATCACTGAAGACCCTCGATCTGTAAATCAAAAAAAAATAATACACCAAGAATATACATACCTTCCGAGGATCTGTAAGGTCCAACGATGTAAATCCTTCTGAAGGGGTTAAAATATTTTGCAGGCAGGAGTTCTGTTAATGCAGCGGTGCTCCTGGCTGCAAAACCCCGGGGAATGAAGGTAAAGTAGGTCAATGACCTATATTTAGCTTCATTTGCGGTGAGGCGCCCTCTGCTGGCTGTTCCTAGATCGTGGGAACTTTCCTAGAAAGCTCCCTGGCTCGAGATCATAAGAGGACAACCAGCAGAGGGCGCCTCACCGCAAATGAAGCTAAATATAGGTCATTGACCTACTTTACCTTCATTCGCTGGGGTTTTGCAGGCAGGAGTAGCGCTGTATTAACAGAACTCCTGCCTGCAAAATACTTTAACCCCTTCAGATGGATCTACATCGTTGGACCTTACAGATCCTCGGAAGGTATGTACAGGTCCTTCTCAAAAAAATTAGCATATAGTGTTAAATTTCATTATTTACCATAATGTAATGATTACAATTAAACTTTCATATATTATAGATTCATTATCCACCAACTGAAATTTGTCAGGTCTTTTATTGTTTTAATACTGATGATTTTGGCATACAACTCCTGATAACCCAAAAAACCTGTCTCAATAAATTAGCATATCAAGAAAAGGTTCTCTAAACGACCTATTACCCTAATCTTCTGAATCAACTAATTAACTCTAAACACATGCAAAAGATACCTGAGGCTTTTATAAACTCCCTGCCTGGTTCATTACTCAAAACCCCCATCATGGGTAAGACTAGCGACCTGACAGATGTCAAGAAGGCCATCATTGACACCCTCAAGCAAGAGGGTAAGACCCAGAAAGAAATTTCTCAACAAATAGGCTGTTCCCAGAGTGCTGTATCAAGGCACCTCAATGGTAAGTCTGTTGGAAGGAAACAATGTGGCAGAAAACGCTGTACAACGAGAAGAGGAGACCGGACCCTGAGGAAGATTGTGGAGAAGGACCGATTCCAGACCTTGGGGAACCTGAGGAAGCAGTGGACTGAGTCTGGTGTGGAAACATCCAGAGCCACCGTGCACAGGCGTGTGCAGGAAATGGGCTACAGGTGCCGCATTCCCCAGGTAAAGCCACTTTTGAACCATAAACAGCGGCAGAGGCGCCTGACCTGGGCTACAGAGAAGCAGAACTGGACTGTTGCTAAGTGGTCCCAAGTACTTTTTTCTGATGAAAGCAAATGTTGCATGTCATTCGGAAATCAAGGTGCCAGAGTCTGGAGGAAGACTGGGGAGAAGGAAATGCCAAAATGCCTGAAGTCCAGTGTCAAGTACCCACAGTCAGTGACGGTGTGGGGTGCCATGTCAGCTGCTGGTGTTGGTCCACTGTGTTTCATCAAGGGCAGGGTCAATGCAGCTAGCTATCAGGAGATTTTGGAGCACTTCATGCTTCCATCGGCTGAAATGCTTTATGGAGATGAAGATTTCATTTTTCAGCACGACCTGGCACCTGCTCACAGTGCCAAAACCACTGGTAAATGGTTTACTGACCATGGTATTACTGTGCTCAATTGGCCTGCCAACTCTCCTGACCTGAACCCCATAGAGAATCTGTGGGATATTGTGAAGAGAAAGTTGAGAGACGCAAGACCCAACACTCTGGATGAGCTTAAGGCCGCTATTGAAGCATCCTGGGCCTCCATAACATCTCAGCAGTGTCACAGGCTGATTGCCTCCATGCGACGCCGCATTGAAGCAGTCATTTCTGCCAAAGGATTCCCGACCAAGTATTGAGTGCATAACTGAACATTATTATTTGATGGTTTTTTTGTTTGTTATTTAAAAACACTTTTTTTTGATTGGATGGGTGAAATATGCTAATTTATTGAGACAGGTTTTTTGGGTTATCAGGAGTTGTATGCCAAAATCATCAGTATTAAAACAATAAAAGACCTGACAAATTTCAGTTGGTGGATAATGAATCTATAATATATGAAAGTTTAATTGTAATCATTACATTATGGTAAATAATGAAATTTAACACTATATGCTAATTTTTTGAGAAGGACCTGTATATTCTTGGTTTATTATTTCTTTTTGATTTACAGATCGAGGGTCTTCAGTGAGTGGATTGAGAGTAGAATAAATTAATACAACAACCTGTGTGTTTTTTTCATTAAATTAATTTTTAATAATGTGTGTGTGTTTTTTTTTTAACCCTTTACTAGTATTGGATTAATAATGGATAGGTGTCATATTTGACGCCTCTCCATTATTAATCTGGCTTAATGTCACCTTACAATAGCAAGGTGGCATTAACCCTTCATTACCCCATATCCCACCGCTACACGGGAATGGGAAGAGAGTGGCCAAGTGCCAGAATAGGCGCATCTTCCAGATGTGCCTTTTCTGGGGTGGCTGGGGGCAGGTGTTTTTAGCCAGGGGGGCCAATAACCATGGACCCTCTCCAGGCTATTAATATCTGCCCTCAGTCACTGGCTTTACCACTCTGGCGGAGAAAATTGTGCGGGAGCCCACGCCAATTTTTTCCGCCATTTAACCCCTTAATTTACTAGCTAGAACGGCCAAATTTTGCATAGACACACTACTGACATTAGTAGTGTGGAATATGCAAAAAAAATGGGGATATGAGATGGTTTACTCTATGTAAACCAGGTCTCATATCATGTCGGGTTTTAGGAAAGAGAAAGCAAAAGCCGGTAATTGAATTACCGGCTTTCTGCTATATCGCGCTGGATGAAATATTAATATATATACATATATGTGTCTCAATGACATATATACAGTGGGGCAAAAAAGTATTTAGTCAGTCAGCAATAGTGCAAGTTCCACCACTTAAAAAGATGAGAGGCGTCTGTAATTTACATCATAGGTAGACCTCAACTATGGGAGACAAACTGAGAAAAAAAAATCCATAAAAACACATTGTCTGTTTTTTTAACAATTTATTTGCATATTATGGTGAAAAATAAGTATTTGGTCAGAAACAAAATTTCATCTCAATACTTTGTAATATATCCTTTGTTGGCAATGACAGAGGTCAAACGTTTTCTGTAAGTCTTCACAAGGTTGCCACACACTGTTGTTGGTATGTTGGCCCATTCCTCCATGCAGATCTCCTCTAGAGCAGTGATGTTTTTGGCTTTTCGCTTGGCAACACGGACTTTCAACTCCCTCCAAAGGTTTTCTATAGGGTTGAGATCTGGAGACTGGCTAGGCCACTCCAGGACCTTGAAATGCTTCTTACGAAGCCACTCCTTCGTTGCCCTGGCAGTGTGCTTTGGATCATTGTCATGTTGAAAGACCCAGCCACGTTTCATCTTCAATGCCCTTGCTGATGGAATGAGGTTTGCACTCAAAATCTCACGATACATGGCCCCATTCATTCTTTCATGTACCCGGATCAGTCGTCCTGGCCCCTTTGCAGAGAAACAGCCCCAAAGCATGATGTTTCCACCACCATGCTTTACAGTAGGTATGGTGTTTGATGGATGCAACTCAGTATTCTTTTTCCTCCAAACACGACAAGTTGTGTTTCTACCAAACAGTTCCAGTTTGGTTTCATCAGACCATAAGACATTCTCCCAAAACTCCTCTGGATCATCCAAATGCTCTCTAGCAAACTTCAGACGGGCCCGGACATGTACTGGCTTAAGCAGTGGGACACGTCTGGCACTGCAGGATCTGAGTCCATGGTGGCGTAGTGTGTTACTTATGGTAGGCCTTGTTACATTGGTCCCAGCTCTCTGCAGTTCATTCACTAGGTCCCCCCGCGTGGTTCTGGGATTTTTGCTCACCGTTCTTGTGATCATTCTGACCCCACGGGGTGGGATTTTGCGTGGAGCCCCAGATCGAGGGAGATTATCAGTGGTCTTGTATGTCTTCCATTTTCTAATTATTGCTCCCACTGTTGATTTCTTTACTCCAAGCTGGTTGGCTATTGCAGATTCAGTCTTCCCAGCCTGGTGCAGGGCTACAATTTTGTTTCTGGTGTCCTTTGAAAGCTCTTTGGTCTTCACCATAGTGGAGTTTGGAGTCAGACTGTTTGAGGGTGTGCACAGGTGTCTTTTTATACTGATAACAAGTTTAAACAGGTGCCATTACTACAGGTAATGAGTGGAGGAAAGAGGAGACTCTTAAAGAAGAAGTTACAGGTCTGTGAGAGCCAGAAATCTTGATTGTTTGTTTCTGACCAAATACTTATTTTCCACCATAATATGCAAATAAATTGTTAAAAAAACAGACAATGTGATTTTCTGGATTTTTTTTTCTCAGTTTGTCTCCCATAGTTGAGGTCTACCTATGATGTAAATTACAGACGCCTCTCATCTTTTTAAGTGGTGGCACTTGCACTATTGCTGACTGACTAAATACTTTTTTGCCCCACTGTATGTATATAGACAGTATATATGGGTTTTTGGTTTTTTTTACACATGGATCCCTTGTATAGCCGTATGTCGGTTTTGCAAGCCTGCGATAAAAACACGCAATACGGCTGCCATACGGATTACATACGGAGGATGCCATGCGCAAAAAACGGTGACACACCCTGCCTACGGAGGAGCTACGGAACACTATTTTCGGGACTTTTCAGCGTATTACGGCCGTAATATACGGACCATATTTTCATACGCTGTGTGTGACGCCGGCCTGAAAGAGGCCTATATGATTATGAACTTGTTTGCTTTGCATTATTTGAGGTCTGAAAGCACTTTTTTTAAATTTTGACTATTTCTCCTTTTTAGAGAAAAAAAATACAAGATTTATTGCTTGGAACTTCGGAGACATGTCAGTAGTTTATAGAATAAATGAACAATTTACATTTTACTGAAAAATATACCTATAAAGAGAAAGATCAGACAAAATGAACATTTTGCAGTGGTCTCTTAATTTTTTCCAGAGCTGTGTATGAAATCCATATCCAATCCTTTAGGTCTTAAAAATTAAAAATGTTTTACAGACTCGGTCATCAGAACGAGCTCACTGACAGTTTCACTATTAAAGGGAACCTGCCCCAGTTTTTTCATACATGAACCTATACCACCACCTTCCCTCAGCATTTGTGCCGCATTCCAGAAAGTTGTATATTATGTCATGAGTTTCCTGCATATCACCCCCAAAAAAATTTGAAGTGCTCCAGTGAAAATTGCAGAAGAGGAGTTTAATTCAAGTGGCCAGGAACAAAACAATATGCGTAAAATGGTTCCGATACGCAGGAGCCCGAAATACATGCTGGAGTATACAGTTAGGTTTTAGGCTCTGCCCGTAGTAGGGCAGAACAGAGTGCACCAGTGCCAGCTGGCAATGTCCCAGCCCAGGCGTGAGATTTCATTTGGCTATGTGAATGATGCCAAACGTGTCATCCACAACAATCACATCGGGAGAACGTCCTTTAGCTGTGGTGCGGAGGGACAGGTGCAGCTGCAATGATACCCATCGGACTGGACAGTCGAAAGTTTTATACATCATTGGAGCACTTCAAAAGTTTTTTTAGGGATATAAAGGGGAGCCAGGACCTAAATACAACTTTCTGGAATGCAGCACAGGTGCTGAGGAAGGTGGTGGTATTGGTTCAAACATGAAAAAACTGGTGACAGATTCCCTTTAACTCTTTTGCAGTCTTCTATGTACCATGATATATAGAGGCTGTAGAAGACAAACAGACCAAAGTTTCTAACAAAACCCAATTACAAAAATACATAAAGAGGAAAAAAACAGCTTCCACCTCTTTTCAACCCCATCTCAGGCGGCAACCATAGAGGAAGGGGCAAAAGAGCTGATGAATTCCCAGCGGCTGCAGAACGTGACTTAGCTGGTCAGACCAGTAAGTTTTTCCATCCTGTGCGGGTTACCTTCTCAGGTATAATGCCCATTCTGATCTATACTGTATATAGACTTGGATAATTTTTTTATTCCCACAGGGCTGCTAATAGATGAGACGTGTTTGCAGATGTTATAATAAGAAATAAACGAGGAGGAGGATGCCTCGGCGAATACTTGTCTTGGTGGCTTTCTCGGGTTGACTAGGAAGAAGGTTTTTCCGATTTTGTCAGATTTTTAATTTTTAAATCAGAATTAGATTATTACATTTTTGTGGTTTATTCACATTTTCTGGGATTTACAGAGCTTTGGCTTCCGATAATCCTGTGGCTTATTAAATACAATGGCACTAACTGCTTATTTTTAACTGGGGCGTCCTGGCAAGAAATCTCCAGGGGCCCGAACTCCTATTCCGATAGGTTGGCTTATACTTATGGGCTAATTTGCATATTCATGAGTACAAATATAATCCCTGGACGCCAAACACGAGAGGAGAGAGACAAATTACATCGACAGCACACGATTCATCTCGTGCTATTTCCATCGCTGCTTAAACTAGGGCACAATGTGCCGCTCGTCTCGCTCTCTACAGCGAGGCCGGAAATCTGTCTTATTAAACACTAGATGGTGGCCCGATTCTAACGCATCGGGTATTCTAGAATATGCATGTCCACGTAGTATATTGCCCAGCCACGTAGTATATTGCACAGCCCACGTAGTATATTGCACAGCCCACGTAGTATGTTGCCCAGCCACGTAGTATATTGCCCAGTCACGTAGTATATTGCCCAGCCACGTAGTATATTGCCCAGTGACGTAGTATATTGCACAGCCACGTAGTATATTGCACAGCCCACATAGTATATTGCCCAGTGACGTAGTATATTGCCCAGCCACGTAGTATATTGCCCAGTCACGTAGTATATTGCCCAGTGACATAGTATACAGCACAGAGCCACGTAGTATACAGCACAGAGCCACGTAGTATATTGCCCAGCCACGTAGTATATTGCCCAGCTACGTAGTATATTGCCCAGCCACGTAGTATATTGCCCAGTCACATAGTATATTGCCCAGCCACATAGTATATTGGCCAGTCACGTAGTATATTGCCCAGCTACGTAGTATATTGCCCAGCCACATAGTATATTGCACAGCCACGTAGTATATTGCCCAGTGACATAGTATATTGCCCAGCCACGTAGTATATTGCCCAGTCACGTAGTATATTGCCCAGCCACGTAGTATATTGCCCAGCCACGTAGTATATTGCCCAGCCACGTAGTATATTGCACAGCCCACGTAGTATATTGCCCAGTGACGTAATATATTGCCCAGCCACATAGTATATTGCCCAGTCACGTAGTATATTGCCCAGTGACGTAGTATATTGCCCAGTGACGTAGTATATTGCCCAGTGACGTAGTATACAGCACAGAGCCACGTAGTATATTGCCCAGTGACGTAGTATATTGCCCAGTGACGTAGTATACAGCACAGAGCCACGTAGTATATTGCCCAGCCACGTAGTATATTGGCCAGTCATGTAGTATATTGCCCAGCTACGTAGTATATTGCCCAGCCACATAGTATATTGCCCAGTCACGTAGTATATTGCCCAGCCACGTAGTATATTGGCCAGTCACGTAGTATATTGCCCAGCTATGTAGTATATTGCCCAGCCACGTATGTCACAGGTTAAAAAATAAAAAATAAACATATACTCACCTTCCGAGGTCCCCTTGTAGTTCAGTCACATGACCGTGACGTCATGGCAGGTCCTTCTCGCGCAGGCGCGCAGGACATGTGATGACGTTGCGGTCACATGACCGTGACAGCATGGCAGGTCCTTCTCACGCAGGCGCGCAGGACCTGTGATGACGTCGCGGTCACATGACCGTGACGTCATGGCAGGTCCGTCTCCCATACTATTCTTGGCACCGGAACCTGCTCCTTGCATGGAGCGGTCACCGGAGCGTTGCGAAAGGTGAGTATATAATGATTTTGTATTTTTTTTAATCATTTTTAACATGAGATGTTTTTACTATTGACGCTGTATAGGCAGCATCAATAGTAAAAACTTGGTCACACAGGGTTAATAGCGGCGGTAACGGAGTGAGTTACCTGCGGCATAACGCGGTCCGTTACCGCTGGCATTAACCCTGTGTGAGCGGTGACTGCGGGGAGTATGGAGCGGGCGCCGGGTGCTGACTGCAGGGGAGGGACTAATCGTACTGGGGCCATCGCTGATTGGTCACGGCAGCCATGACAGGCAGCTGGCAAGGCCAATCAGCGACTTGGATTCCATGACAGACAGAGGCCGCGACCAATGAATATCCGTGACAGACAGACAGACAGAAGGACAGAAAGACGGAAGTGACTCTTAGACAATTATATAGTAGATCCGTCCATGAGTTTCTTAACTCCAAAGACTGGGGACTCCCATTCACTTGGGGGAAAATGGTCATAAATCGAAGCAATATTCTAAATAGTTGCTTATGTTCTCAGACTGGGCTCCAGATTTTCCATGTGTCTCATACGTAACACCGGTCGGTTGGGTGGCTTTGTAGCAGTAAGTAATCAAGTCAATATTAGCCACCTTTCATCTTACCCCTCGTCTTCCACTCTAATAAAAAAAAATGGCAGACCCATAAGTGAGTGTTAGTGATGAATAAATCTGTCCAAATTCAGATCTGCCAATTTGATTGAATTTGGTCCAGAAGTTGGATTTCCATCAAGTTAATTCTTATTATGCTCTGGGGTCTCTTCGGACCCCAAAGCATAATAAGTGTAAAGGTTAAAAAAAAAAAAAGTCTCACCTGTTCAGCTCCCAGTTTGGTCCTCTGCTTGTTGGCTTCGGCTAGATTCTCTTTTGCTCTTCATGGCAATTGATGATCTCTTCTGCGTCTTTCTTCACCCTCACCCTGAACCGGAACTTTCTTTGCCTAGTAAGCCTTGGGTGACACACGCCGTGAAGTCCCTGACATCATGACGTGCATCGTGAAGTCCTGACTTATGTCTCCCGAATCACCGACTCAGCACAGAAAGCACCAGCATAAAGTGATGGAAGGATCAGAAGAGGCTGTCACCTGCCATTATCACAAGGAAAGACTGGAGCTGGAGGGAGCCATCAAAGAACTGGGAGCTGCGGAAGCGGGATAGGTCACAGGCGAGGTGGCATACTATATTTTTTTGTGCGTGGGGGGATCACTTTCCAAGTCATCTAAAATTAAGTTAAATAGTAGTCAACCGGCTTCCATTTGAGTAGGTTCGCGCTGAGCGATTCACAAAAGAATTTTGATCCAATTTTTTTGTTTAATTCGAGGTGAATTTGTTTGGCATCAAAGCAATTTGCTCATTTCTATTAGATGTCCCGAACAATGACTCAGATTTTCCTATTCTGTCAACAAGATAAAATGTTGACTGCTCTTTGACATAATTTTGCTAATGTTACTAGTTTGGATGGTGGCATTTTACGTCCCATAAGATGACCCGTTATTACATCAGATTGCATTATAACGCTGGCTGATTTCTCTTCTTCTACTGCTGCCGATGGTAAATTTTTTTAGAAGTCACTTTCCCGCTTGGATCAGAGGTTTCCACTGATGAATCCACCAGAGACCATAAGACGAGGAATTTAATAATCACTACATGAATCGTCCATATCAATAATGAGCAGCGAATGGATTAATGATGGAGACAGAAAAGACATTTCCACATTACACTGCCAACCTGATGGATTATAGAAATTAAATTCTCTGCTTTGAGTCTTCTCATCTCTTGTTAAGACTTATTTCCCACTCATTGCTTGCAATACAATGTGACTGGTAATGGACAGCAGTCATTGCATCTGAGATTACACTGCTGTCCAGTAAGATCAGGGCTTTTGCCTTAGGGTACCGTCACACAGTGGCACTTTGATCGCTAGGACGGCACGATCCGTGACGTTCCAGCGATATCGTTACGATCTCGCTGTGTCTGACACGCTACTGCGATCAGGGACCCCGCTGAGAATCGTACGTCGTAGCAGATCGTCTGAAACTTTATTTTGTCGCTGGATCTCCCGCTGCGTGTGTGACGCCGATTCAGCAATGTCTTCACTGGTAACCAGGGTAAACATCGGGTTACTAAGCGCAGGGCCGCACTTAGTAACCCGCTGTTTACCCTGGTTACCAGCGTAAACGTAAAAAAAACAAACACTACATACTTACCTTCAGCTGTCTGTCCCCGGCGCTCTGCTTCTCTGCACTCCTCCTGCATCCTGTGTCAGCGCCGGCCAGCCAGAAAGCACAGCGGTGACGTCACTGCTCTGCTTTACGGCTGACCGGCGCTGACAGTGCAGAGGAAAGCACAGCGCCGGAGGACAGACACGGAATGTAAGTATGTAATGTTTGGTTTTTTTACGTTTACGCTGGTAACCATGGTAAACATCGGGTTACTAAGCGCGGCCCTGCGCTTAGTAACCCGATGTTTACCCTGGTTACCAGGGGACTTCGGGATCGTTGGTCGCTGGAGAGCTGTCTGTGTGACAGCTCTCCAGCGACCACACAGCGACGCTGCAGCGATCGACATCGTTGTCGTATCGCTGCAGCGTCGTTTCAGTGTGACGGTGCCCTTAGAATGTAATTGTGACTTTATCTTCACTGTTTTTTTCACCGTCTCTGATTGGTTGAAAAGTGTGCAGATCCCTTTCTATGATTCTCAGACACACAGCTGTTTGTAATGTGCAACTACTGAGAAGTACGGTAGATTCTTTACCTCATTATATCTTTGTGGAAGTCTAATATTTTTACTGATTGAAGTTTTTCGGGTTCAAGTAATAAAAGTCTATGTGTTTAGAACTTTAAGAGTTAAGTCAGTTATCTTCTCATATAACTTACTTGACAAACCTGAACCCCCAATAAGATGGTGAAAAATTAAGTAATTCTTGTGTATATCACTCAAACCTGCAGATATCAAGTTAGGTATAATCTGGCATGAGGGCGTATGAAATGGCTTAGGCCATAATATACCTTGTGTATAATTAAGCCTAGGCCGCTTTAATAGTCTGATCTCGGGGTATAAAATGGACAGCAGCTGCCCGGAGGGTCAGAGACATGGGTACGAGGCACAGGTGAGCAGAGGCGAAGATGTGGTCAGACAGGTCAGGGCTGGCAGCACGAGTTTCATATGTGTAGACGAGGTCAGGATTAATGGGTAGGCACGCTGGGTCAGAAAACAGGAGAGACAATACAAGAAAGCACCCTACAGAAATCTAGACAAAAACTGAACTAGATCCTTAGATCAGCCAAAGAGTGATGGGAGGAGCTGCCTAATAAATCCTCTGCTGCTTGGGGATAGGCCAGAGAATCTTACCATTGCAGGGCATGATGGGGTTAAATACTTGCAGAAAGTGGTCGCGGTGCCTCACTATAGACAGCAGCAGCCCAAAGATAAAGTAGTGTTGGAAATGCTTCAAGACAGTGAGACAGCTCACTACTGGGGAGAGCAGAGCAGTGACCACAGTGAGTAGGGCAGTGCTTACCACATACGCGAGTCACCGGACTGACTCAGGGCAAGGTCTTAGTACGCTTTTTGCGTTTCTTCAATGAGATATGGAGCTAGGACCTCTGTCCATTGCTCTGGGGACAGAGTGTCCCTGTCTGCCACCAGTCAGGAAAGCCTCAAAGTCGTACTCCAGAGTAATTTTCTGTAAGGCCTTCTTTACTGTTCGTCCCACATAGTTACCGTCACTTGGCTGGCAGGAGGGGCCGTCTCCCTGATGTGGACACGTTCTGCCCAGAGAGCCATTTGCTGCTGGATCAGGAGTTTGTTGGTTTCTTGTTTGCACTGCTGCTACAGATTGGCCTGGACCAATTGCTTAACAAGCTCCTCCATGCTTTCATACCGTGTTTGCCATGGTCTGTAAATTGTAGTCACCTCTGCTCTTTGGGACTTTATGCCCGCATTCACACACTGATTGTAGGGTTTCAGCTCTCTGTTGGCCATTTGAATATGCAGCAGCACATTTTTTTTTTTTTATATACAGTGGGGCAAAAAAGTATTTAGTCAGTCAGCAATAGTGCAAGTTCCACCACTTAAAAAGATGAGAGGCGTCTGTAATTTACATCATAGGTAGACCTCAACTATGGGAGACAAACTGAGAAAAAAAAATCCAGAAAATCACATTGTCTGTTTTTTTATCATTTTTTTTTGCATATTATGGTGGAAAATAAGTATTTGGTCAGAAACAAACAATCAAGATTTCTGGCTCTCACAGACCTGTAACTTCTTCTTTAAGAGTCTCCTCTTTCCTCCACTCATTACCTGTAGTAATGGCACCTGTTTAAACTTGTTATCAGTATAAAAAGACACCTGTGCACACCCTCAAACAGTCTGACTCCAAACTCCACTATGGTGAAGACCAAAGAGCTGTCAAAGGACACCAGAAACAAAATTGTAGCCCTGCACCAGGCTGGGAAGACTGAATCTGCAATAGCCAACCAGCTTTGAGTGAAGAAATCAACAGTGGGAGCAATAATTAGAAAATGGAAGACATACAAGACCACTGATAATCTCCCTCGATCTGGGGCTCCACGCAAAATCCCACCCCGTGGGGTCAGAATGATCACAAGAACGGTGAGCAAAAATCCCAGAACCACGCGGGGGGACCTAGTGAATGAACTGCAGAGAGCTGGGACCAATGTAACAAGGCCTACCATAAGTAACACACTACGCCACCATGGACTCAGATCCTGCAGTGCCAGACGTGTCCCACTGCTTAAGCCAGTACATGTCCGGGCCCGTCTGAAGTTTGCTAGAGAGCATTTGGATGATCCAGAGGAGTTTTGGGAGAATGTCCTATGGTCTGATGAAACCAAACTGGAACTGTTTGGTAGAAACAACTTGTCGTG
Source organism: Ranitomeya imitator (assembly GCF_032444005.1). Lineage (NCBI taxonomy): Eukaryota > Metazoa > Chordata > Amphibia > Anura > Dendrobatidae > Ranitomeya > Ranitomeya imitator. The sequence continues at coordinate 72,560,757 of NC_091282.1, read as the reverse complement.
TTTGGAGGAAAAAGAATACTGAGTTGCATCCATCAAACACCATACCTACTGTAAAGCATGGTGGTGGAAACATCATGCTTTGGGGCTGTTTCTCTGCAAAGGGGCCAGGACGACTGATCCGGGTACATGAAAGAATGAATGGGGCCATGTATCGTGAGATTTTGAGTGCAAACCTCCTTCCATCAGCAAGGGCATTGAAGATGAAACGTGGCTGGGTCTTTCAACATGACAATGATCCAAAGCACACCGCCAGGGCAACGAAGGAGTGGCTTCGTAAGAAGCATTTCAAGGTCCTGGAGTGGCCTAGCCAGTCTCCAGATCTCAACCCTATAGAAAACCTTTGGAGGGAGTTGAAAGTCCGTGTTGCCAAGCGAAAAGCCAAAAACATCACTGCTCTAGAGGAGATCTGCATGGAGGAATGGGCCAACATACCACCAACAGTGTGTGGCAACCTTGTGAAGACTTACAGAAAACGTTTGACCTCTGTCATTGCCAACAAAGGATATATTACAAAGTATTGAGATGAAATTTTGTTTCTGACCAAATACTTATTTTCCACCATAATATGCAAATAAAATGTTAAAAAAACAGACAATGTGATTTTCTGGATTTTTTTTTCTCAGTTTGTCTCCCATAGTTGAGGTCTACCTATGATGTAAATTACAGACACCTCTCATCTTTTTAAGTGGTGGAACTTGCACTATTGCTGACTGACTAAATACTTTTTTGCCCCACTGTATATCAAAACAGCATAAAGTTTATTGTCCATCATAAACTTTACAGCTCCAAAATAAAACAGCCTTTCTCAGTACAAATGAATAACATAAATCATCCTTTCCTCAAGTAAAGAATATATAGCAGCCTCACCAATCTCAGTGTTATGACTCTGTTGTCAGAATACCCGAGGCCAGTGGCTCCTTCACTGTTCCTAATGCTAGGGGCACCCTAGCTATTCCTCCTTTCTGGATTACTTCTGATGGTGAAGACGCAGGGGTGACATGCCTTGCTCAACTCCTAAATCACCCCTATATCAGTTCCTCTCCCCCTACCCAGAGAGGTGGAGAGTAATAGTGTGTGTATATACACAAACCAGACAAACAAGGGATGAAGTACAGGGATAAAGGAAAATACCAAACATACAAGTATGCCCTCACATACAATAGAGTGGAACACATGGGAGAAAATGAAGGTAAACAAAATAGGAGAGGATGTGGAATCAGACACAGCAGAAACACCAAGCAGCAATCGCAGATCAACACTCCGAACACCTCTACCAACAAGAGACACCTTCACTCCACACCAGGCAGTACAACACTAACACTGGTAATCCAGATTGCCAGAGGCAAGTATATATAGGAAAGGGCAGTGGCTAATACTGAACAGCTGTGATCACCCAAACAGGGAGGCTTCAGAGATTCTCATCTAAACAGCTTAACCCCTGCACTGCTAACAGAAACCTGCACAGTTTAATATGAAGGAGAAGTGCTTCTAATCAGTGTAGAAGTCCGTGAAATCAGATGCTGCGGTCTTCTGGCCCCTTTTTGTCGCAGTAAACCCGTGAAAGTCGGTATTACAGGTAGTATCAGCTCAAGTAGTTTTGAATGCGTTCACGGATCAAACACATCTCTGATCAGCTCCAGCCCAAACTCCACTCTGCTGAGCTATCCCAGATGCTGTTACTAGGGCTGTAAACCCCAAGCTGGATTATGAGAACACCCTTTTTCACGCAGACTCTTTTGGTTGCTCCTAAATCCCAGACCCAAAATCCACTCATATAATTTACATTACCAAGGCTAACCACCTCGATGACACACATCTGCCAACGAGGACCTTACCTCCTGCTTTCTTACTGTGGGTACAGGAGAACCTCAGCAGATGACCATGCTGTTACTGAAAAAAAAATATATACAAAAACCAACACTCATATTACTGCCATATGGTGACCATATAATGGTAAATATAAGTCCTGCAAAACATAAGAAATTACTTTACAGTTATACATGATGATTTATAGCTGACGTTCTTTCTTATGGAATCAGTCCCTTTTCACCGTCTTTATCATTTAGCCCAACTGATATGATAACTCATACCATAACTCACACCATAACTCACAAGAAACAAAATGAGTCTGCCCTTATTCACACACTGAGGTCAACTCTGACACATGGTAAGGTTTTTAATATTAGACAGTGTAGGACCATCCCGAAACCAACTTCTCCACCATTACAGAAGATCGACTCTCCACTCTACTCTCAAGATCACATCTCACCACCTGTGCACTTGACCCGATCCCATCCCACTTCATCCCAAACCTCACCACAGTCTTCATCCCAACCGTAACCCATCTCTTCAACCTATCACTAACAACTGGTGTTTTCCCCTCAAGCTTTAAACATGCCTCCATCATACCTATCCTCAAAAAACCCTCTCTTGACCCATCCTCTATATCTAGCTATCGCCCTATATCACTTCTTCCCTATGCCTCCAAACTACTGGAACAACACGTCTGCCTTGAACTGTCCTCCCATCTCTCTTCTTGCTCCCTCTTCGACCACTTACAATCTGGCTTCCGGTCACAGCACTCCACTGAAACTGCCCTAACTAAGGTCAACAATGACCTCTTAACCGCCAAGAGCAAGCGACACTACTCTGTCCTCCTCCTCCTGGACCTGTCGGCTGCCTTTGACACAGTGGATCATTCCCTATTATTACAGACCCTCTCATCCCTTGGCATCACAGACTTGGCCCTATCCTGGATCTCATCATACCTAACAGACCGGACATTCAGCGTCTCCCACTCACACACCACCTCCTCACCTCGCCCCCTATCTGTCGGAGTCCCACAAGGTTCAGTCCTAGGGCTTCTGCTCTTCTCCATTTACACCTTTGGCCTGGGACAGCTCATAGAATCTCATGGCTTTCAATATCATCTCTATGCTGATGACACACAGATCTACATCTCTGGACCAGATATCACCACCCTACTAACCAGAATCCCTCAATGTCTGTCCACCATTTCATCCTTCTTCTCCGCTAGATTTCTGAAACTTAACATGGACAAAACAGAATTCATCGTCTTTCCCCCATCTCACATCACCCTCCCAACGAACCTATCCATTACAGTAAATGGCTGCCCACTCACCCCAGTCCCACAAGCTCGCTGCCTCGGGGTAATCCTTGACGCTGATCTCTCCTTCAAACCACATATCCAAGCCCTTTCCACTTCCTGCCAACTTCAACTCAAAAATATTTCATGAATCCGTTCATTCCTTAACCAAGAATCTGAAAAAACCGTAGTCCATGCCCTCATCATCTCTCGCCTTGACTACTGCAACCTCCTGCTCTGTGGCCTCCCCTCAAACACTCTCGCACCCCTCCAATCTTTTCTAAACTCTGCTGCTCGACTAATCCACCTGTCCCCCCCCCGCTATTACCCAGCTTCTCCCCTCTGTCAATCCCTTCACTGGCTCCCCATTACCCAGAGACTCCACTACAAAACCCTAACCATGATGTACAAAGCCATCCGCAACCAGTCTCCTCCATACATCTGTGACCTCGTCTCCCAGTACTTTCCTGCACGCAACCTCCGATCCTCACAAGATCTCCTTCTCTACTCCCCTCTTATCTCCTCTTCCCACAATCGTATACAAGATTTCTCTCGCGTATCACCCCTACTCTGGAACTCTCTACCACAACACATCAGACTCTTGCCTACCATCGAAACCTTCAAAAAGAACCTGAAGACCTACCTCTTCCAACAAGCCTACAACCTGCAGTAACCACCGATCGACCAAACCGCTGCATGACTAGCTCTACCCTCACCTACTATATCCTCACCCATCCCTTGTAGATTGTGAGCCCTCGCGGGCAGGGTCCTCACTCCTCCTGTACCAGTTATGACTTGTATTGTTTAAGATTATTGTACTTGCTTTTATTATTTATACCCCTCCTTACATGTAAAGCGCCATGGAATAAATGGCACTATAACAATAAATAATAATAATAATAATAAGAGTCACCTTGTCGACGGTGGGATGGCCTTTATGCTATGTTTGATCAAAAACAGTATTTCTAAGGCTGGTTTCACATTTGCGTTTTTCTTTTGTGTTTTTGTGCAAAAAAACGCATGCGTTTTTTTTCCTATACTTAACATTAAAAACACATGCGTTTTTTTGCATGCGTTTGACGCGTTTTGACGACGCATGCGTTTTTTCTCTGCATGCGTTGTGTTGCAGAAATGCAACATGTAGTAATTTCTAGCGGCGTTTTTTTGCGGCAAAAAAACGTATTGATGTCTATGTAAACGCATGCGTTTTTAAGCACATGTGTTTGCATGCGTTTTTATAGAAAAACACAAGACTACACACTGATAAGCCCCCCCATCCCTAACCCTAGGGATCCTAACCCTAAGGGTTAGGGTTAGGATCCCTAGGATTAGGGTTAGGATCCCTAGGGTTAGGGCTAGGGTTAGGGTTATGGTTAGGGTTTGTGTTAAGGTTAGAGTTTGGGTTAGGGTTAGAGTTTGGGTTAGGGTTTGTGTTAGGGTTAGAGTTTGGGTTAGGGTTTGTGTTAGGGTTTGTGTTAGGGTTTGTGTTACGGTTAGGGTTTGAGTTTGGGTTAGAGTTTGGGTTAGGATTAGGGTAAGGCTAGGTTCAGATTGCGTTAGTGCAATCCGTTTAGCGCCTAGCGCTAGTGGATTGCACTAACGCAATGTGTTGTAAAGGGGTCGCGTTAAACGTCCCTGCTCTCGCAGATCGGAGATCTGCGAGAGTGGGGAACGGACCGCGGGCACGCCTCGGACGCTGCAAGCAGCGTCCGCGGCGCGCCACATAACACCGGCACATCGCTAGCGCGTGCCGAAAATGGCACGCGCTAGTGATGCACGTCCCCATTGCTGTTAATGGGCGCGCTAACGGACGCGTTGCACGGCGTTAATTTCGCCGTGCAACGCTGTCCGTTAGCGCGGTCCCATTAACGCAATGGGAACCTAGCCTTAGAGTTTGTGTTAGGGTTAGGGTTTGTGTTAGGGTTTGTGTTAGGGTTAGAGTTTGTGTTAGGGTTAGAGTTTGGGTTAGGGTTAGAGTTTTGGGTTAGAGTTTGGGTTAGAGTTTGTGTTAGGGTTAGAGTTTGGGTTAGGGTTTGTGTTAGGGTTAGAGTTTGGGTTAGAGTTTGGGTTAGGGTTAGAGTTTGGGTTAGGGTTTGTGTTAGGGTTAGAGTTTGGGTTAGGGTTAGAGTTTGGGTTAGGGTTAGAGTTTGGGTTAGGGTTAGTGTTAGGGTTAGAGTTTGGGTTTGGGTTAGGGTTAGAGTTTGGGTTAGGGTTAGAGTTTAGGTTAGAGTTTGGGTTAGGGTTTGTGTTAGGGTTAGAGTTTGGGTTATGGTTTGTGTTAGGGTTAGAGTTTGGGTTAGAGTTTGGGTTAGGGTTAGAGTTTGGGTTAGGGTTTGTGTTAGGGTTAGAGTTTGGGTTAGGGTTAGAGTTTGGGTTAGGGTTTGTGTTATGGTTAGAGTTTGGGTTAGGGTTTGTGTTAGGGTTTGTGTTAGGGTTAGAGTTTGGGTTAGGATCCCTAGGGTTACTAGGGATCCTAACCTTAACCCTAGGCATTTCTGTTTATACTGGGTTTTCTAGTTGATTTTGATGATTGGCAGCTGTCACACACTTCTCATCATGCGTTTCAAAAACGCAAAAGCAGGAAAAAACGCATATAAACGCATCAAAATGCCGCGTTTGTGTTAAAACAAGCAAAAACGCATGCGCCTAAAAAACGCCGCGTTTAAACGCATTTTTTCACCAAATGCGTTTGCGTTTAAAACGCTGCGTTTTTAAACGCAAATGTGAAACCAGCCTAAGAACCCTGTCTTATTTAAATCCACTTTTGCTTTTTACTTGTTTAGTTACAGCAAGGTTTTTGCTCATTTTGTTTCTTGTAGGTTTTGTATGTTTTATGGCCAATATGAACATGCGTTTATGTGCTGCATGTATACCAACTCAAACCAAGCTCAATTTTTGTGTTTTTTAATACCATACTGTAACTCTGCAAAGATTACAATACAGACACATCTAACTTCTTACATTTCCAGCACTGTCTTCATCTATTTCCAACCTGCAAAATCTCCTCATCCTGCTGAAACCCCAATGCTGAGCCGCTGCTGCCGTATGTGTCCCCATTACTGCATCTGCTATTTGACACTAAAACAGGGTTCCGTTTAATGCCCCACATAGTAATGCCATCACTGTGACATTTACAAAATAATATGTCTCCTTCAGGGGTGGATTAAGGGTAGCCAGGGCCCTGGGCTGTTCAGACACTGTGGGCCCTCCCCCCCCCCGGTCATGTGACGGGGGTCATGTGACGGGGGTCATGTGACGGGGGTCATGTGACGGGGGTCATGTGACGGGGGTCATGTGACGGGGGTCATGATATACCCGAACCAGATTATTCCAGAAAAATGGCCGGGCCCTACTCTACTGTAACCTATTAAATATTTGTTAGAATCTGCAATACAATTTAGGTATATTTTGACCAATAATACAATACAAGGAACAAATACCACCGCACCATGACCAGACCACAAATTACAACCACAGTGATCGAATAATATCACATACAAGGAACAAATACCACCGCGCCATGACCAGACCACAAATTACAACCACAGTGATCGAATAATATCACATACAAGGAACAAATACCACCGCACCATGTCAAGACCACATATTACCACCACTTGGTGACCAAATATCACATACAAGGTACAAATACCACAACACCATTTCCAGACCACATATTACCACCACATAGTGACTGAATACTACAATACTGATCAGTAAAAAACAACAACACAATACTATCACCATAAGTGCCAGTATTCACAGGAGATCTGTACTTAGTATGCAGTGTCTGTGTAGAGGTAATACAGAGATCACTGGTGGTATTATACACAGGAGCTCTATATAGTATACAGTGTATAGTGTCAGTGTATAGGTAACACTGACTCACCAGTGACGTCTCTAGGTGAAGTCCTTCATCTTTCAACCAGCACAGACCGCCATCATTTCTTCCAGCCAGGACTCGTTTCTGCAGGAAATAACACAGTTATCTCGAGCTCCGCTTGCAGAACACATTACTTAATTTTTCACAACTTCTACATTACACCACATGAAGAAAAAAAGGCGATATAGTGTCACTCTGCACAGTAACAGGACCGACCCCCATTTAAAACAGTATACTCAAAAATAAAATAAATACATCACTGCAGTAATAATATCCCTTAATTAGCCCCTATGGTAATAATATTCCACATCCTGGCCCCGTGTGTCTCATTCCTGGCTCCAGCCATATGTTCTCGCATCCTGCCCTCATGAGTATCCATTCTACCACATATGATCTCCACATCCTGCCCCATATGTCTCCATCGTATCCATCCTGCCCCATGATCCAATCCTGCCCCATGTCTTTCATTCTGCCCCGTGTCTCCAATCATGCCCCGTGTCTACATTCTGCCCATGCCTCCAGTCCTGCCCCCAATGTGTCCAGCAATCTGCCCCAGTATGTCCAGCATATTGCCCCAGTGTCCAGCAATCTGCCCCAGTGTCTCCAGCATATTGCCCCCAGTGTGTCCAGCATTGCCCCCAGACAGTGTGTCCAGCAATCTGCCCCAGTGTGTCCAGCAATCTGCCCCAGTGTGTCCAGCATATTACCCCCAGTGTGTCCAGCATATTGCCCCCAGACAGTGTGTCCAGCAATCTGCCCCAGTGCGTCCAGCATTGCCCCCAGACAGTGTGTCCAGAATATTACCACCAGTGTGTCCAGCAATCTGCCCCAGTATATCCAGCATTTCCCCCAGTATGTCCAGCATTTCCCCCAGTGTCTCCAGCATTGTCCCAGTGTCCTCCAGCAATCTGCCCCAGTGTCCTCCAGCATTGCCCCAGTGTCCTCCAGCAATCTGCCCCAGTGTCCTCCGGCCATCTGCCCCAGTGTCCTCCAGCCATCTGCCCCAGTGTCCTCCAGCCATCTGCCCCAGTGTCCTCCAGCCATCTGCCCCAGTGTCCTCCAGCATTGCCCCAGTGTCCTCCAGCATTGCCCGTGTCCTCCAGCATTGCCCCAGTGTCCTCCAGCAATCTGCCCCAGTGTCCTCCAGCATTGCCCCAGTGTCCTCCAGCATTGCCCGTGTCCTCCAGTATTGCCCCAGTGTCCTCCAGCCATCTGCCCCAGTGTCCTCCAGCATTGCCCCAGTGTCCTCCAGCATTGTCCTCAGTGTGTCCACCGTTATAAAAAAAAACAGTCTCCTCACCTGTCCTCTCTCCAGCGACGAGCTCCCTCCGACAGAGCACACTCGCCGGCGACTGACAATGACGTCAGATGCCGGCAACGTGTGCGCCTGCGGCCGACATCAGCCGCCAGCCTCCAATTGGCTGGCGGCTGTTGTTAACTATTGCCCGCACATCAATAGGAAACCGCCGCAGCGCCGGAAGGGGCCCGGTGAGCAGATGAGAAGGGGCCCGATGCGGGCCCCCTCTCTCTGCCCACCGGTTACGGCAGGGGCACATAAATGCCGGCGGCGGCGGCGGCCGCCGGCAGCGGCATTCACAGATGATCATCAGAGGGTCAATCTGTGCGGTAGCCCAGGGCCCCCCCAGACCACTGGGCCCTGGGCTACCGCCCATATTGACCCTCTGATAATCCGCCCCTGGTCTCCTTTGTGCCCTGTAGATGCTAAAATTGCCCCCTAGAAAATATTAATGAGTGAATGCAAGTGCCCTAGAAAGTAATACTCCTCTGTGCCCCTTTGCTGGCTACAATGCAGAGTGCCCCTGTAAATGTAATAATGCCTAAGTGTCTAGTTTACATTTCATAATGTCCCCTGAATCCATTTACAGTAATGATGACCCCTAAAGTCCCTCCAAACTAAAGACCCCCCAAACACAACATAATTCCACACACAGAATAATCCTACCCACACAGTATAGCGCCTCAACATAATCTCCAACACAGCGTATACCTAACACACAACAAAATCACACACAGAATAATCCCCAACTCACATCATAATCCCCCACACACAGCATAATCCCCTACACACAGCATAGGCCCCCACTCAAAGCATAGACCTCTACACACAGCATAATCCAACACACACAGCATAATCCCCCACATACAGCATAGGCTCCTACACAAATCATAGTCCCCCATGTAAGGCATAGGCCCCACACAAAGCAGAATCCCCCACACATAGCAGAATCCCCCACAAACAGCATAGTCTCACACAAATCATAGTCATCCATATACAGCACTGTCCCCCAAAGACACAGCATAATCCCACACTCAGCATAGGCCCCCCCACACAGTATAATCCCACACTCAGCATAGGCCCCCACATACACAGCATAATACCACACACAGCATAGGCCCCCACATACACAGCATAATACCACACACAGCATAGGCCCCCACATACACAGCATAATACCACACACAGCATAGGCCCCCACATACACAGCATAATACCACACACAGCATAGGCCCCCGCACACAGTATAATCCCACACACAGCATAGGCCCCCACATACACAGCATAATACCACACACAGCATAGGCCCCCACATACACAGCATAATACCACACACAGCATAGGCCCCCACATACACAGCATAATACCACACACAGCATAGGCCCCCACATACACAGCATAATACCACACTCAGCATAGGCCCCCACATACACAGCATAATCCCACACTCAGCATAGGCCCCCCCACACAGTATAATCCCACACACAGCATAGGCCCCCCCACACAGTATAATCCCACACACAGCATAGGCCCCCCCACACACAGTATAATCCCACACTCAGCATAGGCCCCCACAAACACAGCATAATACCACACACAGCATAGGCCCCCGCACACAGTATAATCCCACACTCAGCATAGGCCCCCACATACACAGCATAATACCACACACAGCATAGGCCCCCGCACACAGTATAATCCCACACACAGCATAGGCCCCCACATACACAGCATAATACCACACACAGCATAGGCCCCCACATACACAGCATTATACCACACACAGCATAGGCCCCCGCACACAGTATAATCCCACACACAGCATAGGCCCCCACATACACAGCATAATACCACACACAGCATAGGCCCCCACATACACAGCATAATACCACACACAGCATAGGCCCCCACATACACAGCATAATACCACACACAGCATAGGCCCCCACATACACAGCATAATACCACACTCAGCATAGGCCCCCACATACACAGCATAATCCCACACTCAGCATAGGCCCCCACATACACAGCATAATACCACACTCAGCATAGGCCCCCACATACACAGCATAATACCACACTCAGCATAGGCCCCCACATACACAGCATAATACCACACTCAGCATAGGCCCCCACATACACAGCATAATACCACACACAGCATAGGCCCCCACATACACAGCATAATACCACACACAGCATAGGCCCCCACATACACACCATAATACCACACACAGCATAGGCCCCCACATACACAGCATAATACCACACTCAGCATAGGCCCCCACATACACAGCATAATCCCACACTCAGCATAGGCCCCCCCACACAGTATAATCCCACACACAGCATAGGCCCCCCCACACAGTATAATCCCACACACAGCATAGGCCCCCCCACACAGTATAATCCCACACTCAGCATAGGCCCCCACATACACAGCATAATACCACACACAGCATAGGCCCCCGCACACAGTATAATCCCACACTCAGCATAGGCCCCCACATACACAGCATAATACCACACACAGCATAGGCCCCCACATACACAGCATAATACCACACACAGCATAGGCCCCCGCACACAGTATAATCCCACACACAGCATAGGCCCCCACATACACAGCATAATACCACACACAGCATAGGCCCCCACATACACAGCATAAACCCACACACATAGAATACTCCAACACACACACTATAAACCGCTCGTTTGATATCTGGAGTGAGTTGGAAAGTGGGGTTACTGTCAAGGCCGGCTCCAGGTTTTCATGGGCCCGGGGGCAAAAGAGTCTCAGTGGCCCCTTTAACACATATCACAATTCATGATGCACAGATACGGCAGAGAAACATAGATATAGTACAATGCCAAAGATTTCCCTTACTTCTTACATTACATGAGTGACATCAATTACTCAGTAACTGGACAATATAGTGCTCCAAACAGTATTATGGGAACCACATAGTGCTCCATACAGTATATTGAGCCCCATATATTGCTCCATACAGTATAATGAGCCCCATATATTGCTCCATATGGAATAATGAACCCCATATATTGCTCCATACGGAATAATGAGCCCCAAATATTGCTCCATACAGAATAATGAGCCCCAAATATTTCTCCATACTGAATAATGAGCCCCATATATTTCTCCATACTGAATAATGAGCCCCATATATTGCTCCACACAGAATAATGAGACCCATATATTGCTCCATACATAATAATGTGCCCCATATATTGCTCCATACAGAATAATGAGCCCCATATATTGCTCCATACAGAATAATGAGCCCCATATATTGCTCCATACAGAATAATGAGCCCCATATATTGCTCCATACAGAATAATGAGCCTGACACACATCTCCAGAAAGTAGTGTGTGGGGAAGGAGGTCAGTATATCAGAGTTGACAGTGCTAGGAAGGGAGGAGAGCTGATAAAAGGTGTGATCACACAGCATTTTATCTTAATTAACCAGACATCTATTTTCAGCAATGAGTGATGCACAACATGAGATACTCTCAAATCAAAAAGAGAAGTCTCAGACCTAGATACTTAGATAAAACAAAAAGCTTTATTGATACAATAAAAACACAATACAAAAAAAGAGATGCTGGAATATACCACAAAAGAGGGACCCAAAGTCATAGGAATCCACAAACTAATCCCGATTGTACCATAACCCTATGCCAGAATATTAACAACAATACAGGGCTTCTATTCAGAATTGGACATTAGGATATGCGAAGTTCCAATATGTGAAGGGGGATGATACACAGCAGAAATGGACTATCTGGAGCCTATATGGAGGACATGTTTTCCCACATTTTATATAATGTATTTTGGTGTATTTATATTGGACATTGTATACAAACTGTTCCATATATTCGTGGGGTGTTTTGTGTAGGTTATTTATTTGGATGTTTCATTTTGTATATATCTGGGGCTGTATTACTGGCTTTATAGACACTTATAATATTCAATATTGATCGTATATAAAACTGTTAATTAGACATTTCGGAGGGTATTTTATGCTTATATATGTTATTATGTGAGCCTTTTAGACATTTATTTATAATATATTATATATATTTATATGTTGTATTTTCGTAGGCACTATTTCACTTTTTTGTTATTAGTTTTTTGTATTATAATGTAATCATGTTGGATATTTTATTGGATGGGTGGATTTTCCATCTATACCCTATGATAGAATAAGCTTTGGAGTATAATATTGGTGATTATATGGAGTTGTGTACGCATGCTTGAGCTGCGAGCCCAATGAGGGATTAAGAATGGTCGTTTGTGGTGCTGGTCGATTGGGACATAATTGCCCTGATCGACTGGCGCGCATGACCGCTTGCGATCCCTCAATTTTTATTCTTGGGCTCGGCCGCTATGGGCATGTGTCATTATTCAGCTCCATTTTTTACCAATACATGGTCATCGATGTGGGTTTATACCTGCACTTTAGTACATATGATTATGTGTGCATGTCCGCTATCTTGGTTATTGTATGAGTTATGCCACCTGATTTCTGCTATTAGCTTGCCTTTGGGGGACGTGGCTGCGCTCCTTTTGGTATACGCATGCGTGGTCCATTGCTTGTGTCTAAAGGGATCATCCCAAGTGCGCAGGCGCAGTTACGTCATCCTCTTTGGGGACGTAGCTGCGCTTTTTATTGTATGCGCATGCGCGGTCCATTCCTTGTGTTAAAAGGGATCATCTTTAATGCGCAGGCGCGGTTACGTCATCCTTTAGGGAGGCGATATACTAATTGAATTCCGGCACTCCAGGGAATCACCTGTTGTTATTAATCCTTCACCTATTGGGGCTCCTTAGCATGATATATAAACCGGTCTCTCCCCTGCCCTGACACGCCTCCCGTTGAAGCAGTGCGAAACGCGTGTAGGGGCAGAGGGACGTCCGGGACTCCACGCTGATCCACATAGTGGTATGTACCTGCCAGTTTACTTCTATGTTACACTTATCGGGTAATTTTATGTGCACACTAGTATGTATGTATTGCGTATAGCAGCAGACATCCAGCACACTGGTTTATTGAACCCAGCAGTACAGCTGATTGGGACATTGTCTCCCTGTATTGTTGTTAATATTCTGGCATAGGGTTATGGTACAATCGGGATTAGTTTGTGGATTCCTATGACTTTGGGTCCCTCTTTTGTGGTATATTCCAGCATCTTTTTTTGTATTGTGTTTTTATTGTATCAATAAAGCTTTTTGTTTTATCTAAGTATCTAGGTCTGAGACTTCTCTTTTTGATTTGAGAGTATCTCATGTTGTGCATCATATATTTGCAGATACTTTGTCCATATATTGATGGACTTCGTTATTTCTGGGGCTATTTTTTGTGACTTCATCTATTTTCAGCAAGCCAGGAGGAACAGACTTATCTATATGTTGACTTTTGAATTTATGTGTTTTTTTCTTCAATTGGTCAAGAATCTGAAATGTTGACTTTTCTTTTATGCAGGGCCATTGAAATATGATGTTTGCTGATATGCTGATTACACATTGTCCAGGCCAGATAGTTTGTTGACTTGCAAAACAGAGGAGGAAAAACTTTGCAGATTACGTAATCAAACAATGCAAGTTGGTGTCATCACCATTCTTCCCCTTTACCTGTGAATGATGGCTTGAAGAACATTTGTTAACTATAAAAAGGAGAGATACCTCCTAATATACAGAGAGAGACTTCCAGACCTCCAAGAGATCCAAAGATCCAAAGAACCAGAGACTCTCTACAGGACAGCAGCCAAGACATCATGACTCCACCACCAGGAGCACAGATTTTTCATTCTACAGGATAGGGGACCACAGCCCCGGCTGAAAGAATGCAGATCTGCTCCATTGACCATTGCGAACCCATGGATACATTTGGGGTAGTCATAATTTGGACACTTCGGTGTTGTGGATTCTGTTTTTGGGCTCCCTCTGGTGGTTACAGATGGTACTGGGTGACTTTTGTTTTCTGCGGTCTCTGGTGTCCACCTGTTCTATCAGGATATGGGAGTTTCCTATTTAACCTGGCTTTCTTGTCATTTCCTCGCCGGCTATCAATGTAATCAGTGTGTCTTGTTACCTCTGCTTCCCGCTTCTGTAATCTTCAGGACAAGCTAAGTTTTTGATTTTCCTGTTCCACGTTTTGCTTAATTTTTGTCTTAGTCCAGCTTGCAGATATGTGATTCCTTTTTGCTGGTTGCTCTAGTGGGCTGATATTACTCCTCATGTTCCATGAGTTGGCACATGAGTTCAAGTAATTTCAGGATGGTTTTTTGTAGGGTTTTTCGCTGACCGCGCAGTTCACTTTTGTATCCTCTGCTATCTAGCTTTAGCGGGCCTCATTTTGCTGAATCTGTTTTCATAACTACGTATGTGCTTTCCTCTCATTTCACCGTCATTACATGTGGGGGGCTGCTATTTCTGTGGGGTGTTTCTCTGGAGGCAAGAGAGGTCTGTGTTTCTTCTAATAGGGGAAGTTAGTCCTTCGGCTGGCGCGAGACGTCTAGGAATGATCGTAGGCACGTTCCCCGGCTACAGCTAGTTGTGTGTTTAGGTTCAGGATCGCGGTCAGCTCAGTTTCCATCACCCTAGAGCTTGTTTTGTTTTTTGTGCTTGTCCTATTGTGATCCCCTGCCATTGGGATCATGACACTTCGGTCACCTGAGCCACATGGATACATTTGTAAGGGCCAGTAATGGGGACCTGCTAGTCGCCTTACTCCATGGAGATGTTTGGAGAAGTCAGTTTGTGACCCTCCAGTCAAATGTCCTTGTACCTCAATGGACTATCATCTTCCTAAGCTTGTCGTTACCTTCTCTCTGTATGCGTGCCCGTGTCTCCACAGAAGGGTTAGTAATGTAACACAGCTAAGCTCAGCTTTTCCGGAGCTCCACCCACAGGGACCTTATCTGAAAGGTGTGAGTCATCTATTGTCTAATCTCCCAGCATTTCCTAGTCATGCAGGAGGTTAGACCTGGAGATCAGGGCTGTATCCTTACATCTCACACACTGAGAAACTATGGTGGGGGCATGTTCTTTTTCTGATGTTTTGCTGCTTACTTGTGATTGGTCTGCTTCATAGGTGCGGAAGAAGTACACGCCCCCAATGAAAACTAACTAATCACATCCACCTGGACTTAAAAAAAAAACAAAAAACGATAACTTTAATATTTTATTGCTAATTAGTGATGAGCGAATATACTCGTTACTCTAGATTTCTCAAGCACGCTCGGGTGACCTCCGAGTATTTTTTAGTGCTCGGAGATTTAGTTTTCCTCACCTCATCTGTAAGCCATTCCCTAGCAACCAGGCAACCCCCACATGTACTTATGCTGTGTAACAGATGTAAATCATTCAGCTTCGGCGATGAAAACTAAATCTCCGAGCGCTAAAAAATACTCGGAGGGACACCCGAGCGTGCTCAGGAAATCTCGAGTAATGAGTATATTCGCTCATCACTATTGCTAATATCTATGAGAGGGAAAGGCAAAGTAAAAAAAAAAAAAATGTTTATTCCACTCTGCAGCCACTATTACATCCTGTGTCCAGTGCAGCATGATACATTTGGTGAAAGGTCCTCTTTAGAGCTCACTCTGATCATTTGCATTCTAGAAAGTACCATTTGTAAATCAAACACAGTCCTGTTATCTGATATGCTAACTGATCAGCAGCTACTTTCACACTAGCGTTTTTTTTCAATACGTCGCAATGCGTCGTTTAGGGGAAAAAACGCATCCTGCAAAGTTGTCTTCAGGATGCGTTTTTGCCCCATAGACTAAAATTAGCGACGCATTGCGACGCATTGACACACGTCGCAACCGTCGTGCGACGGTTGCGCCGTGTTGTGGTGGACCGCCGGGAGCAAAAAACGTTACATGTAACGTTTTTTACTGCCGGCGGTCCGCTTTTTCCGGAACTCCGCCCCCACCTCCCCGCACCTCACAATGGGGCAGCGGATGCGCTGGAAAAATGAATCCGCTGCCCCCGTTGTGCGGCGCATTCACTGCTAACGTCGGCCCGACGCACTGCGATGGGCCGAGTCCGACGCTAGTGTGAAAGTAGCCTAAGATGTCATAGCAATCAGAGGTGGCCGGAGGGACAGAGGTGGCTTGCTGACTGTTTCCAGTAAGTAAACAAAGTGACTCAAGGACAAGTCTAAACATAAAATGTGTAAACTGGTGATCAGTGGTGGATTTGGGCTTCGCAGTATTGAGCTATACTCAATATATTCATTAACATGTCGTAATTAAAGGGTTAATAGATACTTCCAGTGTTTGGCGGGGGCTCCACAAAGAAAATTACAAAGCTGCAACTGCAAATTATATCAGGCTCTAAATAAATCCAGAACACGGAGATAGAGACGTCAGGAGTCCTGCGGATCCTCCTCGCCGTGCGTCTCCTTACAACCAGCAGGCAAAGCCTCCCAGAACGAGCAGCGAGGCTGCGGTTACACACACGTGTGCCCTTCGTGCGATGGTCACGCCACCTCATTAAATGGCTGCATGAGAACCTTATAGTTGCTTTTTTTCAAGAAACAGCTCCACCCTTGTTTATGGGCTGTGTCTGGTATTGCAGCCAAGCTACATTCACACGCTGCAAGACAGCAATGGTCGCCTGAATGAGAACAGTGTGCTACGTGGCCAAGAGTCCAAATGCTTTACAGTCATTTTAACTTGTTGTGGAAATGCCAAAAAGGGGGCAAGAAATGGCAAACGTCAACCCGAACATTATAGTGTGTAGTGTCGCACAACTAGATCTGAACACTTGTGCTACTACAACTAACAGCAGATTGTGATATTTTAAAAACTAACAAGATAAAAGCTCTCCGAGAGATTATGCTTTTAAAGTGAATATACATTAGGTTTGTTTTATTAATTTTTTTTAATTTGCAGGTGAAGAATTTATAGGAGAGAAGATGCTGCCACCTAGTGGTTCACTAAGGTAACAAAGTGCACAGATGCTGCCACCTAGTGATAAACAGGAAAATAACACTGTGGGAAAAAAAGAATTAATCTCCGGGTTATGTCCACACTGTTTTGACATTTCTTGTCTGCTGATTATTTCATTAAAAAAAAAAATCTCTTTATTTCTTTGGTCAATATTGCTATTTTTCCACATTGTTTTTAAAGGAGGAAAACTTTATTTTTTTTAATAAGGGGTAAAATTAGGTTAAATTTTAACATGTAGAAATAAACAAAAAAAAAAAAAAATCAAATGGGACAGAAAAGCTGTAATAACTAAATGTTGCCAAATGAAGAAATAGGCGCACACAAACAAAATAATGTAAAATAGACAATATTTTTAGTTGATAAATACAGGATCATAGAAAAAAATAATGTAATGTATAAGTAAACAATGTAAGAAATGTAGATGGTATAATCCATATAAAAGACCAAATATATCCCTGATGTGAGAGGCAAAAGAGCCTGGCACCTTTTTTAATAAATCAGATATATGTTCGTAAGGAAAAGACATAGCGGCTATACCAATAAAAGAGCAGTCCAAGTAGTATCCTACACAGGTGATAGGACGTAATCCAATAAATGCTGAAAAGTGACACACAGATAAAAAAGTGTAATCAGACGAAATACCACAATCATAGAGATCCTGGGAAAATCCTAAGAATAAAAAGCCCCTTTCTATCACATAGCAAAAAGCCAATTAAATCTGTATATAGTTTGTGACATTAAAACTGAAGAAAGATGGGATACAGGGCACACTAGCACCTCGACGCGCGTGACACCAACACTGGAGGTGTACATGTAGAAGTTTTCTGTTTATTTCTATGGGAAGAGGAAGAATAAGCTGCTGTCAGAGCCGTGTGTCATCTGCTGAAGGTAAAAAAAAAAAAGAGCGGGCATGTTGACATCCAAAATGTCTGATCCTTCTCCCCCACACAAGTAAGATAGTTGGTTGATCCCACTAAAGTCAGTTCCAGCCAACTTTCCTGTACTGCATATGGACACTGTTAAGGGGATTTCACACTAAATACATTGGTGATCTATCCGCAGGATGGGTGTCATATATACACTGATCAAAAAATAAATAAAGGGAACACTAAAATCCCACATCCTAGCTATCACTAAATGAAATATTCCAGTTGTAAATCTTTATTCATTACATAGTGGAATGTGTTGAGAACAATAAAACCTAAAAATGATCAATGTAAATCACAACTAATATCCCATGGAGGTCTGGAGTTGGAATGATGCTCAAAAGCAAAGTGGAAAATGAAGTTACAGGCTGATCTAACTTCAGTGGAAATGCCTCAAGACAAGGAAATGATGCTCAGTAGTGTATGTGGCCTCCACGTGCCCGTATGACCTCCCTACAACGCCTGGGCATGCCCCTGAGGGATCTCCTCCCAGACCTTGATTACAGTATCAGTTAACTCCTAGACAGTCTGTGGTGGTGTTAGTGGATGGAACGAGACATGATTTTCCTCCTTGCACAAAGGAGGAGGTAGCGGTCCTGTTGCTGGGTTCTGGGTTTCTCCTACGGCCCCTCCACGTCTCCTGGTGTGCTGACCTGACTCCTGGTATCTGCTCCATGCTCTGGACACTACGCTGACAGACACAGCTACCCTTCTTGCCACAGCTCGCATTGATGTGCCATCCTGGATGAGCTGCACTACCCGAGCAACTTCAGTGGGTTGTAGACACCGCCTCATGCTACTGTAAAGTACCTCTAGGGGTGAGAGCAATGACAAAATGCAAAAGTGACCAAAACAACAGCCAAAAAGGATGAGAGCAGAGAAATGGTCTGTGGTCACCCTCTGCAGAACCACTCCTTTATAGGGGCTGCCTTACTAATTGCGTATCATTTCTACCTATTTTCTGTTCCATTTGCACAACAGCAGGAGAAATTGATTCACAATCAGTGTTGCTTCATACATGGACAGGATGATTTCACAGAAGTGTGATTGACTTGGAGTTACATTGTGGTATTTAAGTGTTCCCTTTATTATTTTGAGCAGTGTATGATCACTGGGGGTCTGACCGCAGGGACCCTCACTGATCTCTAGAATGAAGGTTCCAAAGCCGCCTGTGTGAATGGGGTGGTAGTCTACATATGTGATGCACCATTCACTTTTCTGGGACTGATGCCTCAGCCATTTCCATCAGTCCCATAGAAGTTAACGGATATGTACGGTACTACCGCTTCATTCACAAGGCGGCATGATCAAGGAGGTCTCAGGTGATGGATTATGAGTGACCATACATTTTGCCCCTATGCGCATATATTTTATGGAAATACCCCTTTCAAGGATTTTTCTCAACTTCATGAATGGATATTGTTGGATAGTGCTTGCTAAAACAAACACTGTTGCCACTTATTGTTTGTCAGAATTTTAAGCCATTCTTGAGATAGGAACACTTTTCTTTTGTTTACAGCTTGTTATCTAGGACAGGGGTCCCCAACTCCAGTCCTCAAGGCCCACCAACATGTCATGTTTTCAGGATTTCCTTAGTCTTGCCCAGGTAATAATTGCATCACCTGTGCAATGCAAAGGAAATCCTGAAAACATGACCTGTTGGTGGGCCTTGAGGACTGGAGTTGGGGACCTCTGATCTAGGAGACCGACCACCGACCACCGCTGCTGTCTAGTTTGTAAGTACAATGCTGGGATTAGGAGGCAACAGCGCCCTCTAGTGATCCTTTCCAGCTTCAAAACGGTGCTTACAAGCTCAATAGAAAAGAGTTTTTAAGCACTGCGGATGTTCTGCTGTCTAGCAGCGGTGGTCGGTCTCCAAGGCAACAAAAGAAAAAAGTGTTAATATCTCAAGACAGGCTGAAAATTTTAATAAGCGGTAAAATGCAAAACTGCTTGTGTTTACAAGCACTATCCAACGATACCCATTTAAGCCAGGGATACCTTTAGAATACTTTTAGTATTTTCATGTTTTCCAAAAAATAAATATATTTGAGATGTCACAAGAAAGGCATAATTTTATAAAAGCTCGGCACTTGTGTTTAGATCGGACTTGGCACCAGCACGGCTCATGACGCCAAAAGGTGTCCATTGGCCACACATAGGGGTGTAGCGCTATCTGCAGAATTAGAATGGATATGCTGCCACCTGCTGCTCAAATAAAAGTATTACACTTATTATAAATATAAAAGTTTTTTATTTTATTTTACTTGTCTGCATAAATGTTATCAGATTTCACTTTATAAACGTAGATATGTATGCCTCTATGGAAAAGAATCTGACGCTTTGTGATTATCTGATATGCCTGGCATTACAGCTCTCGCAGGATCCTCTCTATACTGAGCGATGCTACGAGGAGAATGCAGAGATGTCAGTCACATTCATAAGACTCATTACTGACTGTAATCATGGAAGATAATCAGCCACGACACTGATCCTCTAATTACAGCGTGCAGCAAGCGCCGCATAAGATGGGGCTCTAATTAGTCTCAGGGCGGCGCCCACAGAGGAAAACGTGACAGGAGATACCGGGCGGTAAAGGAACCATAAATCACTGCCAAATCATAGCAGCAGGGGGCGATGTCATAGCGGAATATCAAGTATCAATATAAAGGGACAGCATCTAGTGATGGAATCCAACATCAACAATGTTATCAGCTTATAACAGCGCGAGGCAGCAAAATACAGGACGGATAGAGGAGGAAATGATACATACTTACAGGCGGATGAATGCCCCTCACATCCCAGTCTTAGCCTCTCACCAAGCCAAATCAGATCTCATACTTTGCACTGATGAGGGGCAACGCCCCGAAACACTGTGTCTGGAAATGTGGATTCTGGTTTGGCTTTTATCTTAACTCATATTGCAAGGCTCATTAAAGGGTCGATAGTGACTTGTAGGATCACTACTTCCAATAGGTGGCGCTAGAGTTCAAATCCTCGTCCTCCCTGAAGAGGCAATTTGCATAGGTGTATGAATAGCAAGTATATTCTTGTACATAGGGGCAGTATTATAGTAGTTATATTCTTGTATATAGGGGGCAGTATTATAGTAGTTATATTCTTGTACATAGGGGCAGTATTATAGTAGTTATATTCTTGTACATAGGAGCAGTATTATAGTAGTTATATTCTTGTATATAGGGGCAGTATTATAGTAGTTATATTCTTGTACATAGGGGCAGTATTATAGTAGTTATATTCTTGTACATAGGGGCAGTATTATAGTAGTTATATTCTTGTACATAGGGGCAGTATTATAGTAGTTATATTCTTGTACATAGGAGCAGTATTATAGTAGTTATATTCTTGTACATAGGAGCAGTATTATAGCAGTTATATTCTTGTACATAGGAGCAGTATTATAGTAGTTATATTCTTGTACATAGGGCCAGTATTATAGTAGTTATATTCTTGTACATAGGAGCAGTATTATAGTAGTTATATTCTTGTATATAGGGGCAGTATTATAGTAGTTATATTCTTGTACATAGGGGCAGTATTATAGTAGTTATATTCTTGTACATAGGGGCAGTATTATAGTAGTTATATTCTTGTACATAGGAGCAGTATTATAGTAGTTATATTCTTGTACATAGGAGCAGTATTATAGTAGTTATATTCTTGTACATAGGAGCAGTATTATAGTAGTTATATTCTTGTACATAGGGCCAGTATTATAGTAGTTATATTCTTGTACATAGGAGCAGTATTATAGTAGTTATATTCTTGTACATAGGAGCAGTATTATAGTAGTTATATTCTTGTACATAGGAGCAGTATTATAGTAGTTATATTCTTTGTTGTGAATTCTGTGGCAGAGCTCCCTCCTGTGGTCACAAGTGGTACTTCGGCTGATTCTCTCTGGGAGCTTCCGTTTGTGGAGGAAACTGGTACTGCTGCTTCTGAGTTTCCTCCCTCAGGTGATCTGGTGAGGTCGTTAGGTGCTTCTCTACTTAACCCCACCTAATGCTTTGATTCATGCTTCCTGTCAATGTTCCAGTGTTGGACTTGTGTTTCTCTGGATCATTCCTGTGGCTTGCTGCTCTGCATAGCTAAGTGCTTCTTTGCTATTTGTTGCTATTTTTTCTGTCCAGCTTGTCTATTTGTTTTGCTGGAAGCTCTGGGACGCAAAGGGTGTACCTCCGTGCCGTTAGTTCGGTACGGAGGGTCATTTTGCCCCTTTGCGTGGTTTTCTTTAGGGTTTTGTGTAGACCGCAAAGTTATCTTTCCTATCCTCGTTCTGTCTAGAATATCGGGCCTCACTTTGCTGAATCTATTTCATCCCTACGTTTGTATTTTCATCTTACTCACAGTCATTATATGTGGGGGGCTGCCTTTTCCTTTGGGGTATTTCTCTGAGGCAAGGTAGGCTTATTTTTTTCTATCTTCAGGCTAGTTAGTTTCTCAGGCTGTGCCGAGTTGCATAGGGAGCGTTAGGCGCAATCCACGGCTGCCTCTAGTTGTGTTTGGAGAGGATCAGGGATTGCGGTCTGCAGAGTTCCCACGTCTCAGAGCTCGTTCTATTATTTTGGGTTATTGTCAGATCACTGTATGTGCTCTGACCTCCATGTCCATAGTGATACTGAATTGCCTATCAGAACAGTACAGGAAGCCAGAAGTACTAATGATTCTCAATAGAGGGAAAAAAGAAGTTCTGAGACCATTTTTTTTTCTTGGCTTTGTGTTTTGTCTTTTTTTTCCCCTAGACATTTGGGTGGTTCAGTACACAGGTGTAGCGATGGACATTAGAAGTCTAAAATGAACAGCGCTCCATCCAGGTGTAGAAATCTTGAAAAAATAAGCTTTATTCAGCCATGTCATAGCAACGTTTCGACCAGCACCTGGTCTTTATCAAGCTGGTCGAAACGTTGCTATGACATGGCTGAATAAAGCTTATTTTTTCAAGATTTCTACACCTGGATGGAGCGCTGTTCATTTTATACTTGTTGATTTGGCTATATCTGGGACGGTTCCCTGGATGTCGAACGGGCGCCCCAATGCTGTGAGTGCTGTCAGTTTTCGCTTTTTCTATTTGGACATTAGAAGTCTGTCTTCATTTGTGGATCAGCTCTCGGCAAGAGTACAAAAGATTCAAGACACTATTGATCAGAAATCTATGTTAGAACCAAGAATTCCTATTCCTGATTTGTTTTTTTGGAGATAGAACTAAGTTTCTGAGTTTCAAAAATAATTGTAAGTTATTTCTGGCCTTGAAACCTCGCTCCTCTGGTGATCCAGTTCAACAGGTTTTGATTATTATTTCTTTTTTGCGCGGCGACCCTCAGGACTGGGCATTTTCTCTTGCGCCAGGAGATCCTGCATTAAGTAATATCAATGCGTTTTTCCTGGCGCTCGGATTGCTGTACGATGAGCCTAATTCAGTGGATCAGGCAGAAAAGAATTTGCTGGCTCTTTGTCAGGGTCAGGATGAGATAGAGGTATATTGCCAGAAATTTAGAAAATGGTCAGTGCTCAGTCAATGGAATGAATCTGCGCTGGCAGCTATGTTCAGAAAGGGTCTCTCTGAAGCCCTTAAGGATGTCATGGTGGGATTTCCTATGCCTGCTGGTTTGAATGAGTCTATGTCTTTGGCTATTCAGATCGGTCGACGCTTGCGTGAGCGTAAATCTGTGCACCATTTGGCGGTATTACCTGAGCTTAAACCTGAGCCTATGCAGTGCGATAGGACTTTGACCAGAGTTGAACGGCAAGAACACAGACGTCTGAATGGGCTGTGTTTCTACTGTGGTGATTCCACTCATGCTATCTCTGATTGTCCTAAGCGCACTAAGCGGTTCACTAGGTCTGCCACCATTGGTACGGTACAGTCAAAATTTCTTCTGTCCGTTACCTTGATCTGCTCTTTGTCATCGTATTCTGTCATGGCGTTTGTGGATTCAGGCGCTGCTCTGAATTTGATGGACTTGGAATATGCTAGGCGTTGTGGGTTTTTCTTGGAGCCCTTGCAGTGTCCTATTCCATTGAGAGGAATTGATGCTACGCCTTTGGCCAAGAATAAGCCTCAATACTGGACCCAGCTGACCATGTGCATGGCTCCTGCACATCAGGAGGATATTCGCTTTCTGGTGTTGCATAATCTGCATGATGTGGTCGTGTTGGGGTTGCCATGGCTACAAGCCCATAATCCAGTATTGGATTGGAAATCCATGTCGGTGTCCAGCTGGGGTTGTCAGGGGGTACATGGTGATGTTCCATTTCTGTCAATTTCGTCATCCACCCCTTCTGAGGTTCCAGAGTTCTTGTCTGATTACCGGGATGTATTTGATGAGCCCAAGTCCGATGCCCTACCTCCGCATAGGGATTGTGATTGTGCTATCAATTTGATTCCTGGTGGTAAATTCCCAAAAGGTCGACTGTTTAATTTATCCGTGCCTGAGTACACCGCTATGCGCAGTTATGTGAAGGAATCCCTGGAGAAGGGGCATATTCGCCCATCATCGTCGCCATTAGGAGCAGGGTTCTTTTTTGTAGCCAAAAAGGATGGTTCGCTGAGACCTTGTATAGATTATCACCTTCTTAATAAGATCACTGTTAAATTTCCGTACCCCTTGCCTTTGTCATCTGATTTGTTTGCTCGGATTAAGGGGGCTAGTTGGTTCACCAAGATTGATCTTCGTGGTGCGTATAATCTGGTGCGAATCAGGCGAGGCGATGAATGGAAAACTGCATTTAATACGCCCGAGGGTCATTTTGAGTATCTAGTGATGCCATTCGGACTTGCCAATGCTCCATCAGTGTTTCAGTCCTTTATGCATGACATCTTCCGAGAGTACCTGGATAAATTCCTGATTGTGTACTTGGATGACATTTTGATCTTCTCGGATGATTGGGAGTCTCATGTGAAACAGGTCAGAACGGTTTTTCAGGTCCTGCGTGCTAATTCTTTGTTTGTGAAGGGATCAAAGTGTCTCTTTGGTGTGCAGAAGGTTTCATTTTTGGGGTTCATCTTTTCCCCTTCTACTATCGAGATGGATCCTGTTAAGGTCCAAGCCATCCATGATTGGACTCAGCCGACATCTCTGAAAAGTCTGCAAAAGTTCCTGGGCTTTGCTAATTTTTATCGTCGCTTCATCTGCAAATTTTCTAGTATTGCCAAACCATTGACCGATTTGACCAAGAAGGGTGCTGATTTGGTCAATTGGTCTTCTGCTGCTGTGGAAGCTTTTCAAGAGTTGAAGCGTCGTTTTTCTTCTGCCCCTGTGTTGTGTCAACCTGATGTTTCTCTTCCGTTCCAGGTCGAGGTTGATGCTTCTGAGATTGGAGCAGGGGCTGTTTTGTCGCAGAGAGGTTCTGATTGTTCAGTGATGAAACCATGCGCTTTTTTTTCCAGGAAGTTTTCGCCTGCTGAGCGGAATTATGATGTGGGTAACCGAGAGTTGCTGGCCATGAAGTGGGCATTCGAGGAGTGGCGTCATTGGCTTGAAGGAGCTAAGCATCGCGTGGTGGTATTGACTGATCATAAGAACCTGACTTATCTCGAGTCTGCTAAGCGTTTGAATCCTAGACAGGCTTGTTGGTCGCTGTTTTTCGCCCGTTTTGACTTTGTGATTTCGTACCTTCCGGGCTCTAAAAATGTGAAGGCGGATGCTCTGTCTAGGAGTTTTGTGCCCGACTCTCCGGGTTTATCTGAGCCGGCGGGTATCCTCAAGGAAGGAGTAATTGTGTCTGCCATCTCCCCTGATTTGCGGCGGGTGCTGCAAAAATTTCAGGCTAATAAACCTGATCGTTGTCCAGCGGAGAAACTGTTTGTCCCGGATAGGTGGACAAATAAAGTGATCTCTGAGGTTCATTGTTCGGTGTTGGCTGGTCATCCTGGAATCTTTGGTACCAGAGAGTTAGTGGCTAGATCCTTTTGGTGGCCATCTCTGTCGCGGGATGTGCGTTCTTTTGTGCAGTCCTGTGGGATTTGTGCTCGGGCTAAGCCCTGCTGTTCTCGTGCCAGTGGGTTGCTTTTGCCCTTGCCGGTCCCGAAGAGACCTTGGACACATATCTCTATGGATTTTATTTCAGATCTTCCCGTCTCTCAAAAGATGTCAGTCATTTGGGTGGTCTGTGATCGCTTTTCTAAGATGGTCCATCTGGTACCCTTGTCCAAGTTGCCTTCCTCCTCTGATTTGGTGCCATTGTTCTTCCAGCATGTGGTTCGTTTGCATGGCATTCCAGAGAATATCGTTTCTGACAGAGGTTCCCAGTTTGTTTCGAGGTTTTGGCGAGCCTTTTGTGGTAGGATGGGCATTGACTTGTCTTTTTCCTCGGCTTTTCATCCTCAGACTAATGGCCAGACCGAGCGAACCAATCAGACCTTGGAAACCTATCTGAGATGCTTTGTTTCTGCCGATCAGGATGACTTTTTGCCTTTGGCTGAGTTCGCCCTTAATAATCGGGCCAGCTCGGCTACCTTGGTTTCGCCATTTTTCTGCAATTCTGGGTTCCATCCTCGTTTCTCTTCAGGACAGGTTGAGTCTTCGGACTGTCCTGGTGTGGATACTGTGGTGGACAGGTTGCAGCAGATTTGGACTCATGTAGTGGACAATCTGACCTTGTCCCAGGAGAAGGCTCAACGTTTCGCTAATCGCAGACGCCGTGTGGGTCCCCGACTTCGTGTTGGGGATCTGGTTTGGTTATCTTCTCGTCATATTCCTATGAAGGTTTCCTCTCCGAAGTTTAAACCTCGTTTCATTGGTCCTTATAGGATTTCTGAGGTTATTAATCCTGTGTCTTTTCGTCTGACCCTCCCAGATTCTTTTTTCATACATAACGTCTTCCATAGGTCATTGTTGCGGAGATACGTGGCACCTATGGTTCCATCTGTTGACCCTCCTGCCCCGGTTTTGGTGGAGGGGGAATTGGAGTATATTGTGGAGAAGATTTTGGATTCTTGTGTTTCAAGACGGAAACTCCAGTATCTGGTTAAATGGAAGGGTTATGCTCAGGAGGATAATTCCTGGGTTTTTGCCTCTGATGTCCATGCTCCCGATCTTGTTCGTGCCTTTCATGTGGCTCATCCTGGTCAGCCTGGGGGCTCTGGTGAGGGTTCGGGGGGGGGGGGTACTGTTGTGAATTCTGTGGCAGAGCTCCCTCCTGTGGTCACAAGTGGTACTTCGGCTGATTCTCTCTGGGAGCTTCCGTTTGTGGAGGAAACTGGTACTGCTGCTTCTGAGTTTCCTCCCTCAGGTGATCTGGTGAGGTCGTTAGGTGCTTCTCTACTTAACCCCACCTAATGCTTTGATTCATGCTTCCTGTCAATGTTCCAGTGTTGGACTTGTGTTTCTCTGGATCATTCCTGTGGCCTGCTGCTCTGCATAGCTAAGTGCTTCTTTGCTATTTGTTGCTATTTTTTCTGTCCAGCTTGTCTATTTGTTTTGCTGGAAGCTCTGGGATGCAAACAGTGTACCTCTGTGCCGTTAGTTCGGTACGGAGGGTCTTTTTGCCCCCTTTGCGTGGTTTTCTTTAGGGTTTTGTGTAGACCGCAAAGTTATCTTTCCTATCCTCGTTCTGTCTAGAATATCGGGCCTCACTTTGCTGAATCTATTTCATCCCTACGTTTGTCTTTTCATCTTACTCACAGTCATTATATGTGGGGGGCTGCCTTTTCCTTTGGGGTATTTCTCTGAGGCAAGGTAGGCTTATTTTTTCTATCTTCAGGCTAGTTAGTTTCTCAGGCTGTGCCGAGTTGCATAGGGAGCGTTAGGCGCAATCCACGGCTGCCTCTAGTTGTGTTTGGAGAGGATCAGGGATTGCGGTCTGCAGAGTTCCCACGTCTCAGAGCTCGTTCTATTATTTTGGGTTATTGTCAGATCACTGTATGTGCTCTGACCTCCATGTCCATAGTGATACTGAATTGCCTATCAGAACAATTCTTGTACATAGGAGCAGTATTATAGTAGTTATATTCTTGTGCATAGGGGCAATATTATAGAAGTTATATTCTTGTACATAGGAGCAGTATTATAGTAGTTATATTCTTGTACATAGGAGCAGTATTATAGTAGTTATATACTTGTATATAGGGGGCAGTATTATAGTAGTTATATTCTTGTGCATATGGGCAGTATTATAGTAGTTATATTCTTGTACATAGGGGCAGTATTATAGTAGTTATATTCTTGTATATAGGGGGCAGTATTATAGTAGTTATATTCTTGTACATAGGGAGCAGTATTATAGTAGTTATATTCTTGTACCTAGGGGCAGTATTATAGTAGTTATATTCTTGTACATAGGAGCAGTATTATAGTAGTTATATTCTTGTATATAGGGGCAGTATTATAGTAGTTATATTCTGGTGCATAGGGACAGTATTATAGTAGTTATATTCTTGTACATAGGGGCAGTATTATAGTAGTTATATTCTTGTACATAGGAGCAGTATTATAGTAGTTATATTCTTGTACATAGGAGCAGTATTATAGTAGTTATATTATTGTACATAGGAGCAGTATTATAATAGTTATATTCTTGTATATAGGCGCAGTATTATAGTAGTTATATTCTTGTACATAGGGGCAGTATTATAGTAGTTATATTCTTGTACATAACACCAGTCACTTTGAAAGAAACTGCTCTACGATTCTGTGGTTACTCAGCAAAACCATACTGCTATCGTTCTTGGATCTTGAATTCTTATTGGTATAAACGTGCAATCAAGGGAATTATGTCTGGGATAATTACAGTTCTCTAAGAAGTCTCTGCTGTCTCTTTAAGGTCAGGAAAATGATACACTTCAGTTGCAATAAAACATGAACCTTATATCCTTATATGCAGAATACTACCACAGGAAGCAGGCTGGGTTTCATAAATCTGTACTTGAACCGTTTTGAGTCCAAACTTCATATTTTGTTGTATAACGTTCATCAAAGATAGTTCATCAGACTCCTGAACAATGCACAACTCAGCAAATAGGAGCAGTCTGCTCCTGAGTGAGTACACTTAATGGAGGACGAATTCAATTCTGCTGAGCTGTGCGCTCCTGTCTGCTGAGCTGTGTGCTCCTGTCTGCTGAGCTGTGCGCTCCTGTCTGCTGAGCTGTGCTCTCCTGACAGCTGAGCTGTGCGCTCCTGTCAGCTGAGCTGTGCGCTCCTGTCTGCTGAGCTGTGCGCTCCTGTCTGCTGAGTTGTGCGCTCCTGTCAGCTGAGCTGTGCGCTAATATCTGCTGAGCAGTGCCCTCTTGTCTGCTGAGCTGTGCGCTCCTGTCTGCTGAGCTGTGTGCTCCTGCCTGCTGAGCTGTGCGCTCCTGTCTGCTGAGCTGTGCGCTCCTGTCAGCTGAGCTGTGCGCTCCTGTCAGCTGAGCTGTGCGCTCCTGTCTGCTGAGCTATGCCCTCCTGTCTACTGAGCTGTGCGCTCCTGTCTGCTGAGTTGTGCGCTCCTGTCTGCTGAGCTGTGCGCTCCTGTCTGCTGAGCTGTGCGCTCCTGTCTGCTGAGCTGTGCGCACCTGTCAGCTGAGCTGTGCGCTCCTGTCAGCTGAGCTGTGCGCTCCTATCTGCTGAGCAGTGCGCTCCTGTCTGCTGAGCTGTGCGCTCCTGTCAGCTGAGCTGTGCGCTCCTGTCAGCTGAGCTGTATGCTCCAATCTGCTGAGCAGTGCGCTCCTGTCTGCTGAGCTGTGCGCTCCTGTCAGCTGAGCTTTGCGCTCCTATCTGCTGAGCAGTGCGCTCCTGTCCGCTGAGCTGTGCGCTCCTGTCTGCTGAGCTGTGCGCTCCTGTCTGCTGAGTTGTGCGCTACTGTCAGCTGAGCTGTGCGCTCCTGTCAGCTGAGCTGTGCGCTCCTATCTGCTGAGCAGTGCACTCCTGTCTGCTGAGCTGTGCGCTCCTGTCAGCTGAGCTGTGCGCTCCTGTCTGCTGAGCTGTGCGCTCCTGTCAGCTGAGCTGTGCGCTCCTATCTGCTGAGCAGTGTGCTCCTGTCTGCTGAGCTGTGCGCTCCTGTCTGCTGAGCTGTGCGCTCCTGTCTGCTGAGCTGTGCGCTCCTGTCAGCTGAGCTGTGCGCTCCTGTCTTCTGAGCTGTGCGCTCCTGTCTGCTTAGCTATGCGCTCCTGTCTGCTGAGCTGTGCGCTCCTGTCTGCTGAGTTGTGCGCTCCTGTCTGCTGAGCTGTGCGCTCCTGTCTGCTGAGCTGTGCGCTCCTGTCTGCTGAGCTGTGCGCTCCTGTCTGCTGAGCTGTGCGCTCCTGTCTGCTGAGCTGTGCGCTCCTGTCTCCTGTCTGCTGAGCTGTGCGCTCCTGTCAGCTGAGCTGTGCGCTCCTGTCTGCTGAGCTGTGTGCTCCTCTCAGCTGAGCTGTGCGCTCCTGTCTGCTGAGCTGTGCGCTCCTGTCTGCTGAGTTGTGAGCTCCTGTCAGCTGAGCTGTGCGCTCCTGTCAGCTGAGCTGTGTGCACTCCTATCTGCTGAGCAGTGCCCTCCTGTCTGCTGAGCTCTGCGCTCCTGTCAGCTGAGCTGTGCGCTCCTATCTGCTGAGCAGTGCGCTCCTGTCTGCTGAGCTGTGCGCTCCTGTCTGCTGAGCTGTGCGCTCCTGTCTGCTGAGCTGTGCGCTCCTGTCTGCTGAGCTGTGCGCTCCTGTCTGCTGAGTTGTGTGCTCCTGTCTGCTGAGCTTTGCGCTCCTGTCTGCTGAGCTGTGCATTGTTTGGGGGTCTATTAGTGTCTACCAAAAGGTGAAAAACCATTTGGTTACTCTTTAAATAGAAAGACCTACCACAAAATGTGACTAGAAAGACCCTACAAATATTCAATAAATACTTTTTTATTAATACAATAGATGGTGGCCCGATTGTAACGCATCGGGTATTCTAGAATATGCATGTCCACGTAGTATATTGCACAGCACACATAGTATATTGCCCAGCTACGTAGTATATTGCCCAGCCACGTAGTATATTGCCCAGCCACGTAGTATATTGCCCAGTCATGGAGTATATTGCCCAGTCACGTATTATATTGCCCAGCCACATAGTATATTGCCTAGCCACATAGTATATTGCCCAGTCACGAAGTATATTGCCCAGTCACGTAGTATATTGCCCAGCCACATAGTATATTGCCCAGCCACGTAGTATATTGCCCAGTCACGGAGTATATTGCCCAGTCACGTAGTATATTGCCCAGTCACGTAGTATATTGCCCAGCCACGTAGTATATTGCCCAGCCACGTAGTATATTGCCCAGTGACGTAGTATATTGCCCAGTGACGTAGTATATTGCCCAGCCACATAGTATATTGCCCAGCCACGTAGTATATTGCCCAGTCACGGAGTATATTGCCCAGCCACGTAGTATATTGCCCAGCCACGTAGTATATTGCCCAGTCACGGAGTATATTGCCCAGCCACGTAGTATATTGCCCAGCCACGTAGTATATTGCCCAGTCACGGAGTATATTGCCCAGCCACGTAGTATATTGCCCAGCCACGTAGTATATTGCCCAGTCACGTAGTATATTGCCCAGCCACGTAGTATATTGCCCAGCCACGTAGTATATTGCCCAGCCACGTAGTATATTGCCCAGTGACGTAGTATATTGCCCAGTCACGGAGTATATTGCCCAGCCACATAGTATATTGCCCAGCCACGTAGTATATTGCCCAGTCACGGAGTATATTGCCCAGCCACATAGTATATAACACTGCCCACACAGTATATAACACTGGCCACGTAATATCTAGCACAGCCCACGCAGTACATAACACAGCCCACATAGTATGTAACACTGGCCAGGTAGTATACAGCACAGAGCCACGCGGTATATAATACAGCCCACGTAGTATACAGCAGTGTGGGCACCATATCCGTTTAAAAAAATAAAAAATAGTTCTATACTCACCCGCCAGGATCCAATCCAGCGAAGCTGTCCCGATGCGCGCACGGCTGCCGCCATCTTCCGTTCCCAGGATGCATTGCGAAATTACCCAGATGACTTAGCGGTCTCGCGAGACCGCTAAGTCTTGTGAGTAATTTCGCAATGCATCGCTGGGAACGGAAGATGGCGGCAGGCGCGAGCGGTTCGGCGGACTACGGAGGGTGAGTATAGCAGGTTTTTTATTTTTTTTATTATTTTTAACATTACATTTTTTTACTATTGATGCCGCATAGGCAGCATCAATAGTGAAAAGTTGGGGACACACAGGGTTAATAGCGGCGGTAACGGAGTGCGTTACCCGCGGCATAACGCGGTCCGTTACCACCGGCATTAACCCTATGTGAGCGGTTGCTGGAGGGGAGTATGCGGGCGCCGGGCAGTGACTGTGGGGAGTAAGGAGCGGCCATTTTCTTCCGGACTGTGCCCATCGCTGATTGGTCGTGGCTGTTTTGCCGCGACCAATCAGCGACTTGGATTCCATGACAGACAGAGGCCGCGACCAATGAATATCCGTGACAGACAGAAGGACAGACAGAAAGACGGAAGTGACCCTCAGACAATTATATAGTAGATAAGAATAAAACGGTCTATGGCAAATAGGATAAAAGACATACAGAGGGGATCAATTCCCACACAGGAAAATCACAGAACATATAGAAAGTGGGTATAATGAACAAATGGCATTCTCCCTGCAATCAATATTACAAATAAAGTCCATATATAAATATATATTAAGAAGTAAGTCCAAGTGGATTGATAAATAGCTAATCACATACAGACATTACAGTAAATACACCACCATAAATAAGAGGGCTGGGATAAAGGGGGGGAACAAAGCGCCCCTAAGTTACCAGCACAAAGGAGTTTGGCTCCCGTCTCCTGCTCCTTTCTCTCCGGCTTTGATGTGTTAGTTGGAGCCACTGACTCATATCCTGTTATTTTATGCCAGGTTTTACAATGTTTAGTAATGACCTGATAATGATATATACTGTATATATTGTATAATGCGCTGGTTGTAATCTAAGTGGAATCCAGCACATAAAATGTGGCAAAAAGTGTAAAAAAATCCACGTCCAGAGACATTTATAGTGATCATGTTCATCATCTGCAACCTGTTGTAACACTACAACTCCCAGCATGCAAATAACTCTTAATCACTCTCGTCCACATCTTGTGCGGTATTACCCCACCATTGTGGAAATCTCTCCATGCTGTAGGTGAGCAGAGTCGTTAATTACAACCTGAAAATCCCTTTGATGCTCGTTTTTCCTCATTTCATCACTTTGTGGTCCCCATTCGTCAAACAGTTTCTAGCAAAATTTTCACAAAACTTGTGAATGTGCCAATAAAGTGACTTTATTTACGGCAGAAATGTATTTCAGGCCCTGACTGGAGTAACATTTCTTGTCACCTCGGTTTCAATGTAAAACATAGATGTTTCGGGCGCCGGTCTCTGATTCATGGTGCCGAGGTTCGGGCCGTATGAATCATGTGGTTCTCTTTAGGCTTCACTCACACACTTGTGTCTTCGTTTTTCTCCCATGTGTCATCCATTTTGCTGCCATTTTCACCTGTTATATTTTTAAAAACTGAAGTAGCTTCGCCGTCTGAATTTATTTTTTCCATTAACACTTGAAATGGATCCGTTAAAATTGTACTTCTTCCGTTTTTCATCTGTTTTTAACAGATCCCTTTAGGCTTTAATGGATCAATCTGATCCTAAAAAAATGAATGAGATTAGGACATGCATTTAGACTAGCAAAACAGACACACGGGCTGTTTTTTTTTAATGCGGATACGTATATCTCTCCGTTATACTCTTTGTATCGATGTCCGTCTTAAAAACGGATGCGTAAAAATGGAAGTGTGAATGCAGACTAAATTTATAAGTGCAGAACTTTGCAGATCTAATAAATTGGAAAATGACTGGCCCGTGTTTAGTTCTGGGTGCTCATCCCCTTAGCGGCTGGTGCGGGGGCTAAGTCTGGCCCATATACCAGACCTATGAGCCAATTCTGCCATTTTTTCCACTCAGAAAACCTGAGGTTCTTATAGAAAATAGCATGCGTGTTGTAGCACCTAGGTGGACATTGGTCCATCGCACACATGGACAGCACACAGACCAAGACATGTTCATGTGAATCAGGGTCGGACTGGCCATCTGGCAATTCTGGCAAATGCCAGAAGGGCCTGTCTGGTCATGGGCTGCCTTGTCTGATACGTTGTTAACAGAATCAGTGTTCTCAAGACACCCATACTGTTAAGAGTTGTGATGGAGCACAAAGTTGTTGACTCCGTCACTTACCGCAGCAGGACACGGGTATCATTAGAAATATTGGTCTTGTAGTAAATCTTCCTTTCCTCCATGCAGGGAAATATTAGTAATATATCCCATCTGGTTATTGGGGAGGGGGACAACATGGGCCTGTGTGATTTCAAATGCCAGGGCTGAATTTCAGAAGAGTCATTTTTGGCTTCAATGGTGTTAAAATGTCAATGAAAATTCCACGATCGAGGGCGTCACCCTCTGTGTGCAAACCCATCCGCAGGTCTGGTGTGATAACCGGTCTAGGAGGTGCAAGGTCTCAACCCGACGAGACACCGCAGCCGCTCGTCACACGTCACCGCCTGTCATGTCCACATCACGCCTGGCTGTGCCGTCACTATGAGTCACCAGAGCTAGAAGACGCCTGGATTTTATAAGGGATTTCCAGTGAGGATTACAATATCAGTTTAGAGGAGTCTCTGAGTGTAGAGGAGTGTTCACATCGAACTTTGGCCGTCCACTTCGTGTGACCTCCTGGTAGGACGGGTCTTAGAAAATTAAAAGTTTGGCCCTAAATATTGACTTACTGCACAATCACAGAGAAACATTTATGATTAATTTTTGCCGATTTGCAAATTTTTGAAAACTGCAATAGAGGGGATGATAAATTCCCCCCAAAGTTTATTAGAAACTTATCATTATACATTTATTAAGTGCTTTTCACGTAAAGGTCAAAAAAATCCTTTAATATGGAAATGAGGACTGCAGAACCAAAACTTCCTAATAATCCAAGAATCTGACATCTCTTTAGTTCCTAGAGATTCGAAAGTAGAGGTCACGGTCACCCATCATGTCCAAAGAACTTTGCTGAATATCCACCGCACTGCTTATGTCAACATTCATTGCTGATTTTAAGTAAATATGGCCGGGCAGATGGAAATCTGCTGAGATCACAATGACGCTGCTACCTGTATAACGTGGTCACCGTGACTCATCAGGGAGCAGTGCACTAACTGCTAAGTTTTTGGGCAGTGGTGTGACTATAGTGTTATAAGCCTAAAGGTACTGTCACACTAGACGATATCGCTAGCGATCCGTGACGTTGCAGCGTCCTCGCTAGCGATATCGTCCAGTGTGACAGGCAGCAGCGATCAGAATCCTGCTGGGAGATCGCTGGTCGGGGAAGAAAGTCCAGAACTTTATTTCGTCGCTGGACTCCCCGTAGACATCGCTGAATCGGCGTGTGTGACACCGATTCAGCGATGTCTTTGCTGGTAACCAGGGTAAACATCGGGTAACTAAGCGCAGGGCCGCGCTTAGTAACCCGATGTTTACCCTGGTTACCATCCTAAAAGTAAAAAAACAAACACTACATACTTACCTACAGCCGTCTGTCCTCCAGCGCTGTGCTCTGCTCTCCTCCTGCTCTGGCTGTGAGCGTCGGTCAGCCGGAAAGCAGAGCGGTGACGTCACCGCTCTGCTTTCTGGCTGCCCGGCGCTCACAGCCAGACCAGAGAAGCAGAGCGCCGAGGACAGACAGCGGTAGGTAAGTATGTAGTGTTTTTTTTTTTTACTTTTTAGGATGGTAACCAGGGTAAACATCGGGTTACTAAGCGCGGCCCTGCGCTTAGTTACCCGATGTTTACCCTGGTTACCGGGGACCTCGGGATCGTTGGTCGCTGGAGAGCTGTCTGTGTGACAGCTCTCCAGCGACCAAACAGCGACGCTGCAGCGATCCGGATCGTTGTCGGTATCGCTGCAGCGTCGCTATGTGTGACGGTACCTTAGGCAGAGGCATAGCTGGGGGGTTGGTTCGGGGGGTGTGGTAGGTGGGGGGAGGGGAGGGGGATTGGAGGGCAAAACTTCTGAGTGGGGCCTTAGCCAGGTAACCCTGATTACAAACATGGTAGCGCCCCCTAATAGTGGATGTAGGAGAAGTTCAGCAGATGACAGAGCTGTTTCTAAAGTAAATCTCTATACAAATACCAACACTGATATTACTGCTATATGGTGACCATATAGTGCTAGATACCAGTCCTGCAGAACATGTAATATATTACAGCACAGTTACAGATAATAACTTACCGCTGACGTTCTTTCTGTTGCAAGGTAACGTTTCGACCCTCTGGGTCTTTCCCAAACCTTACTTCACCGCAGACACCAGAAGCTGCCAAGTGATAGCCCCTAATGGGACTCCTGCACCTCTCCAGGGATTTGTGCCCTCCTCTCCGTATCTACTGTTAGAAGTAAGGTTTGAGAAAGACCCAGAGGGTTGAAACGTTACCTTGCAACACTGCGGTGATACCTCTATTTTTGGTGTTTTTTCAAAATAAAAAAAACACGTGTTTGGCTAATAATATTCTGAAGACATCTTTCTTGAGTGCGACTGTTGATGTTCATGACTACATTCTGGAGAATCCCTCCATGTTCAGTCTGCACCAGTATTAGCGAGAGTGCACGTCTTGTTCTTCACTATAGTAATGTCACCTGTTGTGAATTCCGCTCTTGGGCTCCCTCCGGTGGTTGTAAGTAGCATTTTTTTTAGTTCTGCTCTTGGGCTCCCTCCTGTGGTTTTGAGTGGTATGGCTGCTTCTTTGATTTAGCTTCAGCAGCTGTTTTCACTGATCGTCTTTCTGGCTCGGCTATATTAGTCTGGCCTTATCCCTCATTCAATGCCAGTTGTCAATTGTTCCTGCCTGGAGTCATTGCTCTTAGGACTTTCCTGACACTCTGACCAGTTCATCTAAGCTAAGTCTTTGCTTGTCCTTTTGCGGTTCACTTGTTGTGGACTTTGTTGTTCAGCACTTTCTTGTTTTTGTTCATTTGTCCAGCTTTTCAGTATGGATCTAGTCAGCTAAGCTGGAAGCTCTGGGCAGCAGAGTTTGCCCTCCACACCTTTAGTCAGGTGTGGAGATTTTTGCATTTCTCTGAGGTGGACTTTTTCTAGTTTTTTTACTGACCGCACAGCGTTCTGTCCTGTACTATTTCTATCTAGCTAGAAGTGGCCTCCTGTGCTAAATCTTGTTTCATACTATGTATGTCATTTCCTTCTCCTCTCACAGTCATTATTTGTGGGGGGCTAATCTATCCTTTGGGGATTTTCTCTGAGGCAAGATAGTTTTCCTGCTTCTATCTTTAGGGGTAGTTAGCTCTTAGGCTGTGACGAGATGCCTAGGCAGAGTTAGGAGCATTCCACGGCTACTTCTAGTGTTGTGTTGAGCTTAGGGACTGCGGTCAGTATAGTTGCCACCTGCTCAGAGCTAAAAGCATGTCGCTCCTTAATCACCAGATCATAACAGACACCATGCAGCTTCACCCGGAGTTTTCTTCAGGGCCCCACCTGTTCCAGGGTGGGGTCGCTTCTGGCCACTCCACCCATTTCCCAGTAGCATGTGCCAGAGGGCGAGTCCTTCTTCTTCTCCAATGCAAGTGTAACACCCCAGGTAACCGGTTGTTACAGTGATGTTGCCTGTTATGAACAGGTGATTCAGAACCACAATGGACCTAGTGGTTAAGAGCACACAAAGTGACCTGATAGTTACTAACATAGGACGAGCTCTGAGACGTGGGGAACTCTGCTGACCGCAATCCCTAATCCTATCATACCACACTAGAGGTAGCCGTGGATTGCGCCTAACGCTCCCTATGCAACTCGGCACAGCCTGAGAAACTAGCTAGCCCTGAAGATAGAAAAATAAGCCTACCTTACCCCAGAGAAATTTCCCAAAGGAAAAGGCAGCCCCCACATATAATGACTGTGAGTTAAGATGAAAATACAAACACAGAGATGAAATAGATTTTAGCAAAGTGAGGCCCGACTTACTGAATCGACCGAGGATAGGAAAGATAGCTTTGCGGTCAGCACAAAAACCTACAAACAACCACGCAGAGGGGGCAAAAAGACCCTCCGCACCGACTAACGGTACGGAGGTACTCCCTCTGCGTCTCAGAGCTTCCAGCAAGCAAGAAAAACCAATATAGCAAGCTGGACAGAAAATATAGCAAACAAAAGTAACACAAGCAAAACTTAGCTTATGCAGGGCAGACAGGCCACAAGAACGATCCAGGAGAGAGCAAGACCAATACTGGAACATTGACTGGAGGCCAGGAACAAAGAACTAGGTGGAGTTAAATAGAGCAGCACCTAACGACTTAACCTCGTCACCTGAGGAAGGAAACTCAGAAGCCGCAGCCCCACTCACATCCACCAGAGGAAGCTCATAGACAGAACCAGCCGAAGTACCACTCATGACCACAGGAGGGAGCTTGACCACAGAATTCATAACAGTTGCCTTCCCTTCGGAGGTGATGTCATGCTTGGAGGAAAGGAGGATTTCCTTTACCAGGTAAGCACCTACATGCAACACATTCTGAATCCAGGACAGGGGAGCTCTGAACCTGGATTCAGGGGAGCTTCCCCCAGACATATG
This sequence comes from Ranitomeya imitator, assembly GCF_032444005.1. NCBI lineage: Eukaryota > Metazoa > Chordata > Amphibia > Anura > Dendrobatidae > Ranitomeya > Ranitomeya imitator. Next base: position 72,521,944 of record NC_091282.1, on the reverse strand, counting down.
TATTCTGGTCTGGAGGAAGAGTTAGACAGTTGTTTAGAGACAGTGGAGGAGAGAGGAGTGAGAGCAGAGAGTGGGGCTGTGCAGCCACATGTGAGCTGCAGCTCCAAGAATGGAAGATAACCTGAAGGGTTGGAATGTAGTGAGCATCTGAGGAAAGGAGCAAAGGAGAAGGAAAGGGCTTAGAGGGGAACTGTGACTGGGCACCCTCTGAGCCGAAGCGCAGGAACCGAGCACCAGGAGCCCGAGGTTGTGTTGAACTCTAGGTCGCACAGCAGAACCGAAGGGCAAAGGACTTTATATAATTTGTCCGCACCCACACCTGAAGGTGCAGCAGTACATGAAGAGCCCGGGTCGTGATAGAGACCCTATAAAAAGGCTTGCACTGCCCACCATACGGGTAACTGTCCTGTTATGAAAGGCAATTCAGTACTACAATGGACATAGCGGTCAGAGCACATACAGTGATCTGACAATAAACCAAAATCATAGAACGAGCTCTGAGACGTGGGAACTCTGCAGACCGCAATCCCTAATCCTCTCCAAACAACACTAGAGGCAGCCGTGGATTGCGCCTAACTCTGCCTATGCAACTCGGCACAGCCTGAGAAACTAACTAGCCTGAAGATAGAAAATAAGCCTACCTTGCCTCAGAGAAATACCCCAAAGGAAAAGGCAGCCCCCCACATATAATGACTGTGAGTTAAGATGAAAAGACAAACGTAGAGATGAAATAGATTCAGCAAAGTGAGGCCCGACTTTCTTAACAGATCGAGGATAGAAAAGATAACTTTGCGGTCTACACAAAACCCTAAAGAAAACCATGCAAAGGGGGCAAAAAGACCCTCCGTACCGAACTAACGGCACGGAGGTACACCCTTTGCGTCCCAGAGCTTCCAGCAACAAATTAGACAAGCTGGACAGAAAAAATAGCAAACAAATAGCAAAGAAGAACTTAGCTATGCAGAGCAGCAGGCCACAGGAATGATCCAGGGAAAAGCAAGTCCAACACTGGAACATTGACAGGAAGCCAGTATCAAAGCATTAGGTGGAGTTAAGTAGAGAAGCACCTAACGACCTCACCAGATCACCTGAGGGAGGAAACTCAGAAGCCGCAGTACCACTTCCCTCCACCAACAGAAGCTCACAGAGAGAATCAGCCGAAGTACCACTTGTGACCACAGGAGGGAGCTCTGCCACAGAATTCACAACACTGTCCCAGGTCAGGAGAGAGAGGACTTTGTCAGGGAGCCACAGGTAGCAAGGACCTCGCATACGAGCGCGACCAGGAAGGCTTAAGGACCTCACCTGGGAGCGGGATCCACCATTGCCTCCAGGCCGGCCGGACCACATCACCACCTGTTGCTGGTACCCTGGACTGTGGCCTGATTCAACCAGTAAACCAGGCAAAGACGTTACAACCCTGTGTCCTCCGTTTATTTGCCGGCATACAACATCCCTGCCCAGCACACCGGGAGCCCTGGGGGCCCAGCTTCACCTGTGGGAAGTGATACCATCTTGCTGCTGTACCATCAGGCCCAGAGGATCCCTTTAAGCAGTGTCGGTCACCCTTGACCGAGTATCACAGGTAGCGTCACAAACTTTTATTGCTTTACAAAACTATCCCTTTTACTTGGGCGCCCAGGGCCACGGAGCGAGTCATAGACATCGTGACATCCCCTTTAAGTACCGGACCCAGTACCGAGTACCCCACGGCCCTGGCGGGCGACTCACACCCACCAGGGGTGGGCACCGTGATTAGGCCAGAGACTCTGCCAGAGAGCTTCTCGCGCCAGTTCTCTATCAGGATGCCCACGAGGGGAGGGATCAGAGTTGTTGACCCTCAATTGCGTGCCATTATCCGCCATCTTTAGGGTCGCCATATTGGCCATCACAATGTCAGCCTCATTAAAGGTTTTTGCCAAGTCCAGTGTATCAGTCACAGCCAGCATTTCAGTAGCATCCACAATGACTTCATCTCTTTCATTTCTGGTCGCATCAATAACATCTTCCGTGACATTCCCATGTTGCACAGTTGCGGGATCCTGCCGCACTATGCCAAGTGTAAAATGCAGAGCCAGAGCTGTATTAGTGACTGAGGTTAACTGGTTATATGCGCCCTGGCTCCCAATTACATGCAAACAATGTCCCTTCTGCAGCATACCTTTTGCTTCCCCCTCTGCACCATCTGGGCCCCATCGGGCTGGCTGAAGTTCCGCTGCTTCCGTAGTACAATAAAAGACAGAGTCCTTTTCAAACTTAAAATGATGAACTTTACTCTTGGTTTGTTGCAGCACATTCTTGTCAGTTACATCATCAGCATTAGGTTCCACACAGTTCACGTCCTCCGCTCTCCCTACGCTTTCTCCTACATCCTGCAGTACATTACGGGGACGTATCGCCTCTTGCGATAGCTCAGCGTCCTCCTTGAGCAAGCTCACTACACCTGAGTATTCCTCCGTCCGTTTCGCCCCGGTACGAAAGACATCAGCCCAACCAATGATCTGCCACATGGTGAGCGACCTGTATTCCTGTACTGGATAAGGACCACTTCTTGCCTCCTGTACTGAACTGTGGAAAGCGCTGCTGCCTCAGCTGTACCCTCTGTCTGTCTGGACTCAGAATGGCTGGGTATATGGCTTGAATGTTGCGGAGCTGTCTGGCCAGTGTGACGTCTGAATAAGATGAGAAGAGAGTGGACCCTATGGGTCACGGTACTGACGCACCCAGGGGCGAGTGAACCCGAGATGAAAACCCCTATACAGGGTTAGTTGGGAGCAAGCCCGAGGGGGACAAGTACCGCAACAGCCGGTGCCAAGAGGGACGGCTCTTAGGAGAGACAGGGGAGGGAGGAAGGGAGAAGACAAACAGAACAGTGGGAAAATGGAAGCGGGAAAAACAAAGAACGGATTACAGGAGGCAGGACTAAACAATGGAGGGAGACAAGAGGTTAATAAGAGATAAAGCCTGCGAGAGCAGACCAGACAGGAACGGAAAAAATCCGAACCAAACAGGACCAGAACAGTGTACAAACAGCACACAATAATCAGGCGCCTCCATTATGGAGGAGACGCCTGATATAGCCAGAGAAAGTACCTGATTGGAGGACCAGAAGCGCGGAAGGGGTTAAGAGGAGGAAGGAGCGCGCGCCCGCGTCCTAAGGTGCATGTGTGGAGCAGGCACAGGACGGAGGAAGGAGGAAGCACGGACACCACGCCGGAACCCCCGAGCAGCAGGAGGAGGAAGCGGGGAACCGGCGCGACACTGAGAGCGGCAAGCGGAGACGCAGCGAGAGGAGCCGGCAGTAGCAGCGGCCGCAGCACCAGAGAAGGCCGGTATGACAGTACCCCCCCTCTTAAGACTCCCCCTCCGAGGTTGACTAAGAATCTTCTCAGAATTCGTGGAGCATTAATGTTCTCCCTAGGTTCCCAAGACCTCTCCTCAGGACCAAACCCCTTCCAATCAATAAGATAGAAGACTCTCCCTCTAACCCTCTTCATAGCCAGAATATCTCTTACTTCGAAATCCTTATCAATGCCAAAAGGCTGAGGGGAGTCAAGTGGTGCTGGACAAAATCGATTGAGGATGAGAGGTTTCAAGAGCGAGACATGGAAGGCGTTAGGGACTCGGAGCGAAGCCGGCAACCTCAATTTATAGGCCACGTCGTTAATACATCCCAAAATCTCGAAGGGACCGATGTATCGAGGACCCAACTTGTAAGAAGGGATTTTCAAACGGATATGTTTGGTCGAAAGCCAGACTTTGTCACCAGGACGGTACGGTGGAAGATCTCTTCTCCTCTTATCAGCGTGTCTCTTCATCTGAGCAGCAGCCCGTACGAGCGCCTCCTTGGTCTCTCTCCAAATTTGGTAAAATTCCGAGGAAAGAGCATCCGCTGCAGGTACTCCAGAAGGAGAAGAAATAGGAAGAGGTATTCCCGGGTTAAGACCAGAGACCACAAAAAATGGAGATTTAGAGGTAGCCTCACTAGAATGATTATTATGGGCAAACGCAGCCCAAGGGAGAAGAGTCACCCAATCATCGTGATGAGCGTTGGTAAAGTTGCGAAGATAGGAAGTCAAAATTTGATTTATCCTTTCCACTTGCCCATTGGTCTGGGGGTGATAGGCGGAGGAAAAATCCAGCGATATGCCTAGGAGCTTACAGAGTGCTCTCCAGAACTTGGAGGTAAATTGAACCCCCCGATCAGACACAATTCGCAGGGGAAGACCATGTAATCTGAAAATATGCTGGAAGAAAATTCTTGCCAATTCTGGAGCCGAGGGTAGTCCAGGCAAGGGAATGAAATGGGCCATCTTGGAGAAGCGATCCACCACCACCAGGATGGTTGTACACCCAGAGGAGCGAGGCAGATCTGTAACGAAATCCATGGCTATTTGTTGCCAAGGGGCTTCGGGAACGGGTAACGGATGCAAGAGACCAGAAGGCAATTCTCTAGGTACTTTGTTTCTAGCACAAGTCATGCAGGAGGCTACGAAGTCCGAAGCATCTTGTCGTAGAGACGGCCACCAGTAATACCGGGAGAGAAGGGCAAGAGTCTTCTTGGTACCGACATGTCTGGCAATCTTGGAAGAATGTCCCCAATGCAATATCTCAGTTCTCTTGTCACACGGGACAAAAGTTCTGCCTGGTGGAACAGAGAGGAGATTTGAGGGAGCTACCATGATGAATTTGGCAGGATCAATAATATGTGAAGAGCCCTCTTCCGTCTCGGGAGATTGCAAGGACCGGGAAAGCGCATCTGCCTTAGAATTCTTGTCTCCAGGTCAACAATGAAGTTTGAAATCAAAACGAGAAAAGAATAAAGACCATCTGGCTTGCCTGGAATTGAGTCTCTGAGCGGATTGAATGTAGGCTAAATTCTTGTGGTCTGTGAAAATTACAAAGGGGTAAATGGCCCCCTCTTAAAGATAACGCCACTCCTGCAGAGTCATCTTTATGGCTAGCAATTCTCGATCTCCAATAGAATAATTGCATTCAGCGGAAGAAAATGACTTCGAGAAGAACCCACAGGGAACCAGACGACCAGAGAGAGATCTTTGGGAGAGAACCGCCCCGGCACCCGAAGAGGAGGCATCCACTTCAAGGATTAAGGGCCTGCTGGCTACAGGCCGATGAAGAACAGGAGCAGAAGCAAAGGCCTGTTTCAAGGTGAGCAAGGCTTCTTCAGCCTCCGGAGGCCAAACGTTAGGTTTTGCTCCTTTCCGGGTAAGGGCGACGAGAGGTTTAGTTACTGAAGAGAAATGCGGAACGAATTGTCTGTAGTAGTTTGCAAAGCCCAAGAATCATTGGATGGCCTTAACTCCAATAGGACGGGGCCACTTGAGTACGGCAGACAATTTCTCACGGTCCATCTCCAACCCCATGTCAGAAATAATGTACCCCAAGAAGGGCAAGGAAGTTTGTTCAAACAAACACTTCTCGATTTTCACGTAGAGATGATTCTCCCGAAGTCGTTGTAGAACCAGACGAACGTTTCTCCTGTGAGAAGATAAGTCGGGTGAAAAAATAAGGATGTCATCCAGGTATACCACCACTCAAGAATACAGTAGGCCGCGGAAGATCTCATTCACAAACTCCTGGAAGACCGCTGGAGCGTTACAGAGACCAAAGGGCATGACCAGGTATTCATAATGACCATCCCGAGTGTTAAAGACGGTCTTCCACTCGTCTCCAGCGTGAATTTGGACCAAGTTATAGGCTCCTCGCAAATCTAGTTTGGAAAAAATTCGAGCTCCCCTCAATCGGTCGAAAAGTTCAGAAATCAACGGTAGAGGATATCTATTCTTGACCGTGATGGCGTACAGACCTCGGTAGTCTATACAAGGCCGAAGGGATCCATCTTTCTTCCGGACGAAGAAAAAAACGGCTCCCGCCGGGGAAGATGACTTTCGGATGAAACCCTTAAGATTCTCTTGGATGTATTCTGACATAGCTAAGGTCTCTGCTGGGGACAAAGGATAGGTTCTTCCCTTAGGGAGGGACACTCCAGGAATTAGCTCGATAGACAGTCATAGGTCCGATGGGGGGGAAGAGACTCTGCATCCTTCTTATCAAAGACATCGGCAAACGAGTGATAGGCCGAAGGGAGACTTGGAAGATTGACGGACGGTTGAGGAAGATCTGGACGGGAAACGGACAGCAGACAATGTTCATGACAACCATGACCCCAGCGGAGTATCTCTCCAGAGCGCCAATCCAGAACTGGCTCGTGCGACCTGAGCCAGGGTAGGCCTAAGAGCAGAGCATGAGATAGATTGGGCAAAACATAAAATGCAATCTTCTCCCGATGTAGAGCACCAATCTGCATTTCCAACTCGAGAGTAACCATTTTAATGGGAATAGGTAATGGTTTGCCATCCACTGCAGAGATTAGACGCGGAGTCTTAAGGGTAGCCACTGGAATCTGAAATTTGTTCACCTCCTCCTCTCGGATGAAATTACCAGCCACACCCGAGTCCACATACGCCTCCACAGACCTACGCTCAAGACCTAAAAAAATCAAAGCTGAAATAGTTAGGGGAAGAGAGGGATTTGGGTCACCTAGGAAAGCCTCTCTTACCTGACCTATGTGGAGAAGTTTCCCGGCCTCTCTGGACAGGAACGCAGGAAATGATTAACCCCTCCGCAGTAGAGACACGAACCTTGCACCAACCTCTCCCTACGTCACTGTTCTGACAACCTAACTCGATCCACCTGTATAGGTACTGGGGTGGGTGAAGAGGGAGACTTGATCGGAGGAGGAGCAGGTGCCCAATTAGTTTTAAAGGATCTCCTCTCCCTGATTAATTCCCGAGAGCGTTCCTGGAAAAGTAAATCAATACGCGTGGCCAGGGATATTAGATCCTGCAAGGTAGTATGGGTATCCCGACCAGCGAGCTCATCCTTAATCTTGGACGAAAGTCCTCTCCAAAAAGCCCCTACCAATGCCTCATTATTACACCCGAGCTCAGAGGAAAGTGTCCGGAAGCGGATGGCGTATTGCCCAACAGTAAGATTAGTTTGTTGCAGATTAAAGAGGGACTCGGTAGTAGAAGCCACCCTTCCTGGCTCATCAAAGACTTTACGAAATGTGTCCAAGAAAACCTGTATGCTGGCAACTACCGGGTCATCCCGCTCCCACAAAGGGTTTACCCAAGACAGGGCCTCTCCCTCGAGATGAGACACAATAAAGGCCACCTTAGCACGATCCGAGGGATACTGCTGGGGCAGAAGTTCAAAGTGTAAACGGCACTGATACAAAAAACCCCGACACAGTTTGGGATCACCACTATATCTAGGGGGCTTTCCCAAACGAGGAGGAGGTAGAGGTACTGAATCACGCTGGGAGACAGAGGCGGCGGCCGCAGACTGCAGGGAGAGTAGACGGTCATCGACGGACGCCATATAGGTAAGGATATGGGACTGGGTATCTCGCTGCTGCGCGAGCTCCTGCTGGAGTCCTGCCAGCAGAGGGGCGTTACCAGGATCAGAAATCTGTAGAGCAGTTAATTGGGAGTCCATAGACTTCATGACAGACATGATCCGGGTCTGATTCTCCCGTAAGAACAACAGATCTTTCTGAGTTGCTGCAGAGGCACCAGCGGGGTCCATGGCCTGATTATACTGTGACGTCTGAGTAAGATGAGAAGAGAGTGGACCCTCTGGGTCACGGTACTGACGCACCCAGGGGCGAGTGAACCCGAGATGAAAACCCCTATACAGGGATAGTTGGGAGCAAGCCCAAGGGGGACAAGTACCGCAACAGCCGGTGCCAAGAGGGACGGCTCTTAGGAGAGACAGGGGAGGGAGGAAGGGAGAAGACAAACAGAACAGTGGGAAAATGGAAGCGGGAAAAACAAAGAACGGATTACAGGAGGCAGGACTAAACAATGGAGGGAGACAAGAGGTTAATAAGAGATAAAGCCTGCGAGAGCAGACCAGACAGGAACTGAAAGAATCCGAACCAAACAGGACCAGAACAGTGTACAAACAGCACACAATAATCAGGCGCCTCCATTATGGAGGAGATGCCTGATATAGCCAGAGAAAGTACCTGATTGGAGGACCAGAAGCGCGGAAGGGGTTAAGAGGAGGAAGGAGCGCGCGCCGGCGTCATACGGCGCATGTGTGGAGCAGGCACAGGACGGAGGACAGAGGAAGCACGGACACCACGCCGGAACCCCCGAGCAGCAGGAGGAGGAACCGGGGAACCGGCGCGACGCTGAGAGCGGCAAGCGGAGACGCAGCGAGAGGAGCCGGCAGGAGCAGCGGCCACAGCGCCAGAGAAGGCCGGTATGACAGCCAGCATGGGCACTACGCCCCTACTGACTACAAACAGGAAAGCTCTTGCTCTTAACACAGACAGCCCCTCCTACATAACTATGTATAATGTGTAGCCCCATCTAGTTTCCGATAACAGGTTCTACACTTGCCCTTTCCTACAATACACAACATAATAAATCTGTACATAGCAGCACAACTAGTTTACACATTTAAAGTGTTTACACATTTAAAGGGGGTAGAAATGCGACACCCCCTTACAGCTGACTCAGTCCAAGGGCTAGACTGAGATAGCCAGAGGGTCGGATGTGGCCCGCTGGCCACACTTTGCCCAGGTCTGCTCTACAATGTTAAATCCCTTCAGATATTTGTAGGCAGGTATTAAGTCTCCTCTTAGCCTTCTATTTTGCAAGCTAAACATTTCCAGATCCTTTAATCGTTCCTCATAGGACAAACTTTGCAGTCCGGTCACCATTCTGGTCGCTCTTCTCTGAACTTGCTCCAGTTTTTCAATGTCTTTTTAAAATGTGGTGCCCAGAACTGGATACAGTATTCCAGAGAGGAGTAGAGGAGGATAATTACTTTGTTTGATTTAGACTCTTGCTTCTCTTAATACATCCTAGAACTGTGTTTCCCTTTTTTGCTGCTGCATCACTCTGTTGACTCATGTGCAGTGTGTGATCTATTAGTCTACTCAAGTATTTTTCACATGTGTTGGTGCTTAGTTCTATTCCTCCCATTCTGTAGATGTAATTTTTGTTTTTCTTGCACAGGTGTAGAATCTTGCATTTCTCCCTGTTAAACGCCATTATATTAGTTACTGCCCATTGTTCCAGATTATCTAGAACCTTCTGAATCCTTTCTGTTTTTTCTAGTGTTAACTATGCCTCCTAGCTTTGCATCGACTGCAAATTTGATTAGTTTACCTTCAGTTCCCTTATCTAGATCATTTATAAAAATATTGAACAACACTGGGGCCAGAACAGAGCCTTGTGGTACCCCACTTTGAACACTTTTCCAATTGGATGTGCAACCATTTATTACCACTCTTTGAGTACGATCACTGAGTCAGTTATGAATCCACCTAGCCATAGCCTTATCAATCGTATACTATCAAATGCTTTGCTGAACTCAAAATATACTATATCTACCGCATTTTCCTGATCCACCAAGTCACTGATTCCATAATAGAAGGAAATTAGAATCGTCTGGCATGACTTGTTTGTTACTACTGTATACCGGTATTCTTATTCAAGTACCTACATACATGCTGTTTAATAATTTGTTCAAAGATTTTTCCTGGTATAGAAGTAAGGCTCACTCACTATGTAGGGATGGACATTTGTTATGACCTGGTGGTTAGGAGCACCCGGAATGACCTGATAGTTAAACCTCATACAGGACGAGCTCTGGGATGTGGGAGCTCTGCTGACCGCAAGCCCTAATCCTATCACACACACTAGAAATAGCCGTGGAGCGCTCCTGACCAGACCTAGGCGCCTCGTCACAGCCTAAGAACTATCTAGCCCTAGAGATAGAAAATAAAGCCTACCTTGCCTCAGAGAAATTCCCCAAAGGTAAAGGAAGCCACCCACATATATTGACTGTGAGTAAAGATGAAAGTCACAAACGCAGAAATGAAACAGGTTTCAGCAAAGGGAGGCCAGACTTACTAAATAGACAGAGGATAGGAAAGGTAACTTTGCGATCAGCACAAAAACCTACAAAAAGACCACGCAGAGTGTGCAAAAAAGACCTCCGCACCGACTCACGGTACGAAGGGGCCACTCTGCATCCCAGAGCTTCCAGCTAGCAAGACAATATCATGAAAACCAGCTGGACAAGAAAACAATGATCAAATAATGACTATCAGGAACTTAGCTTCTGCAGGAGAAGGCAGGTCACCAGAGAGATCCAGGAGCGAACTGAACCAATGCAAAAACATTGACAGCTGGCATGGAGTAACGATCTGAGAGGAGTTAAATAGAGCAGTCAACCAAAGGATAAACCACGTCACCTGTGTAAGGAACCTCAGAAGCAGCAGCTTCACTCACAGCCACCAGAGGGAGCCCATAGACAGAACTCGCCGAAGTACCATTCACGACCACAGGAGGGAGTTCGACAACAGAATTCACAACAGTACCCCCCCCTTGAGGAGGGGCCACCGAACCCTCACCAGAGCCCCCAGGCCGATCAGGATGAGCCAAATGAAAGGCACGAACAAGATCGGCAGCATGAACATCAGAGGCAAAAACCCAGGAATTATCTTCCTGACCATAACCCTTCCACTTGACCAGGTACTGGAGTTTCCGTCTCGAAACACGAGAATCCAAAATCTTCTCCACCACATACTCCAACTCCCCCTCTACCAACACCGGGGCAGGAGGATCAACGGAGGGAACCATAGGCGCCACGTATCTCCGCAACAACGACCTATGGAACACATTATGGATGGCAAAAGAAGCTGGAAGATCCAAACGAAATGACACGAGGTTTAAACTTAGGAGAGGAAACCTTCATAGGAACGTGACGAGATGACAACCAAACCAAATCCCCAACACGAAGTCGGGGACCAACACAACGCCGGCGGTTAGCGAAACGTTGAGCCTTCTCCTGGGACAATGTCAAATTGTCCACCACATGAGTCCAAATCTGCTGCAACCTGTCCACCACCGCATCCACACCAGGACAGTCCGAAGGCTCAACCTGCCCTGAAGAGAAACGAGGATGGAAACCAGAATTACAGAAAAAAGGAGAAATTAAAGTAGCCGAGCTGGCCCGATTATTAAGGGCGAACTCAGCCAAAGGCAAGAAAGACACCCAATCATCCTGATCAGCAGAAACAAAGCATCTCAGATATGTCTCCAAAGTCTGATTAGTTCGTTCGGTTTGGCCATTAGTCTGAGGATGGAAAGCCGAAGAAAAAGACAAATCAATGCCCATCTTAGCGCAAAAGGACCGCCAAAACCTCGAAACAAACTTGAAACCTCTGTCCGAGACGATGTTCTCTGGAACGCCATGCAAACGAACCACATGCTGGAAAAACAATGGCACCAAATCAGAGGAGGAAGGCAGTTTAGATAAGGGTACCAAATGGACCATCTTAGAGAAGCGATCACAAACCACCCAAATGACCGACATCTTTTGAGAAACGGGGAGATCAGAAATAAAATCCATGGAAATATGCGTCCAGGGCCTCTTCGGGATCGGCAAGGGCAAAAGCAACCCACTGGCCCGAGAACAGCAGGGCTTAGCCCGAGCACAAATCCCACAGGACTGCACAAAAGAACGCACATCCCGTGACAAAGAAGGCCACCAAAAGGATCTAGCCACCAAATCTCTGGTACCAAAGATTCCAGGATGACCAGCCAATACTGAACAATGAATCTCCGAGATAACTCTACTAGTCCATCTATCAGGGACAAACAGTTTCTCCGTAGGACAACGGTCAGGTCTATCAGCCTGAAACTTTTGCAGCACACGCCGCAAATCAGGGGAAATGGCAGACAAAATTACCCCTTCTTTAAGAATACCCGCCGGCTCCGGAACACCCGGAGAGTCAGGCACAAAACTCCTTGACAGGGAGTCAGCCTTCACATTCTTAGATCCCGGAAGGTATGAAACCACAAAATCAAAACGGGAGAAAAAGAGCGACCATCGAGCCTGTCTAGGATTCAACCGTTTGGCAGACTCGAGATAAGTTAAATTCTTGTGATCCGTCAAGACCACCACGCGATGTTTAGCTCCTTCAAGCCAATGTCGACACTCCTCGAATGCCCACTTCATGGCCAACAACTCCCGATTGCCCACATCATAATTGTGCTCAGCAGGCGAGAATTTTCTAGAAAAGAAGGCACAGGGTTTCATCACCGAGCCATCAGAACTTCTTTGCGACAAAACAGCCCCTGCTCCAATTTCAGAAGCATCAACCTCCACCTGAAAAGGGAGCGAAACATCTGGCTGGCACAACACAGGGGCAGAAGCAAAACGACGCTTCAACTCCTGAAAAGCCTCTACAGCCGCAGAGGACCAATTGACCACATCAGCACCTTTCTTGGTCAAATCAGTCAACGGCTTAGCAACACTGGAAAAGTTAGCGATGAAGCGACGATAAAAATTAGCAAAGCCCAGGAACTTCTGCAAGCTCTTCACAGATGTCGGCTGAGTCCAATCGTAAATGGCCTGAACTTTAACAGGGTCCATCTCGATAGTAGGAGGGGAAAAAATGAAACCCAAAAATGAAACCTTCTGAACTCCAAAGAGACATTTTGACCCCTTCACAAACAAGGAATTCGCACGAAGGACCTGGAACACCATTCTGACCTGCTTCACATGAGATTCCCAATCATCCGAAAAGACCAAAATGTCATCCAAATATACAATCATGAATCTATCCAGGTACTCTCGGAAGATGTCATGCATAAAGGACTGATACACAGATGGAGCATTAGAAAGCCCGAATGGCATAACCAGGTACTCAAAATGGCCCTCGGGCATATTAAATGCCGTTTTCCATTCATCACCCTGTTTAATTCGCACAAGATTATACGCACCACGAAGATCTATCTTGGTGAACCAAATAGCCCCCTTAATCCGAGCAAATACATCAGACAGCAGCGGCAAAGGATACTGAAATTTGACTGTGATCTTATTAAGAAGGCGGTAATCAATACAAGGTCTCAAAGAACCATCCTTCTTGGCCACAAAAAAGAACCCTGCTCCCAATGGTGACGACGACGGACGAATATGACCCTTCTCCAAGGATTCCTTTATATAACTCCGCATAGCGGCGTGCTCTGGCACAGATAAATTAAACAGACGGCCCTTAGGAAACTTACTACCAGGAATCAAATTAATAGCACAATCGCAATCCCTATGAGGAGGTAGGGCACCAGATTTGGGCTCTTCAAATACATCCCGGTAATCTGATAAAAACTCAGGAACTTCAGAAGGAGTGGAAGGTGAAATTGAGAGCAATGGAACATCACCATGTACCCCCTGACAACCCCAGCTGGACACAGACATAGATTTCCAATCCAACACTGGATTATGGACCTGTAGCCATGGCAACCCCAAAACGACCACATCATGCAGATTATGCAACACCAAAAAACGAATATCCTCCTGATGTGCAGGAGCCATGCACATGGTCAATTGAGTCCAGTACTGAGGCTTATTCTTGGCCAAAGGCGTAGCATCAATTCCTCTCAATGGAATAGGATACTGCAAGGTCTCCAAGAAAAAACCACAGCGCCTGGCAAACTCCAAGTCCATCAAATTCAGGGCAGCGCCTGAATCCACAAATGCCATTACAGAATAGGACGACAGAGAGCAAATCAGAGTAACGGACAAAAGAAATTTAGACTGTACCGTACCAATGGTGGCAGACCTAGCGAACCGCTTAGTGCGCTTAGGACAATCGGAGATAGCATGAGTGGATTCACCACAGTAAAAACACAGCCCATTCCGACGTTTGTGTTCTTGCCGTTCAGCTCTGGTCAAAGTCCTATCACACTGCATAGGCTCAGGCCTATGCTCAGAGAATACCGCCAGATGGTGCACAGTTTTGCGCTCACGCATGCGCCGATCGATCTGAATGGCCAAAGACATAGACTCATTCAGACCAGCAGGCGTGGGAAATCCCACCATGGCATCCTTAAGGGCTTCAGAAAGACCCTTTCTGAAAATTGCCGCCAGGGCACATTCATTCCACTGAGTAAGCACAGACCACTTTCTAAACTTCTGACAGTACACCTCTGCTTCATCCTGAGCCTGACACAAAGCCAGCAAGATTTTCTCTGCCTGATCCACTGAATTTGGTTAATCATAAAGCAATCCAAGCGCCAGAAAAAACGCATCAACATCACGCAATGCCGGATCTCCTGGCGCAAGGGAAAATGCCCAGTCTTGAGGGTCACCACGCAACAAAGAAATAATGATTTTTACCTGTTGAACGGGGTCACCAGAGGAGCGGGGTTTCAAAGCTAGAAACAATTTACAATTATTTTTGAAATTCAAGAACCTAGATCTATCCCCAGAAAATAAGTCAGGAATAGGAATTTTAGGCTCTAACATAGGATTCTGAACCACAAAATCTTGAATGTTTTGTACCCTTGCAGAGAGATGATCCATACAAGAGGACAGACCTTGAATGTCCATATCTACACCTGTGTCCTGAACCACCCAAAGGTCTAGGGGAAAAGAAAGACAAAACACAGAGCAAAGAAAAAAAAATGGTCTCAGAAGTTCTCTTATCCCTCTATTGAGATGCATTTATACTTTGGGCCAGCTGTACTGTTATGACCTGGTGGTTAGGAGCACCCGGAATGACCTGATAGTTAAACCTCATACAAGACAAGCTCTGGGATGTGGGAGCTCTGCTGACCGCAACCCCTAATCCTATCACACAAACTAGAAATAGCCGTGGAGTGCTCCTGACCAGACCTAGGCGCCTCGTCACAGCCTAAGAACTATCTAGCCCTAGAGATAGAAAATAAAGCCTACCTTGCCTCAGAGAAATTCCCCAAAGGTAAAGGAAGCCCCCCACATATATTGACTGTGAGTAAAGATGAAAGTCACAAACGCAGAAATGAAACAGGTTTCAGCAAAGGGAGGCCAGACTTACTAAATAGACAGAGGATAGGAAAGGTAACTTTGCGATCAGCACAAAAACCTACAAAAAGACCACGCAGAGTGTGCAAAAAAGACCTCCGCACCGACTCACGGTACGAAGGGGCCACTCTGCATCCCAGAGCTTCCAGCTAGCAAGACAATATCATGAAAACCAGCTGGACAAGAAAACAGAGAACAAAATAAGACTATCAGGAACTTAGCTTCTGCAGGAGAAGGCAGGTCACCAGAGAGATCCAGGAGCGAACTGAACCAATGCAAAAACATTGACAGCTGGCATGGAGTAACGATCTGAGAGGAGTTAAATAGAGCAGTCAACCAAAGGATAAACCACGTCACCTGTGTAAGGAACCTCAGAAGCAGCAGCTTCACTCACAGCCACCAGAGGGAGCCCATAGACAGAACTCGCCGAAGTACCATTCACGACCACAGGAGGGAGTTCGACAACAGAATTCACAAGATGACATTATACTGTTTGCAGGTCTATATGAAGGGGAATCATACTGTTTGCAGGCTTTTTTGGGGACCATTATACTGTTTGGAGGGCTATGTGGTGACCATTAAACTGTTTGGAGGGTTATGTGCAGGCTAATATATTTTTTAGAGAGTTATGTGTGGGCCATTATACTGTATGTAAACAATTATACAGTGTTAGGCCAGAGTCACACTACAGCGAGATACGGCTGGGTCTCGCAGGTTAAAAACAAGCTCTGGCGCCGGCACTCCAGAGCGGAGCGTGTGGCTCCATGTATTGCTATGCGGCCGCACGCTCCGCTCTGGAGTGTCGGTGCCAGAGCTTGGTTTTAACCTGCGAGACCCGGCCGTATCTCACTGTCTGTGATCCCGGCCTTATGGTTATTATGGGGTCCATAATACTGTGTGGGGGTTAGTATGCTGTTTGGAGCGCTGGGTGGAGGCCATTATACTATTTGGAGGACTAGTAAAAGCCATTATACAGTGAGGCTGACTGTATTGGCGCAATCATACTGAGAGAAGGGATGTGGGGGCCATTTTACTGCATGGAGGTCCATTATACTGTATGGAGGGCTGTGTGGCGATCACAGTTGGGGCATCATAGTGTGTTGGGGTCACTATACTTTTCTGGGGGATGGGTATAGAGGCAGGGGATAGAGTAGAGTCATCATACCGTGTATGTGGAGGGTACTGTGGAATAATTCACTGTGGAGGTACCATACTGTTTCAAAGGAAATATTTATATCTACTGTCTAACACTGTACAAAGATAGATATGCTTCCTGTGTTTCAGGAGGACACTCTAATTGTCATCATAGTTTATGGGGCAGGGCCGGCTCCAGGTTTTTGAGGGCCCTGGGCAAAAGAGTCTCAGTGGGCCCCCCCCTTTAACACATACCACGATTCATGATGCACAGATACAGCAGAGAAATATAGGTATAGTACAATGCCAGATTATTTCACTTCTTACATGAGTGATAGCTATTGTAAATTCTACAATACCATACAGCAGAGGGGCTTTATATAACTCAAGCCCTTATATGCCAATTTTTGTGACCTGCTCCCTCTTCCTCTGTTACCAGTAGGCATTTTATTGTTAGCTAAACTTGCTGCAAAGAAAAATACATTGAATATGACAATTTTTTAATGGAAAACTTTTTAAAGTAAACATTAGAAATTATTAACGTAGAACATTTGTAAAAGTGCAAAATGTGTAGCATATAGCACAGCCACACAGTATATAGCACAGCCACGTAGTATATAGCACAGCCACATAGTATATAGCACAGCTACGTAGTATATCACAGCCCATGTACTATATAACACAGCGATGTAGTATATAGCACAGCCCACGTAGCATATAGCACAGCCACGTAGCATATAGCACAGCCACGTAGCATATAGCACAGCCACGTAGCATATAACACAGCCCACGTAGTATATAACATAGCCACATAGCATATAACACAGCCCACGTAGTATATAACACAGCCACGTAGTGTATAGCACAGCCAAGTAGCATATAACACAGCCCACGTAGCATATAACACAGCCCACATAGTATATAGCACAGCCACATAGCATATAACAGCCCACATAGCATATAGCACGGCCACGTAGCATATAACACAGCCCATGTAGTATATAGCACAGCCACATAGTATATAACACAGCCATGTAGTATATACCACAGCCACGTAGCATATAACACAGCCCACATAGTACATAACACAGCCCACGTAGCATATAGCACAGCCACGTAGTATATAACACTGACACGTAGTATATAACACAGCCCACGTAGTATATAGCACAGCCATGTAGTATATAGCACAGCCACGTAGCATATAGCACAACCATGTAGTATATAACACAGCCCACCTAGCATATACACAGCCCACATAGTATATAGGACAGCTGAGCTCACGTAGTATATAGCACAACCCTCATAGCATATAACACAGCCCACGTAGTATATAGCAGTGTAGGCACCATATCCCTGTTAAAAAAAAGAATTAAAATAAAAAATAGTTATATATTCACCTTCTGGCGGCGGAAGGTGAGAATAGCACGATTTTTTTTATTTTTTAATTATTTTTAACATTATATCTTTTTACTATTGATGCTGCATAGGCAGCATCAATAGTAAAAAGTTGGTCACACTTGTCAAAATGGGCTCCCCGTCTCGCTAGGGCCCTGGCACTTGCCCGGGTGCTGACACCGGCCCTGTATGGGGGCAATGAAAGGGCAATATAGGAGCTTCAATAGGAGGAAAATTATATTGTAAGGGCTGCAAAGTTGTGAGATATGCCCTTCTGTGGCCCTTCGCCAAGTATTATGGTTTGGGATTTTTTTGGGGGGGAGGGAAAAAAAAATTCTGCCTAGGGGCCTGATGATTTTCATGTACACCCCTTGGCGGTAATATCAGTGTTGGTCTTTGTATAGTGATTTATTTTCAGTAATACAATCGTGATCTGCTGAGGTTCCCCTGAAACCACTGTTAGGGTGCGCCACTGAAATTGTAATCAGAGTTATCTGGTTAGGGGCCCACCCCCCTGAGCTTAAACCCTAGATACACCTCTGTCATGGACGGTAGAATTTCCGAAATAGTCGGGTTTACGGATATCTCTGTGTATCATGATCACTATGTGAACGGCAGGATCAGTCCTTGTGCCCCCACACACATATCATCAGAGGCCTGTACCCCCAGGAGTGGTGCACACTACAAACATAGATCGAGTCATATAATAAGGATATGCTGCCGCTTTGGTTGTCACTTTTAAATTACGGTAGATTCTCAGCAGACAGAAAAATGTCACTTTCTCAGCAGGCACTGTTAATAAAATGACGGTCATCCGTTTCCAGCGTGGTGATGGTTCCTATTGTCACTTTTACAAAAATGTCTTTCACAGTGGAATACATGAATGTTACCTCAGAACACCATGCCTTCCAGATGTCAATGATCCATCTGGACATTCCCAGACTCGTGGAGCTGTCCCGAGAGGTCGGCAGCATGTCCCACTTTATTTAGGACACAGATACAGTTGAATACAATGGCGGAGCAGGGAGCGGTCAGCTCCACACTCCACTGTGCACCTGTGTTATCTTAAACTTGGCGCATGAGGCGCAAGGAAGTCACCACATTGCGCCTGCTGCATCGGGCCACACGCAGCTTAGAGACGAGACCTGCTCCTCTCATCACGGAAAATAGCAAGGTGTATATTATATTTTCATCTGCTAGCGGAGTGGAGGGGCACATTCCTGAAGGGAGGAGTGGGAAGGGGGCATCACACTGTGTATGGGGGCATTATACTGTGTGGGAGACTTTGCAGCAATCATAATGTGTGTTGGGGCATCATAATAGGCTCAACTTTAAAAGACGGGAAGAAAGGACACCTACTGTGGTGTGCATACAATGATTTAGAAACACAGTAATATGATGTTTGCACAGTCAACCCACACACATTATGATGTCCCGACAGTACATTCCCCCACACCCAGTATGATTCCCCAACACAAAATGATGCACCCACAGTTCCACACAGTTTGATGCCCCACAGTACATTGCTCCTACAAACAGTGTCATGCCCCCACCGAACACTGCCCCATACAAAGCATGATGTCTGTTGTGAATTCTGTTGTCAAGCTCCCTCCTGTGGTCATGAATGGTACTTCGGCTGGTTCTGTCCATGGGCTTCCTCTGGTGGTTGTGAGTGGAGCTGCGGCTTCTGAGTTTCCTTCTACAGGTGACGAGGTTAATTCGTTAGCTGGCTGCTCTATTTAACTCCACTTAGATCATTGCTCCATGCCACCTGTCAATGTTCCAGTATTGGTCTAGTTCTCTCCTGGATCGTTCTTGTGACCTGTCTTCCCAGCTGAAGCTAAGTTCCTGCTTGTTTTTCTCTGGTTTGCTATTTTTCTGTCCAGCTTGCTATTTTGATTTTTGTCTTGCTTGCTGGAAGCTCTGGGACGCAGAGGGAGCGCCTCCGCACTGTGAGTCGGTGCGGAGGGTCTTTTTGTGCCCTCTGCGTGGTCTTTTTGTAGGTTTTTGTGCTGACCGCAAAGTTACCTTTCCTATCCTCTGTCTGTTCAGTAAGTCAGGCCTCACTTTGCTAAATCTATTTCATCTCTGTGTTTGTAATTTTCATCTTTACTCACAATCATTATATGTGGGGGCTGCCTTTTCCTTTGGGGAATTTCTCTGAGGCAAGGTAGGCTTTATTTTTCTATCTCTAGGGCTAGCTAGTTTCTTAGGCTGTGTCGAGTTGCATAGGGAGCGTTAGGAGCAATCCACGGCTATTTCTAGTGTGTGTGATAGGATTAGGGATTGCGGTCAGCAGAGTTCCCACGTCTCAGAGCTCGTCCTATATTATTAGTAACTATCAGGTCATTCCGTGTGCTCTTAACCACTAGGTCCATTATTGTCCTTACCACCAGGTCATAACAGATGTCCCCACAGCCCCCATAGCATAATGCACTCCCAGTGCCCCCCACAGCATGATGTCCTTGCAGTACATTATTCCACACACAGCATGATTGTAAGTACTCGGGCAGAAATCCGAGAGTGGACCCTCTGGGTCGTGACTCTAGAGCCCCCGGGGTCGAGCGGACCAGATGGAATCACCCCCTATACAGGGAGTGTTAGGAGCAGGACCTCGAGGGAATGGAGACACAACAGCTAGAGCCAAAGGGACGACCCAAGATAAAGAAGGAAACCACAGGCTATAAGGATCGCAGGGAATAATAGGAAAACAAGACTTAACTGAAAATGACTGGAAGACGGAACGGCAGAACACAGCAGGAACACGGACTGGTAGGGTACAGCAGGAACACGGACTGGCAGGACACAGCAGGAACACGGACTGGCAGGATACAGCAGGAACACGGACTGGCAGGATACAGCAGGAACACGGACTGGCAGGACACAGCAGGAACACGGACTGGCAGGATACAGCAGGAACACGGACTGGCAGGATACAGCAGGAACACGGACTGGCAGGATACAGCAGGAACACGGACTGGCAGGATACAGCAGGAAACACGGACTGGCAGGATACAGCAGGAAACACGGACTGGCAGGATACAGCAGGAACACGGACAGGCAGGACACAGCAGGAACACGGACAGGCAGGACACAGCAGGAACACGGACTGGCAGGATACTGAGACAAAGTAAAGACTGGGCTGAGAAAAGACACTGGTACAGGGGAGCCTAGGGCATAGGGACACTGACGGCAGACAGTGCACCTACAAAGCAAAGGCGTCTTACCTAGGAAGACGCCGGGAAGAAATAGCCGATGGGCGCCGCCATGTTGGGGCGGAGCTATCGGGTCGCGACCTCCCAGAGGGCTCAGCGCTGGAGGAGACGCGACCGCGCATGCGCAAAGACGCTGGACGCCGGGAGCCGGAGAAAGAAGCAGCAGAGCGGCGAGGAACGGGATCGCGAGTGCGCCGCTGGATGGAAGAAGATGGGTAAGTATGTGCGGGCGTGACAATGATGTCCCCACAACTTCCACACACTTACTATGTTGCACCCCCACACACAATATGATACATCCACAGTACATTCTCCACATGCTACATGATGTTTCCTCAAACCTCCACACATTATGATGCCTCCACAGCCCCACACATGGTGTGAATGTAAGAAGATAGACCGGACCGAGGGTACCTCTCTTGCGGTTTCATACGTTGGACTCAGTACTGTGACAGACACACGTGGGCTTGGGAAAGTTACTCTCTCTTCAAAGACTACGTTGAAACGTCACGCGCTTTTGTTGTCAGTGCCACCGTTGGATCCCTGTTCGTCACAGACTTCAAGAGACATCACATGCCGCTGTTGTCGGTGCCACTGTTGGAACCCTGAGACGCCTTGCGCAAGAAGACTATAGTCTGAAGTTTCTCCTCTTTAGTTAATGAACTATCATTCATCCCTGTCCCAACCTGTCACTCTCCCATTTCAGTATCCATTACCTATCACTACCTTGCAACTTAATACTCCTTGCGTGGAGTGCGTTTATTGTTAAATATAACCTATAACTCTTGATCTGCCTCCTGTCCGTGACGACATTCCGCGTTCCTGTGATTTCTACACTCTGAGCATCGTGTGAGCGCAGGCCCGCACTGTAGATTCCCTGTATCCAGTTACATTGACTGCGGACAAACTTCTGCAGGGTGCCCGTTGTCCCCCATGACCGCTAGTTACAGACGTTCTGGGTCGATGGTTACTGTGCGTGTTCCGCCTAAGACAAACCGGGTGAAGCTTTCCTAGGACTCACAGTATATTTCAGATGCTTCGTAAAGAATTTCACGCACATCGTGAACCCGCTACTGGAGTAATTAAAAACAGAACTGTACAATGGGGTATTTGACAAGAGGAAGTATTTCAAGCCCTGAAATTTGCCTTGATGGAAGCACCGGTGCTGGCCTATGCCGATTTCACGCAGCCGTTCATTCTGCATACAGATGGGAGTCTACACGGACTCAGAGCAGCGTTGTCCCAAATCCAGAAGGGAGAAGAGCGAGTGATCGCCTATGCGAATCGTTCCCTACACAATTCTGAGAGAAACCCAGAAACCTAGAGTTCCTTTAAGATGGAGTTGTTGGCATTGGTGTGGGCCATGCACTGGACCAGCGTTGGGTCGCCCGGATGGCGAAGTTCTGCTACAAGATCACTTATAAGCGAAGAGCAGAGAATACCCATGCTGATATCTTGTCCCGAGTAGACTATGGGAAACCCCGGCCCAACCGTGTCAAAGAATTAGAGGCTGAGGAGTTTCCTATATTCAGAGATTCCACCTGGATGGTGGCAGCTACGCTGGAGCAGGTGCAGACGGCGACTCAAGCCTGTTTACTGGGACAGTCCCGTGATGAATGGCTCCGAATACAACATGAGGACGAAGAACTGGCTCAGCTTAGACAATGGGTGTCTTCAAGACAGTTACCCAGTCAGCAAGAGAGAAATGTTCTGACCCTTGGTGTTCTGCGGATGCTGTGGCACTGGGAAAGTCTACACTTGAGTGATGGAATTCTGTACTGGAAAGTCCTACTGCCGCGGGAGCTGAACGTCACCTGGCAAATGGTGATTCCTGAGACGTTACTGTCCCAAGTGGCCACAGAGGCACACAAAAGAGGGGCTCATTTCGGACTGGAGAGAACCTTTCAGTGGCTACAACGACTGATATATCATCCACATCTGAAATCAGCAGTGGAAGAAACTTGTCAACATTGTCGGAGATGCAAGTTGTACAATCCACCTGAACAAAGGGAACCCATACAAGCCATAAGGACTTCTGCTCCGCTGAAGTTACTAATGCTAGATTATCTGACCATTGGCCTAGCACATCAAGGATACGAACATTGCTTAATGATGACGGATCACTTCACGAAGTTTGCTGTTGTGACTCCGAAACGAGACCAAACGGCCGAATCGGCTGCCTATGCCATTTGCAAGAACTTCATTCAGGTGTACGGGTGTCCAAAATGCATACACTCAGATCAGAGTGCTTGTTTCCTTGGAAAAGTGACGGAGGAACTACATCGTTTGTATCAGATTGAGAAGTCCCAGGTGACACCTGTGAGTGGTTCAACCGCACCCTAATCCAGATGTTGAGAACTTTGGAAGAGGATAGGAAGGCCTGATGGTCTGAATATGTGGCCGAGCTGGTGTGGGTATATAACAACCGAAAACACAGTACCACCGGCTACACGCCTTACTCTCTTCTGTTCGGTCATCCAGAAAGGGGGATTACAGAACTGGAGCTAGAGCCTGAGGAAGACTACCCACGCATGGGGGTGTCTACCTAGGTTTGTGAACATCGACATCGGTTGCAGACCTTACATCGTCTGGTACAGACCAAGCTCCAAGAACTGGAACATCCCAGAACCGCTCCCCTATGTGGGACAGCTCTGCAAGCTGTCCTTGTACGAGAGAGGCATCCTCGTGACAAGCTGGAGTTCTGGTGGAAGAAGAACCCATACCAGGTGAAGCAAAGAGTCGAAGCCAGGGGACTTGTATATGAGATTCAGCCTGAGGGGAAAGAAGATGCTCCTACTCACATAGTTCACCGAAACATGTTATGGCCCTGTCTATCAAGAGATCCCAACCCCGAGCAGGAAATATTGGATACTCCAAAGGAAGTTCCAACAGTCCTTGTGAGAGATGAAGAAGAAGAGTCCGATGTCGAAAATTCAGCTGAGGGAAGTATGTCTACCAATCCCCAAAGGCGACCTGATTTGGTTGTTCCAATGGAAGCTACTACTCCTTCTACTTTACGGCGATCCGAGCATTCCACTGCAGGCGTACCCCCTATTCGCTACAATCAAGATCAGTTTGTTTGGCGACAGATAGTTCAAGGTCTGGAACAGTGTCGGCGGGAAATAGACAGGGGGAATGTAGGAGGAAGAACCAGAACAGGGGTACCTTTCTCTCGCCGGCTCTGGAACTACCGGGGCTGTCACCCATGTTGCAGGGAGGAAGACTTTAATTCCAGAACGAACCCTTGCATGTGACTGTGGTAGACGGGGCTGAGATAAATAGTGCTGCTCGCGGGAAAGAAGCCAGAGCCAGGGCAGGAAAGCTGAGTGGTGAGTCGGGTGCTGTATCCGCTGTGAGGGCAGAGCGATCTGTTTGTGCAGACCGACTCGACAGTACCCCTGCATACAGGTCCACTGCTGGTGGACGACCTACCGACAATCCCTCGCTATCCTGCGAGCCTAGAGGTGACTCAGACTTGATGTCAGAGACTGCGACACGTTGACAGGCGTATAGGTCCGTGCTCTGCTATCCAGGATTCGTGTACACCGTGGAGCGAAGTTTCATTCCCGTGGTTTCATACGTTGGACTCAGTACTGTGCCAGACACACATGGGCTAGGGAAAGTTACTCTCTCTTCAAAGACTATGTTGAGACGTCACGCGCCGCTGTTGTCAGTGCCACCGTTGGATCCCTGTTCGTCACAGACTTCACCGAGACATCACGTGCCGCTGTTGTCGGTGCCACCATTGGAACCCTGAGACGCCGCATGCAAGAAGACTACAGTCTGATAAGTTCCTTCTCTTTAGTTACTGAACTATCATTCGTCCCTGTCCTAACCTGCCACCCTCCCAGTTCAGTCCCCATTACCTATCACTACCTTGCAACTTAATACTCCCTGCGTGGAGTGCATTTATTGTTAAATAAAGCCTTTAACTCTTGATCTGCCTCCTGTCTATGACGACAATTCGCGTTCCTGCGATTTCTACACTCTGAGCATCGTGTGAGCGCAGGCCCGCACTGTAGATTCCCTGTGTCCAGTTACACTGACTGCGGACAAGCTTCTGCCGAGTGCCCGTTGTCGCCCGTGACTGCTTGTTATAGACGTTCTGGGCCGATGGTTACTGTGTGCGTTCCGCCTAAGACAAACCGGGTGACAATCAGAACTGTGTCATTGCTCACCTGCATACCTCCGCAGAGCTGAGCCACGTCTGGCGGTGTAACAGACTGTGCTGCACCCCGTACGATGAACTGTGGATCCAGGACCCCGCTTGGAACAACGAGAGCTCATCGTCATCGCCAGGAACCGGACCTCCAGCTTCTACAGGACGAAACCGGAGTCATCATGCGCCAGTTGCGAAGGCGCCACCGTTGGAACTTAAAGGCTCTGCAGCCAGGAAGCCATCAGACTGATAAGTTAGCCCTTTTATGAACAGCTGCTTATTCTGTTACCTTGCCCCGCATTCATATCGGGCTAATAACAACCCCTATACTCCCTGCTTATCTCATTACCTACAGTACCTGCGTGAAGTATACCCCTGTTAATAAACCTGTTAACTCTTGCTCTGCCTCTGGTCCATTACTGCATCTCGCTACCTGCTGACATGATCACCCACAGTAGATTCCTCCACACACAGTATGATGTCCCCTTACCCCCTACACATAGCATGATGCCCCCAGAGTATATTCCCCACACACAGTATGATGCTACCAAAATACATTCCCCCATACACAGTATGATGTCTCCACAGACCCCACCCACAGTTATAATACCACCACAATACATTCCTTCACACACAGTATGATGCTACCATGGCTCCCCACATAGAATGATGTTTTAACAGCCCCCTACACCCATTTTGATGCCCCACAGTGCATTCCTTCACAAAAATTATGATGCCCATTCCCAACTCACAGCATGATGCCCTCAAAATATATTCCCCACACACACTGCATGATATCCCCACAGTACATTTCCCCATACTCAGTAAGATGTCCCCACAGCCCCCTCCACAACACATTCCTCCACAAACAATATGATGTCACCGTGGCCCCCCACTCATTATGGTGCATCTGCAGCCCCCTATACACACGACATGATGCCCCACAGTACATTTCCCACACACAGTATGATGTGCCCATGTTATAGACTATGTGACCTGTACATTTACAGTATGTTGGCCTTAAAACATGGGAACTACCGTATGTACTTGGGATTTTTAAGAATGAGGCATAGACATAATACACTGTGGTGTCTGAGATGGTGATCTCAAACATTTATTGGTCCAAATTGACTGTCGTTGGATAGAGAACCTTGGCACTATTGTGCCCCATAGTGTTAATGAAATTGAGTTTTGCACTATTTATTTGCAATAGCAACCATTTTTATTTATTTTGTTTATTTCCAATGTCGTATTTTATCAATTGCTGTATTATTATTATTATTCATTTTTATAGTATTAACACATATAGATTGATATTTTGGTAATTTTTCCATCTTCATGTCTGTTTGATTCTGGATACATTGAACCACATTATCGAAGACTGGAAGAAATACACAGATTATTCATTGTACATCTCTTCCCTATGTACAGTATCTTTATGGGTTTAATTGAACCTTTTTCCTGTTGACACGTCACGTCACGTTTTATTTTTTTACCGCTAGTGTGCAGAGTCTCATGCGCATGCCTGCAATGTAATGGTGCACCACACTGATAGAGCATGTGTGCTTTGTGTTGACGCCCAGGAATCAGGCCGTGTTGCCTGTGTGACATAACCTAACATGTGTCGGCAACACAGCAGTTCCTGATTAGGAAATTTGGAATCCATATCTATAACGACATACTTAACCCTTTGAGAAAGCTGGCATGCGAAACGCGTTTCTGGGCAGCAGCTATAATATGATGCACTTGGATCGCCCCCGTTAGGGCTGTGGGGTACTCGGTAACGGGCCCTTCGGTTCTCAAGGGGGATGTCACGGTGGCTGACCCGGTCCGTGGCCCTAGGGGCGTCCGTTAAAGATAGGGGGAAAGGTCTTTAAAGGGATAATGATAGTGACACCACCTACGGTATTCGGTCAGGGTAACCGACGCTACTTAGGGGTCCGCTGGGGTGATGTGATGGCAGCTAGATGGTATACCTTCCCACAGGCGAAGTATGTCCCCAGGGCTTCCCAGTGTGAAGATGATGGATGGTGTGAGGCGCAGTGAAGAACGAGGACACAAGGTTGCAGTCTCTTTACCTTTACTGACGGCTTCAGCGTCCACAGTCCAGAGCACCAGATCACAGGGCAGGCAGAGTCCGGCCGGTCTGAAGGCAAATCCAGAGTCCCCTTATCCAGGTGAAAATCAGTAGCCTTCCTCTAGCGCCTGGATGTTGTAGTACCTTACTGCTGAGCCTCTCATAAGGTCCTCACACCTGTTTTTGGTGTTCTAGATGTTATGTCTCTCTCTGTCCCCCAGATGGATAGGAACAACCCGTATGACTGATGGCTTGAGGCATTTTACAGGGACTCTAGCACGTCCCAGCCCCCACAAGTTGCCACCGTGCCTCCTGGGTATAGGTCGGGCAGGTAACGTGGAATTATCTGTCCTGCCAGTCTCTGAAGTAAAGCGTAGAGATCCTTACTCCCTCTGTGTTCTGGCTACCGGATTTCTGCGCCTCAGAAGGAAGCAGCCTGCTCCTGGCTGGTCTCCCTCCGATATTCCTCTCCTGTGCTCTGCTTTCCTGCACACTCTCTGCAATATGTTCGCTTTAGTGTCTTCTTCCAGGAGCTGCAGCACTTCAGGCTCCAGGACTCCGTCCTCCCCCTCTGTCTTCCTGACAGGAACTGAACTCTGAACCCCTTTTCCCTCCAGATCAGGATGTTTTTATAGGGGAGTTCACCTAAAACAGGCTTAGAGCTCCCCCTTCTGGTCTGGAGTGTGAACATGTCGCATGCATTATGTTACCTGATAAGGTAATCTCCTTTATTGCCTCCAGACGTAACATCACTCCCCCAGTGGAAGAATTACATTACTGCAACGACCAGGATCCTGGGGCGCTACACTCACCCCCCCCCGTTAAATCCAGTACTCCGGGACTGGGAAAAGAAAACAATACATTAGCAAAAAGACATGCAATTTTTAAAATGCTATAAAACAAATTAATTTAACTGTGCTTCCCTTTATGGGAGGTGAGAACACTTGAACGTTGCAAACAAGCAGTTTGTAAAAATGCATCTGTATTGTCTTTATCCAGAAGAAGTAAAGAAAGGCTCTACCCACATAGTAATGTGAGCAGAACCAGGGTGCACCTTGGAGGTGCCAAACTATTTACAAAGAAAGTCTTTGGGTAAGCATTGTCAATTACCGCAATGTCCATTTTTAAACCTGTAACAAAGATAAGCAAGCAATTCAAACATATAACAGCAGTTATAAACATTTTTAATCTCTGTACCTGGCTGGAATTTGGCCTTTGGTACTACATGTAGACCTGCGTAATTCCTGATCTGACATGCCCGTAGTTACTGGAATGGACCCACTAGTGTGCGTACTATCTGTAGGCCTGCATTGTGTAGGTACACTGGGCAAGAGTCTGCGTCTTCTTAAATTCACCATAGGTCTGACAGATTCACCAATAGCAGAGGGTGGAGTCTCTGGTTCCACTGCTGGGGTGACAATTGCTGCTTGAACCTCTTGGTGCGGAGTCTCTTCAGGTTCTGGATGATTCTGAGTCGCATTTTGTTCTGGTGTTCCCAGCTGGGGAAAAGTCAAGACAGGTATCACAACGGCCTGATTTATTTGAGTCCAAGACTGGGGAAAATCTCCAAGAACAGTGTGTATTATCTTCTCTTCCATAGGTGGAGATGTTCCTGGGTCTGTTTCTCTGTTCCTCAATTTGTCAGGGCATTTCTTGAGATGGTCTCTGGATACTGCCATCAAAGTTTCTCCTCCATCTTTGCTGATAAGACAAACTTTAGTATTGTCAAAGTTGGACGGCAAGATGGTATATGCTTCTGCTTCCCACTGATCATCAAGTTTGTGGTGACAAGGGAATTGCAGGAGCACGATGGTTGTAGTCTCTCTCTTGTTTTTGTCTGGCTTGAAATAGACTTCTTTCAACACACTCTTGTACTTGGCGGTACTTTTGCTGTCTTTTTGTATCCCAATCTGCGTCAGATGATGGATTTTCTGGGGTTAGGACTCCCATGTCTAGATCAACAGGTAGTTTGCTGGATCTTCCTCTCATCAGGTATGCTGGAGTACAGTTGGTGGAATTCATTGGAATGTGGTTGTACAAATCTACCAAGTCTGGCAACTTTTCTGGACATAAGTTCCTTTCCTGTATAGGTAAGGTTTCCAGTAGGTCAATCACTACTTGGTTCGTCTTCTCACACATTCCGTTGGTTTGCGGGTGATATGGAGTCGTTCTGATCTTTTTGCATCCATACAGGTTGCAGAACTCCTGAAACACTTCCGCTTCAAAGGCTGGACCTTGATCAGTAAGGACTTTCTCGTATCCGTGTGGTCTGCAAAAGTACCATTGAAAGGCCTTGGCTGCTGTTCTTGCCGTCAAATCCTTGACAGATACAACTACCAGGAATCTGGAGTAGTGGTCTACAATGGTCAGAGCATAGACATAGCCGGATCGGCTTGGTGTTAGCTTCACATGATCTAGCGCGACCAACTCAAGCCGTTGTTTGGTAACTACGGGCTGTAGGGGAGCCCTCTGACTGTCACGGTCCTTCCTGCGTAAGCTACACGGCCACACTCTCGGCACCACTTTTCAATGGTTTTTCTCATACCAATCCATTAGAACCTTCCACGAAGTAGACTCTCCAACTTCTTCCATTTGAAGTGTCCTGCTCCATCATGGTACGCTTCCAGAACCATTGGCGCATCTTGTCTTGGGACCACTACCTGCCAAACCAACTCATGAGTGCATGGATCGATGTTTCTTCGGCACAGCTTACCATCGTAGATAAATAGTTAGCCTTTCTCCTTCCACAGTTGTTGCGTCTCTTGTGGATCATCTGGGCCAGGGTGTGAACCTGCCTGCGTCAGGAGTTCTTTCCCCCGACGGACCGCGGGGTCACTGTCCTGGGTCTCTGTCCATCCATGGTGGGGCAGGGGATTCAGCGTGGTGTCCTGCTTGATCTTACGCCTGTTCTTCACATGATGGGAATACTGAGTGGCCTTGGGGCGATGGAAAGCTGGCAACTCTATTTCTTCTAGGGTTTCCGAGTCTTCTCCCGTTTCTGGCAAGTTGGGCATCCTAGACAATGCATTGGCATTCACATTCTTGTGCCCTGTGCGGTACCTGATGGTGAAATCGTAATTGGACAACCGGGCCATCCAACATTGCTCCAGGGCCCCAAGTTTTGCCGTGTCCAAGTGTGTCAGTGGATTGTTATCCGTAAAGACGGTGAATTTTGCCGAGGCTAGGTAGTGCTTGAACCTGTCACTGCCCAGACGATGGTGAGGAACTCCAGCTTAAAGTAACTGTAGTTTTCAGGGTTCCTTTCAGTGGGACAAAGTTTCCTGCTGGCGTAGGCAATTACCCTTTCTTTGCCTCTCTGGACCTGGGACAACAGTGCTCCTAGTCCCATGTTGCTGGCGTCCGTATACAGCACAAACGGTTGGTCATATTCAGGGTAAACCAGCACCTCATCTCCCGCCAGAGCCAACTTCAAATGAGTGAAGGACCTCTCCAGTCCATCGTCCCAGTCAAATGGGGTATTTTTACCCTTGGTTTTCTTGGATTGGCCCACTAACAGGTCTTGTAGTGGCGCGACTTTCTTGGTGAAGTTTTTGATAAATTTCCTGTAGTAGCCTACCAACCCGAGGAACTGCCGGACTTCATGGAGGTTGCTGGGCTTCGGCCAGTCTCTGATCACAGTGACCTTGTCAGGGTCTGGGGCCACTCCTTCGGCACTAACCACATGGCCCAGGTACTGCACTTTGGGCTTTAACAGATGGCATTTGGATGGTTTTACCTTTAGGCCAAAGTTGGACAAGGCTTCGAACACCTCGGCCAGGTGCTCCAGATGGTCCTCATAAGTCTTGGAGAAGACAATGACATCGTCCAGATACAGCAAGATGGTTTCAAAGTTCTTGTGTCCAAGACAGCCCTCCATCATCCTCTGGAACGTTCCTGGAGCGTTGCACAGTCCGAATGGCATGTAGTTGAACTCACAGAGACCCATCGGTGTGGTGAAGGCCGTCTTTTCCTTGTCTGCCTCTGCTACGGGAACCTGCCAGTACCCACTGGTGAGATCCAAGGTAGAGAAGTAGTTAGCAGATTTTAAAGCAGCTAATGATTCTTCTATTCTAGGCAAAGGGTATGCATCCTTGTGTGTAATGCGGTTTATCTGCCTATAATCGACACACATCCTCATCGTGCCGTCCTTCTTTCTGACGAGGAGTAATGGAGCTGCCCAAGGGCCAACTGTCTCTAACTACCTCAGCCTTCTTCATCTCTCGCAACATATCTTTGGCACACTGATAATGAGCTGAAGGTACAGGACAGTATCTCTCTTTAATGGGTGGATGATTTCCCGTGGGGATATGATGTTGAATCCCTTTTACCTGCCCAAAATCTAGGGGGGTGCTTGCTGAATACCCGCTCATATTCATGGACCACCCTGTAAGCCCCTTGTTTTTGGTGTGATGGTGTAGAGTCAGTTCCCACGTGTAATTTCTGACACCAATCTTCCATTTGTCCTGCAGAGCCATTGTCCTCCGCCTGGTTGGATAGGACCAAGGGTTCTGTTGCCTGTATCACATTGTTATCAACAGTAAACAGTTTGGCAATTGTGGCATATTTGGTTAGGTGGACCTCTTTCTCCCCACAGTTAAGGACACATACTGGCACCCTCCCCTTGCGGACTTCAACCACACCTCTGGCTGTCAGGATTGTGGGTCTACTTTCTGAATACACAGGTTCTACCAGGGCCTGGTAGTCTTTACCTCTGAGGCCTATTGCTGCCCGACACCATATTAACATTTCACTCCTGGGGGGTATTGCAATGGGGATTGAATCACTCACTGTGGCACGGCCAATTTCTCCACCAGATAGTTCTATCTGCTGTCTCTGTACCAGAGCTCTGATTTCTTTCTGCAGGACACGTTGCTCACTGGAACCAGCTGTTTTCTGCCACCTGCTGTAACAAGACAATAACCTCTGCAAGACAATTTTCTATGACATTAGTACCAATGGTCAACATATTGTTACATTTACGGCGATCGATATCAACAATCACGATCCCTTGGGATTTTAACTCCACTATAATGGTGACCTCTTTGTATCCCACTTGGGGTAATGGCTGATCGTTACTGGCGACTATGGTGAAATCATCGTCAGGGCCACGAGTAATGTCGGCGTCCTCCCAATAACGTTTATAAAGGACGTAAGGCATAGTTGTCACCTAAGAACCGGTGTCCAACAGAGCGTTCATGGGGACACCGTCGATCACAATGGGGAGAACAGGTCCTCCTCCAACGTATTTGGCTCTCCAGTTTTGCGGGCCTGGTCGCCCTACTCCTGGGGATTGGCCCTCTGCCCCAGGGGTTGCTCGGATAAATGACAGTACCTTGCAATGTGGCCTGCCTGATTGCAGCGGCGGCAGATGGGTCGTCCGTCCTGATGATAGCGAACGTCGTCTCTGCCTCTGGTCGGCGGGATCCTCTTCTGTCGTCGCCAGGGAACATCCTCCGGTCTGGAAGCCAACTTGATCTTCTCCTTGGGGGCCTCCTGTAGGGACTGCACGGTCCGGGCTAATGCAGCAACGTTCTTGGTCAGCTCCTGTAGCTGGAGGCGTAGTCCGGCGGGAGAACCATCTTCAAGGATCTGGGCTTCGGCCTCAGCAGAGACTTGAGGGTGGGGCGCCACCTCCTGGTGGTACGTGAGGGCTGGACGCCTAGGGTGAACTGCATGGTTGAGCTGCCATTCCTGTTGCACCTGGATGGCCTTGTCTTTGAACTGCGCAAAGGCCAGGTCAGGATTCTGCATGGCCAGGATGTACAGTTGGGCTCTTTGGTTATTGAACAGGAGTCCCTCAATGAACCGCTCCTTTAAGAGTTTGTCCTCATCTGGCACACTGTTAGGGTCAACCTGCCTGATTGCCCGCAGTGCTTCCTGGAGATTAAGGGCATAGTCCCGTAGGCTATCCTGCGGCCTCTGCTTGCACCCATAGAACGTCAAATTAATTTCTGTAGCGGTGCAGGTGTCAAAGGTGGTCTTAAGTTTGGCAAAGACCCGCTGCACAGTCTCTTTATCCGCAGCTGGCCAGGATTTCACCTCCCTCTGGGCCGCTCCAAGCAGTTGGCTCGTTACAATGTGAACTTACTGATGCTCTATCAGGGGGTAAACTTCAAGCAGGCTGCAGAGTCTCTCTTTAAAGTCAGCTAACGTATGCGATTCCCCGGAATATTGCGGGAGCCAGGCTGCTCCAGGTATGTATGGCATGGAGAAGGGCATGATGGCCGCTGTAGGTGGGGCAGTGCATGGCTGGCTGATAGGAGCGGCGGGCTCTGCGGCTGCGACTACCGCGGGGCCTGCGGGCACATCCGCTGCGAGGCCTATTAGGTCTGCGGCTGCGACCGCCGCCAACTCCCCTCCTGGATGAGACATGGCAATTTCCCCTCGCTAACCTGATAGAAGCCGGCGTCTCCTTTTGCGGCTCCGCTGTACGACGTCTTCACTTCTGGCGTCCCAGGCTGTTGTGAATTCCGCTCTTGGGCTCCCTCCGGTGGTTGTAAGTGGCACTTTTGTGAGTTCTGCTCTTGGGCTCCCTCTTGTGGTTTCAAGTGGTATGGCTGCTCCTTGGAGTTAGCTGTCTGCAGCTGCTTCCACTGATCGTCTTTTCTGCTCGGCTATTTATGCCTGGCTCTGTCCTTCAGCCAGTGCCACTTGTAAATGGTTCCTGGTTGGATTCACATCTCTTTGGATTTCCCTGTTATCCTGACCAGTTCAGCTAAGTTAAGTTTTTGCTTGCTCTTTTCTGTTCACAGATTGTGGACTTATCCATTCTGTGCTTTCTATGTTTGTCCAGCGTTATCAGTATGAATTATTTCTGTCTTGCTGGAAGCTCTGGGAAGCAGATTTACCCTCCACACCTTTAGTCAGGTGTGGAGATGTTTAGTAAACTCTGTGTGGATTTTTGTAGTGTTTTATACTGACCGCACAGTATTCCATCCTGTCCTATCTATCAAGTTAGACTGACTGTGCTCATCCTGGTTTCATTCTGTGTATGTCTTTTCCCTCTCCACTCACAGTCATTATTTGTGGGGGGGCTAATCTATCCTTTGGGGATTTTCTCTGAGGCAAGATAGTTTTCCTGCTTCTATCTTTAGGGGTAGTTAGCTCTTAGGCGGTGACGAGGTGCCTAGGGAGAGTTAGGAGCATCCCACGGCTACTTCTAGTGTTGTGTTGAGCTTAGGGACTGCGGTCAGTACAGTTACCACTTCCTTCAGAGCTCGTTCCATGTTGCTCCTAAACCACCGCATCATAACACCAGGCAGCAGCACGGCACCTGTCCTTCCTGCTTCGCGCTCTTTTCGGCTGGCTCCGCCCACGAAGGTATGTCTCCTCCTCCTCGCGCTCCACGCTGCGCGGCAATGGCGGGTTTTGGCGGGAAATGGCAATACATAGTCTTTCAGCACAAACAGTTCAAATACAATTCTGGCACAGTTCTTAGGCGCACATGACCTGATTTTCAGGCTTAAGTAGATCCTATTCGTGACGCCAAATTTGGATCGCCCCAGTTAGGGCTGTGGGGTACTCGGTACCGGGCCCTTCGGTTCTCAAGGGGGATGTCACGGTGGCTGACCCGGTCCGTGGCCCTCGGGACGTCCATTAAAGAAAGGGGGGGAAAGGTCTTTAAAGGAATAATATTCGTGACACCATCTGTGGTATTCGGTCAGGGTAACCGACGCTACTTAGGGGTCCGCTGGGGTGATGTTATGGCAGCTAGATGGTATACCTTCCCACAGGCGAAGTATGTTCCCAGGGTTTCCCAGTGTGAAGATAATGGATGGTGTGAGGCGCAGTGAAGAACGAGGACACAAGGTTGCAGTCTCTTTACCTTTACTGAAGGCTTCAGTGTCCACAGTCCAGAGCACCAGATCACAGGGCAGGCAAAGTCCGGCCGGTCTGAAGGCAAATCCAGAGTCCCCTTATCCAGGTGGAAATCAGTAGCCTTCCTCTAGCGCCTGGATGTTGTAGTACCTTACTGCTGAGCTTCTCATAAGGTCCTCACAACTGTTGTTGGTGTTCTAGCTGTTATGTCTCTCTCTGTCCCCCAGATGGATGGGAACAACCCGTATGACTGATGGCCTGGGGCTTTTTACAGGGACTCTAGCACGCCCCAGCACCCACAAGTTGCCACCGTGCCTCCTGGGTATACTGAACTCTGAACCCCTTTTCCCTCCAGATCAGGATGTTTTTATAGGGGAGTTCACCTAAAACAAGCTTAGAGCTCCCCCTTCTGGTCTGGCGTGTGAACATGTTGCATGCATTATTTTACCTGATAAGGTGATCTCCTTTATTGCCTCCAGACGTAACATCACTCCCCCTGGTGGGAGAATGACATTACTACAACGATCAGGACCCTGGGGCGCTGCACACTTTTCTTATGTAGATCATGGATGAGATTTGTCCTTAGTGAACTTTACATGTACTGTGACTAGGCAAGAACACGTTCCATTGCATTCTTACATATTGTACCTGACGGTGAACATACTATAATAGGGTAATTCTCTAGTTTCACTTGCACGTTATATTGCACTGTAAGATATTAATTATTATGCAATCATGTTTTTAGAATGCTCTAATCACATTGATATGCTGCAAAAAAATTTTCCTATCCTCCTTTGGTGACCTCCATCTTATCATCTTATCATATACATTTTATTCTGTTTTAATATTATTATTATTATTTTATTATTATTATTTATTGTTATAGCGCCATTTATTCCATGGCGCTTTACATGTAAGGAGGGGTATACATAATAAAAACAAGTACAATAATCTTAAACAATACAAGTCATAACTGGTACAGGAGGAGAGGGGACCCTGCCCACGAGGGCTCACAATCTACAAGGGATGGATGAGGATACAGTTGGCGAGGATAGAGCTGGTCATGCAGCGGTTTGGTCGATCGGTGGTTACTGCAGGCTGTAGGCTTGTCGGAAGAGGTGGGTCTTCAGGTTCTTTTTGAAGGTTTCGATGGTAGGTGAGACTCTGATATGTTGGGGTAGAGGGTTCCAGAGTAGGGGTGATACGGAGAGAAATCTTGTATACGATTGTGGGAAGAGAAGATAAGAGGGGAGTAGAGAAGGAGATCTTGTGAGGATCGGAGGTTGCGTGCAGGTAAGTACCGGGAGACGAGGTCACAGATGTATGGAGGAGACAGGTTGTGGATGGCTTTAGGGTTAGGGTTTTGTACTGGAGTATCTGGGTAATGGGGAGCCAATGAAGAGATTGACAGAGGGGAGGCCGGGGAATAGCGGGGGGACAGGTGGATTAGTCGGGCAGCAGAGTTTAGAATAGATTGGAGGGGTGCAAGAGTGTTAGAGCGGAGGCCACAGAACAGGAGGTTGCAGTAGTCAAGGTGAGAGATGATGAGGGCATGGACTAGGTTTTTTGCAGATTCTTGGTTGAGGAATGAACGGATTCGTGAAATATTTTTGAGTTGAAGTCGGCAGGAAGTGGAAAGGGCTTGGATATGTGGTTTGAAGGAGAGATCAGCGTCAAGGATTACCCCGAGGCAGCGAGCTTGTGGGACTGGGGAGAGTGGGCAGCCATTTACTGTAATGGATAGGTTCGTTGGGGGAGGGGTTGCGTGAGATGGGGGAAAGATGATGAATTCTGTTTTGTCCATGTTAAGTTTGAGAAATCTAGCGGAGAAGAAGAATGAAATAGTGGACAGACATTGAGGGATTCTGGTTAGTAGGGAGGTGATATCTGGTCCAGAGATGTAGATCTGTGTGTCATCAGCATAGAGGTGATACTGAAAGCCATGAGATTTTATGAGCTGTCCCAGGCCAAAGGTGTAAATGGAGAAGAGCAGGGGCCCTAGAACTGAACCTTGTGGGACTCCGACAGATAGGGGGCGAGGTGAGGAGGTGGTGTGTTAGTGGGAGACGCTGAATGTCTGGTCTGTTAAGTATGATGAGATCCAGGATAGTAATTAATATGTAATAAAGTTGTTATTTTCATATGATAAATGAGTGACTCCATTATCAAGTTTGCTGTATTAGTTACAAAGTCATTTATTAAGAGTATTTCTGCTACATAGGAAGGTTGGACTGACCCACGGGAGATCAGGAGAGTCCTCCGGTGGGCCGCTGTGCAGTCATCGAACTCTTATGTGAGCAGATCTTGGCGTAATATACATGAATCACTATGTGCAGACACAGGCAGCATCGTATTCATTTATCAATCTACCCAGTTCATTGTTCTATAAATTTGTGATTGAGGATAATTTCACATTTGCATGTAGCTGAAAAGTCGGGCACTAGAGTTGGTTACTGGTGGGCCCTTGGCACCCCAGTCCGACACTGTATGTAGGGAAGATACTCTATACATGCTATGGATATACAATATTCGCCATATGTAAATGGTGCCTTATGAGCAATATTGCACACACACATCTGCCTCACCTGTGTCCTGATGCTCATCTTCGCTGCCTAGTCACGTGACCCCGGAGTTCCTACCACACAGTATGTTTTCCTCACACAAACATCATACTTCCCTGCCACATCCATGATGGCTGCTTCTGTTACTACCACTGCTGCCAGGCGAGGTAGGGCCTGAAGTACCTGACAGGGGTCTCAGCTTAGGTGACCTGGAGGTCCTTGTTACGCAGATTAAATGGTGGAGTAAGAGACTGTCGGCTCCTTGCTCTACTGTTATATGCAACTGACTTGGTTTTCTGAGGATACAGATGACATTGAAGTTGGCACATATCCCACACCTTCCGGGACAGTGGGACAGGTCCCCAAAATTAAAACTGTCCTGCTGAATCCTGGACGGTTGTGAGGTATATGTGTGCGGGCACTAATGGAATCATAATGTGTGGGGGTACAGTGTGGGAGCACTGTAGAGTTATTATAATGTGTGGAGGGCCATTAAGGTGGCTCTGTGGGGTAACATACTACATCTAGGCCATACAATTAGAATTTAGGCTGTGTGGGACACTAAGGGTAATCCGAGGTGGGATTATTTCTGTGTGGATGCACATAATGGACAGTCAATTTTTGGCTGATGCAGTGACCGGCCGACCATAGCGGGAGAGGTGTAGCCATGTTTGGTGGAGGGGCAGCAGTTGTATCTGGGCCTGAGACGTGAAGACCCCTGTGAAACAAAGGACACCAACATTATAAATGGCTGGCAGGGCCATGTTACAGATATTACATTGAGATCAAGGCCCTTTGGGTTTCACGTCACGTTAAATAGTGTAATGATGGGGACCCCAAACAGCAACAGCTAAGTTTTCTAAAGTCATTGAATTTCAAGCGGAATTCAATTTTCTTATTGATCCCAAGGAAACTCCCCCTCAATCTAATTCTGCAATCCGAGCTGGCAATGCAGGGGTTAAGCCTACAATCTGTAGTGCTGATACCAATCTAAGGGTATGTGCACACGTTGCGGATTTTTCCGCAATACGCAGGTAAAACGCCCTGCTTTTTACATGCGGATTTACTGCAGATTCTGTGCTGTTTTTATGCGGATTTCGCCTGCATTTTGATACCTGCGGATTCCAATTATGGAACCGGGGTAAAATATACCGCAGCGTTTCCATGCGGTATTTTCTGCAGCATGTGCACTGTGGATTTGGTTTTCCATAGGTTTCCATGGTACTGTACAACAAATGGAAAACTGCTGCGGATCCACAGCCAAATCCGCAACGTGTGCACATAGCCTTAGGTTGGGGCTAGAAGGCGACTTTTGCTGCCCCACAGGTTGAGTGGCCAAAGATGGCGGCGTGCCACTGCTACACCGCAGGTAAACGGGGTCACATCAAACCCCAAAGGCAAAGCGCGACTGCGACAACAATTGGCAAAAAGTAGGAACCAGTTGGATGTTTTGCATCTTGCTTGTCGCAGGCGAGGTCCCATGATTGTCTCCATAAGCCTTCATTATGCTGCAATGTCACAGTGGCGCACAGGCCGCTTTTCTCTGCCTGTCCTGTGACGGCACAAGTCGCCATGTAGTCACAGCTGGCGGCGTAGGGATGTTACAGGCAGCAGAGTCTGAGCTGGCGGTGCAGGGGTTAATGCTGGTCCTGGCACTGCATGGGTTAATGCTGCAGCTGGCAGTGCAGGGGTTAATGATGGTCCTGGCAGTGCAGGGGTTAGTGCCGGGGTTAATGCTGGTCCCGGCAGTGCAGGGGTTAATGCTGGTCCTGGCAGTGCAGGGATTAATGCTGGAGCTGGCAGTGTAGGGGTTAATGCTGGTCCTGGCAGTGCAGGGGTTAATGCTGGGCCCGGCAGTGCAGGGGTTAATGCTGGTCCTGGCAGTGCAGGGGTTAATGCTGGTCCTGGCAGTGCAGGGGTTAATGCTGGTCCTGGCAGTGCAGGGGTTAATGCTGGTCCTGGCAGTGCAGGGGTTAATGCTGGTCCTGGCAGTGCAGGGATTAATGCTGGAGCTGGCAGTGTAGGGGTTAATTCTTGTTCTGGCACTGCAGGGGTTAATTCCGGGCCCGGCAGTGCAGGGGTTAGTGCTGCAAGGTGAGAGTGGCAGTCCGGCCGGGAGGGGGCACTTTTGCAGCGACATCCCTGCCCACCAATGGCAATGAAGCCCGGAGCACCAATCGGGTTGCAGGCTCGGCATGGGGGCGTGGCTCGGTGAGAGGTGGGCGTGGCTCGGTGAGGGGTGGGCAGGGGAAGCACAATCAGCTGGCAGAGCAGCAGCAGGAGCAGCAGAGAGTGCAGAGGGCAGTGTGCGGGGCATTCTCTGCGCCCCTCCACCCGGCAGGCGCCCCCTGTCCGCACTCCCCTCCCTGCTCAGCATCAGCTGCCCCTGGCAGTAGAGCTCCCTCCCTGCACTGCCCCCTCCTCACCCTGCCCCCTGCCCCCTCCAGATTCTCTTCCCTGGAAAAGTTTGGGGTAAGTCTGGTTGTTTTGCTGGTGTCTGGGTGGGAGGGGGGTGGTCTGGGGGCAGCCCCCCATGCTCCTGGGGTTTGGGAGGGGACGTGGATGAGTCAGTGCTGTGTGCAGGCTGCTCTGGGACTTGCTTCTCCTTGCTGGGCCTTGACCTAAAGGCTTGCAATCTAATGCCCTTCCCCCTCCTCCTGGGCTCTCCTGGGGTTCTGTGTTGTACTTGTTTTTTCTCTTTTTCCTGCCAGGTACAGTGTCAGGTCTGTGCTGCCAACCTGCCATCCAGAGCGCTGTATACAGAGAGTCACATCCCCTCCTATATACCACCCGCTGCTCCTATATACCCCTATAGGCAGAGGTGGGGCAGATGCCCGGGACATGCAGTGATCTGACCGCTCTGGAGGGCATTATTCAGGCACTGCCACATATACACAGCTGATTCGCACTACACCGCCATATGGTGTTCCCATACAGTGTATGTAATAGGACCTGGCGCCAGCCGGGCACATAGCTGGCACCGCAGGGTACAGCACTCAGAAGAGGCCTACATGTGCCCGTCCTTACCAAGACCTTCCAGGCTGAGCAGCAGGCAGGACGCAGATTATAATCACCCGCATATCCGTGTTCTTCCGCACGCTGTGTCCTCGCAGGCTCCACCATACAGGCCCATGGACCCAATGGACCTATCGGAATATTTTGAAGGTGTGGGGTAAAACCACAGAATCAGGAGAAAATGGTTGGCGACAATGACATGGGGGCAGGTAAAATACTGAATCCACCAATGTATTTTCCACCATGAACTGTTATGCAAAAAAGCGGAGACATTGGCAAGGATGGCGGCCGGTGCAGGACGGGTCTCACTGCTGGCGGCCGGTGCAGGACGGGTCTCACTGCTGGCGGCCGGTGCAGGA
This sequence comes from Ranitomeya imitator, assembly GCF_032444005.1. Taxonomy (NCBI): domain Eukaryota; kingdom Metazoa; phylum Chordata; class Amphibia; order Anura; family Dendrobatidae; genus Ranitomeya; species Ranitomeya imitator. The sequence goes on along the minus strand of NC_091282.1, from coordinate 72,481,316 downwards.
CGGGTCTCACTGCTGGCGGCCGGTGCAGGACGGGTCTCACTGATGGCGGCCGGTGCAGGACGGGTCTCACTGATGGCGGCCGGTGCAGGACGGGTCTCACTGATGGCGGCCGGTGCAGGACGGGTCTCACTGATGGCTAGTTTTAGGGCTTTTTGGCGCACAAGAAAAATGATGAAAGTGGACTAAACACTGCTGAAATTCTGCTACAACTGATGGATATATCTCAATAAAAAATGGATTTCTGAGTCTTAAGTGGTTTATAGAAACTGCCGAGGATGGCGCAGGAAGGGCCACAAACTCTGAGACCACATACTAAGAGCCCTCAGACTTGTCCAGTGGCCCTACATGAGGAGTACGCCACCCTGGCTACCCCGCGAGTGTCGTTTCCCCCCCCCCCCCCTCGTCCTACCCCTTACAAAGCAGGGATGCCCTGTGAATGTATCCCCCCACCTTACAAAGTAGGGATGCCCTATGAATGTAACCCCTCCCCACCTAACAAAGTAGGGATGCCCTACGAATGTAAACCCCCCCCCCACCTTACAAAGAAGGGATGCCCTGCGAATGTAATCCCCACCTTACAAAGAAGGGATGCCCTACGAATGTAACCCCTCCCCACCTTACAAAGTAGGGATGCCCTGCGAATGTAACCCCTCCCCACCTTGCAAAGTAGGGATGCCCTACGAATGTAGCCCCTCCCCACCTTACAAAGTAGGGATGCCCTACGAATGTAACCCCTCCCCACCTTACAAAGTAGGGATGCCCTACGAATGTAACCCCTCCCCACCTTACAAAGTAGGGATGCCCTACGAATGTAACCCCTCCACCTTACAAAGAAGGGATGCCCTACGAATGTAACCCCTCCACCTTACAAAGTAGGGATGCCCTACGAATGTAACCCCTCCCCACCTTACAAAGAAGGGATGCCCTACGAATGTAACCCCTCCACCTTACAAAGAAGGGATGCCCTACGAATGTAACCCCTCCCTACCTTACAAAGTAGGGATGCCCTACGAATGTAAACCCTCCCCACCTTACAAGGTAGGGATGCCCTACGAATGTAACCCCTCCCCACCTTACAAAGTAGGGATGCCCTACGAATGTAACCCCTCCCCACCTTACAAAGTAGGGATGCCCTACGAATGTAACCCCTCCCCACCTTACAAAGTAGGGATGCCCTACGAATGTAACCCCTCCCCACCTTACAAAGTAGGGATGCCCTACGAATGTAACCCCTCCCCACCTTACAAAGTAGGGATGCCCTACGAATGTAACCCCTCCCCACCTTACAAAGTAGGGATGCCCTACGAATGTAACCCCTCCCCACCTTACAAAGTAGGGATGCCCTACGAATGTAACCCTTCCACCTTACAAAGAAGGGATGCCCTACGAATGTAATCCCTCCGCCTTACAAAGAAGGGATGCCCTACGAATGTAACCCCTCCCCACCTTACAAAGAAGGGATGCCCTACGAATGTAACCCCTCCACCTTACAAAGTAGGGATGTCCTACGAATGTAACCCCTCCAGCTTACAAAGAAGGGATGCCCTACGAATGTAATCCCTCCACCTTACAAAGAAGTGATGCCCTACGAATGTAACCCCTCCCCACCTTACAAAGAAGGGATGCCCTACGAATGTAAACCCTCCACCTTACAAAGAAGGGATGCCCTACGAATGTAACCCCTCCACCTTACAAAGTAGGGATGCCCTACGTATGTAACCCCTCCCCATCTTACAAAGTAGGGATGCCCTACGAATGTAACCCCTCCACCTTACAAAGTAGGGATGCCCTACGTATGTAACCCCTCCCCATCTTACAAAGTAGGGATGCCCTACGAATGTAACCCCTCCCCACCTTACAAAGTAGGGATGCCCTATGAATGTAATCCCACACCTTACAAAATAGGGATGCCCTACGAATGTAAACCCCCCCACCTTATAAAGTAGGGATGCTCTGCCAATGTAACCCCTCCCCGCCTTACAAAGTAGGGATGCCCTACGAATGTAACCCCTCCCCACCTTACAAAGTAGGGATGCCCTGTGAATGTAAACCCCCCGACCTTGCAAAGCAGGAATGCCCCATGAGTGTGTTTTCCCCTGTAGATGGTGAATATCCATTCTGTAAATGGAATTCATGTTGAAGGTGGATCTGTCAAGGCACATGCGGTGCCCAGAAGACCTGACCAACTATTATGGGGCTTGTCGGGTTTTCATCCTTTAATCCAGGGGCACACAGATGGCATATTTGAACGTCATCTTGGATTTCAGCGATACTTCCACATTATTTGTCTTCTACAGTGACTTGCAAAATACTTTCTGGGGACATTTAACCTACATGTCATTGTACGAGCCGCCTGCTGTTCTCCTTATCACGGCTTGCCTTATCTCAGGAGTATATAGAATATACAGACACTAATAACTGTGCAGAGTTGCACTGTACTCCACTGTACTGTTTTTTATTTTATTTTTTTAACCTTTTACAAATCTTAATATTGGATGCCTTTAACTTCCCTTATTTTTAAAGGAATAGCGCCACTTTAGTCACCTGGCTACTGCAGGTATTGCAGCTCAGCCCCATTTCTTTGAATAGCAGATGGACCTCATGACTTTAATGTTGTGGATACAGTCATCTCCTGGATGCTTTTCATTATCTGTGAGCTTCTAACTCAGTAACAAGGTGACTCATACAATCCTTGAAACTGAATTTTGCTTTGCTATTTATAGCGTTTTCTACACTTTTTTTTTTTTTTTTTTTTAAATATAGTTTAGGTAGAATGAGGGAAAAGTACTTGTGTTAGGCTTAGCCTCGTTGTATACAGTAGTTTGAAGTATTTTCTAGCAAGTAACAAAAATAACTTTTGCTTCTGTGTCTACCTCCCTCCCCTTTTGCGCTACTTAAAGATATATGCATGGTGCAGAGTCAGCCTCCTTCTCCCTCTGGCAGTTTTGTTATCAACAGTATGCAGACTGTTAAGAGATAAGAATAAATAGATTAAAACAGTGAAGACTGGGCATGCAAAGGAATTTTATTTTTTTTCATGTGTATCACTCTTTTTGGTCCTATTTCTGGGGGTGCGTTCACAGTAGAACTGGCCTTCTTCCCTTTCTGGCAGCTATTTAAGATCTGCAGAACGAAGCTTCTTAGAAGCTGAAAAAAAAAGAAAAATAAACTATTGACTGATTTGGCATGTGAGGTCAGATCTTACAGTTGTTCTGAAAAGCTTACATACCCCAGCAGAATTTTTGCTTTCTTGGCCCTTTTTTTTTTTTTTTTTTTTTTTTTTTAGAGAATATGAATGATAACACCAAAACTTTTTTCCACTCGTGGATAGTGGTTAGGTGAAGCCATTTATTGTCAAACTACTGTGGTTTCTCTTTTTAAATTATGACAACCCAAAACATTCAAATGACCCTGATCAAAAGTTCACATACCCCATTTCGGAACACTGTGTACTGCCCCCTCTAACATCAATAACAGCTTGAAGTCTTTTGTGGTAGTTGTGGATGAGGTTCTTTATTTTCTCAGATGGTAAAACTGCCCACTCTTCTTGGGGAAATAGCCTCTAGTTCCTGTAAATTCCTGGGCTGTGTAGCATGAACTGCGAGCTTGAGATCTCCCCACAGTGGCTCAATGATAATGAGGTCAGGAGACTGAGATGGCCACTCCAGAACCTTCACTTTGCTCTACTGTCAGGTCGACTTGGCCTTGTTTTGGATCGTTGTTATGCTGGAACGTCCAAGTACATCCCATGCGCAGCTTCCAGGCTGATGATTGCAAATTTGCCTCCAGTATTTGCTGATAATGTGCTGCATTCATCTTTCCTTCAACTTTGACTTAAGATACCGTCACATTTAGCGACGCTGCAGCGATATAGACAACGATGCCGATCGCTGCAGCGTCGCTGTTTAGGTCATTGTGTGATCGCTGGAGAGCTGTCACACAGACAGCTCTCCAGCGACCAACGATGCTCTGCTTTACGGCCGGCCGGCGCTGACACAGTGCAGGGAAGCTGACGCCGGGGGACAGACACCGGAATGTAAGTATGCACAGTTTTGTTTTTTTAACTTTTACAATGGTAACCAGGGTAAACATCGGGTTACTAAGCGCGGCCCTGCGCTTAGTTACCCGATGTTTACCCTGGTTACAAGTGAAGACATCGCTGGATCGGCATCACACACGCCGATTTAGCGATGTCAGCGGGTGATCCAGCGACGAAACCAAGTTCTGGCCGCCTAGCTCCGACCAGCGATGTCACAGCAGGATCCTGATCGCTGCTGCGTGTCAAACTCAACGATATCGCTATCCAGGACGCTGCAACGTCACGGATCGCTATCGTTATCGTTCTAAAGTTGCTCAATGTGAAGGTACCTTAAGTTTCCTGTGCCTTTGTAGCTCACACATCTCCAAAACATCAGCGATCCACCTCCATGCTTTACAGTAGGAATGGTGTTCCTTTCATCATAGGCCTTGTTGACCTTTCTCCAAATGTAATGTTTATGGTTGTGGCCAAAAAGTTCAATTTAGGTCTCCTCACTCCAAATTACCTTGTTCCAGAAGTTTTGAGGCTTGTCTCTGTGTTTTGCGTATTGTAGGCGAGATACTTTGTGGCATTTGTGCAGTAATGGCTATCTTCTGGAGACTCAACCATGCAGCCCATTTTTCTTCAAGTGCGACATTTTTGTTGGTCTACCTGACCGTGGTTTTATATTTACAGAGCCCCTGATTTTCCATTTGTTAATCACAATTTGAATGCTTCTGACTGCCATTATCAATTCCTTGGATATCGTTCTGTATCCCTTTCCTGTTTTATACAGTTCAGCTACCTTTTCTCATAGATCCATTGACAATTCTTTTGCTTTCCCCATGACTCACAATCCAGAAACGCCAGTGGCTGGATGAAAGATGCAATAGTCTGTCTGGATCCCAGAAACTCAGCTTTTATGCACACACACTGATCACAAGCAAACAGGTCACAGGTGAAGATGTTACCTTTAGTAGCCATTCAAATTAATTTGTGTCAACTTCTGTGCATGTTATCAAGCAAGAATCACCAGTGTATGTGAACTTTTGATCAGGGTCATTTGCATGTTTTGTGTTGTCATTATGATTTAAGAAGAGAAAGCACAATAGTTTGACTATAACCCAACCACTACCCATGAGTGGAGGAAAAGTTTTCTCCTAAAAAAGGCCAAGAAAGTAAAAATTCTGCCGGGGTATGTAATCATTTGAGCACAACTGTATATCAGGAGCAGTGCTTTTCAGTTTTACCGCCATGCTACTGCAGGGGCTCCGGTCCTTACCTGACAAGAAGGGCAAAAAATAGATCACTGCCAATACCTTGCTAGCTGTGAGGAGAGTGACTGAGCATGTGTGTCCACCGGAAGTCATAAAAAATGCCTTTCATGACTTGTGCCCGGGGCCAGATAAGGTACTTTGTTGCCCCAGTCAGATGAAGCTGATGGCACCCCCCCCCCATGTTCCCTATGTAAAGGAATGGGTCAGAAACTAAGGTAACAGGACACCTAATGCATCCCACCCTCCCTCCTATGATTTGACAGGTAACCAGTTCTGACTACCACTTCCACTAGAATTGCTACACAAAAATAATACTAACAAAAGAATAAAAAGTGGTGTAATTTAGAGGTGAGGCTCAACAGGAAGTGTGTTTTTATAGCTAGATATGGAATCATTTATTGTGGACCTTTTTCCATGATTCCAGGGAAAAACATCGATATTCATCCCTGATGTCCTGTATTTTAAATGTCAAACCCAAGGACAGTCATGGAAACTAATATTAACTATAATGGGGGACGTTTGGTTTCCATTAAGGTGTGCAGCATTTGGCGGATACCCCAATGGAAGCTAAGCAGACCCCACTATAAAGGGATACATATGATGGATTTTATATCCTTCATGCAACAAATGGTTTCAAACAAAACTGATGATGGTTCTGGTGCCATATTCCTGTATGGATAGTAGTTCTTGTGACATTCCTGTACTGATCGTGGTTGTGGTGACATATTCATGGTAGTGATGTTTGTTCTGGTGCTGTATTCATGTGCTATTGATGGCTCTTTTGATATATTCACATAGTGATGACGGTTCTGGTGCCAATATTAATCACCAGAACTATCATCCATACATGAATGCGAAACCCAAATCATCATCAGTACATAAATACATCACCAGAGCCATCAACAGTACATAAAAATAGCAGCAGAACCATCATCCATTAAACATTGAGTCACTAGAACCACCATAAGTGGAGAAATGCATCACCAGAGTCGCCATCAGTACATGAATACGCCACCAGAATCATCAACAGTACTTGAATACATCACCAAGCTTAGCACAGCAGTAAATTGTAATGTCAAGTCAGGCCTATATACATTTCTTTCTCTTGAATCTATAACTCCAAGTATGTCTTTACGGGCTCATACTCACTTGCGAGAAACTCGGATGAGTCTCGCACGGCAATACCCGGCACTGCACCCAGCACTCGGGAGCGGAGCGTACAGCTGCATGTATTGCTATGTGGCCGCACGCTCCGATCTGAGTGCCCGGGTGCAGTGCCGGGTATTAACATGCGAGACTCATCCGAGTTTCTCGCAAGTGAGTATGAACCCTAACTCCCAGCATCTCCTCCTTTCTATTGTTATCTGTCATTATCAAACTGTGGTCCATATAGGATGAGACGTAGTATCAACAAGTAAACATTTATCATCCAGGTACCTTTTATAGGTGACATCTTTGACTAGTTTCTTTCTTTTTGTCTCCATCTTGTCCAGATGCCATGGAGACTTTTACATGTACTGCTTGCAGATATCCCTCTTCTCTGGTCTTCTACAGCACATCCCGACACAGTTCCCTTAATAATGAGTGTCAATAAAATGCTCTCTGCATATAAATATATGACCATATTATGACCTAAATAAACCGCCTATATTATATGCTCTACACCGTCTGCCCTTATGAACTATACTGGCCACACTGTCCACCTTAACGAGGTATAACCGCCAGACTGTCTTCCCCGATGAACCACGGCCTTTACCATGTATGTCCAATCTCCACTGTTTTTCCTTACACAATCTAAAACTCAAACCTGTCACCCCACCATGCTATCTTTTCTCCATACTCTGCCCCTTTTTCACACTGTCCTCATTTTGCTTACCACATTGTCTTCTTCAAACTGTACCCCCTCCTCACACTGTCCTCCTACACAGTATGATAGTCACTACAGCCGCCCATACAGTATATCCACCAACAGCCCCCAATATACTGTTAGTCACAGCCCCCCATTATATAGAATTATGGTCCCCACAGCATCCCATACAGTATTATGTCTCCGCAGCCCCTTATATGCAGTATGTCCCTCACATACCCATAATATACAGTATAATATCCACAACCGCCCCTAATATACACTGATGTCCATCCAGCCTCTCATGCAGTATGATGTCAACCACAGCCCTTAATATACTGTATAATGTCCATCACAGCCCCCTATTCAGTATGTTCACCACAGCCCCCTCTTGGAAGGTCCCTCCGGCCTCCATTTGTTAGGAAAATATTAGAATGAAAAGGAAATTTTTTTTTTAACTTGCCTAATGAAGGCTCCCTGTCAGACGCAGCTCCATCTCCTCTTCGATCTAGTACAGCAGTGGGCGCTAGATGGCACGAAGACTTTACTGCGTCGCGATATCCAATGTCCTCCGCATGTGCCGGAGATCCCGGCAAAGCAGGGAGCTGATTACAGCTCCTGTTCTGGGTGGTGCCGACATCAATTGTATTTGCATCTTTCAGAAGTGAATACAATTGAGTTTGGGGAAGGAGCAACGGCCGGGATGTGGGGGATAGGGAAGGGTGAGCAGTGCCAGTAGGTTAAAATCCCACCAAGGACAACATCTGTAAGGAGTTTGTATGTTCTCCCCATGTTTGCGTGGGTTTCTTCCGGGTACTCCGGTTTCTTCCCCACACTCCAAAGACATACTGATAGGGAATTTAGATTGTGAGCTCCAATGGGGACAGTAATGAAAGCTGAAAAATACAAAACAAAAATGTTTTCCGACTTTTAGCCACAATGGCCCTGTACTGCAGCATTTTGTTTCCTGGTCTCCATGATACCTTATCTTTCAGGGAATCAGCTGTGTCGCCTGACAAGCTGATCGTAATGGCCGTGCTGTCTTTCAAGTGCAAGATTCAGTAATTGTGCAGGTATAGAGTGAAATGACTTCAGCGTCACAGGGCCGTTGAGGCTAAAAGCGCATGTTGACCTCAACGTGTGAACGCAGCCTTATACGCTTTCTGTGCCTTGTCTGACAAGAGGGTGTAATTTCAATGAAAGAGAAACACATACCATCCGGAAAGGTAGTTTGGCCAAATGTGCGGCACAATGTGCAAAAATTGTCTAAACAGTCTGGTGCAATGTTAGCTGGATGCGATGTTTTTGAAGCTTGAGGATAGGCAATAACTTTCCGACCACATAAACTCCCACCTCTGATCTTGAGAACCTGTGCACTGAAATGCCCTGTGTGGGTGGAGCAGTGGTCACTTATGCACACTACCTCTCCATTCACATAGAAATACATGAAACTGTCAGGATTGGGTGTGGGGAGCTGCCGGCCAGTCCATGTACTGCATTTCGATCTGGTTCCAACTTAGTCGCCTGACTACGCCCTTATAGAAGTGCTGAAGACCAGGCGAGTGGAGCGCTGGCCCAACTACAGCGGTCTCATTAATGCATGGAGTGGCAGTGCGCATGATTGACCACCGCTCCATTCACACTGGACTCTTCAGAGCCTTTGTTCTCGGGATCAGTGGAGGTCCCAGCGGTCAGGGGTTTACCGCCTATCCATGGTACAAGGGCTACTTCCAAACTTGAGAATACCCCTCAAAAAATCCTCCTTCTCGGCAACATGTTGTCCTCTGTAATCAATTGATGTGCTGCCGATTACATCATATTGGCGGTCATTCTGTTCACATAAAATTTTGGTCAGCCAGTAAATGAGCACCAATTGACTTGCCAGTACCACCAGATTTCTCAAACGGCATTAACCACCGTCATAAATCTTGTGCATTTTTAGACGGCCTAGTCTAAAGGCCTCATTCAGACACAGGTCTTTCATTTTGCTTACGAGAAAAGAATGAATCGTGTTTTGTTTCGGTGTGCTGGATCCAATTTTCATCCGTCCTTACTCCGTGTGTCCATTTTTACCATTAGCGTGGCATCTGTTGAATTACAAATACAGAAAGAAAAATAATCCAATTTTTCTCTAAAATGGACAATGGTGATGTCCACTCCTTCTTTCGGACATGTGATGAGCCACATAGAACATATCCATTATGGTCTATCTCTGGTGAGCACATACGTGAAGAAAGTACGGCTGGATGAGGCCGAGGTTTGCACCATCTAAATTCCCCCATACACAGCTAGAATAATGTCGGCCAAACCTGTCGATATCGACAGGTTTAGCCAACGGTTTGTGTATGAAAGCATCAGACAATTTGTACTCAAGCATAGGAGTTGGACATTGAGCCAGGACATCTGGTATTGGACTGACTACATCTCGGAGGTAGGCCGCAGCCAGACCTGTCTGACTGCTCTCTCATAGAGAACACAGAAGCCAAAATTTGGGCATATAAGTTCTGTTAAAGGGACTCTGTCACCTGAATTTGGAGGGAAGAATGCTGCAGCCAGCATGCAGCCAGCGGGTAAGGAAAGGGTGAATCAAACACCCGAAAACCCCGCCCCTGTGGCTGAAAATTGTTCCCTCCAAATTCAGGTGGCAGAGTCCCTTTAAGGATATGCTCACACATATGGACTATTTTTCATACTGACCTCCAGTTTGTGAAAACCAAAAAACATGAAGTATAACGACTCAAAAAATTACGTATTAAAATTTTATGTTTATTAGTGCAAACAAGCGACACTTAACATTATTTAAGACAAAAATCCAGATGTATAATCAGAAAGATTATATAATACAGAATCATTTGAATATTGAAACTGGGTGCAATAAAAACAGTGTTGCACCATGGACATAGAAAAAGGGGGGGGGGGGGGGTTATGGATGTGGTAACAAGAACCAATGGCTGCCTATAGGGTGAAGTAAAGTGCCAATGCTTAATAAGTCCCTAGGCAGCCATATGGGGTCAGAACGTTATACCAGGTAAAGGGGAAATACCCTATAGTCCAATGACCCCAAAGTAGTCAAAATATAAGGGAATTAGTCCCATATTATAATGATTATGCGGGCCCCCCGACGAAGCCGTGGGCGAAACGCGTGTAGGGGCGCGTGTTGAGAGCCATGGAGAAGGAAAAGGGTAAGATGAGAGTATGGGACTAATTCCCTTATATTTTGACTACTTTGGGGTCATTGGACTATAGGGTATTTCCCCTTTACCTGGTATGACGTTCTGACCCCATATGGCTGCCTAGGGACTTATTAAGCATTGGCACTTTACTTCACCCTATAGGCAGCCATTGGTTCTTGTTACCACATCCATACCCCCCCCCCCCTTTTTCTATGTCCATGGTGCAACACTGTTTTTATTGCACCCAGTTTCAATATTCAAATGATTCTGTATTATATAATCTTTCTGATTATACATCTGGATTTTTGTCTTAAATAATTTTAAGTGTCGCTTGTTTGCACTAATAAACATAAAATTTTCACACGTAATTTTTTGAGTCGTTATACTTCATGTTTTTTGGTTTTCATATTTGAGGAAGTATCTCAGGGTATTATCCCAATTAGTCCTGTGTGATCCAGACGGGACTGTCTTTCATGGTAATGGTATCTGTGTCTGAGGTTTTATTTCTGACCTCCAGTTTGCAGAATCACCGCCTATGGTAGTCTGGAACAATTTATGGAGCATCTCCTGCCCCTGTCCACAATGCAGAAGAGCACAAAATCTTTAATGTCTGCAATAATCTATGCTCGTCTCAGCATAGCCTAGGTCAAACAAGAGGTTGTGTAAAATTAGATAAGTGTCTAGAGATTTTCAGACCGTCTAAGTCTGCACTGTCTAAATATAGGGCTGGATTAGTATTTCTTTTTTTTTTTCCCGTATGTGTGAATGAGGCCTTAGTCATTGGGGGCAGCATGAGGAACTTCCACAAGGTGATGGTGTAATGAGCCCCCTTGTCTTTTGTGGTTGGGTTAGTGGACCAGGCCAATTGTATGTTGTGAGCTTTTAGCACCCCATGTGAACTGAGTCCAAGGCTTGCCGCCCACATCAGATCTCTTAAGCATGTGGAGAAAGCTGCTGCCAGAAACCTCTGGCACTGGCTCATTTTCCTTGAGAACTAATGGATCGGGAAGATGAAGTCCATATGCCCGTTCCGTATCTTTCCCTAACTTCTACTGAGGGGACAGTCCAAACCCCAACATCCAATGGTAGTCCAATCTTGGTGAAATGATGTGTGTGGATCACGGCAACCTCTGGGGCGTGTGGCTGACCGGATCCTCTATGGTGTCTTTTGGTTGCTCTGCATAATTACTCTGTTATCCATGCCCCCTTAATAAAGACCATTAAAATTAGCACTGAATAAAAACACCCATATGTTTAAAACCGTATGGCAGTTTTATTCAATTTTTTTTTTTTCTTTTAAGTCGAGACATTCAAAGTGGACGTCCTGATCATTGACCCATTGTGGGTGATAATAATAATTATGCCATCATATGGTGACTGGGTGTATGTATCGTTCCATAGAATGTTGCTTTTAAAAAGAATTGGTGAAAAAACATTCAGAATTGCATTCACAATCCCTTCTACAGATCTGAGCTGCAATACCAGACACAACCAGTGCACAGCTGTGGCACTGTTTCAAGAGGAAAGCAGCCATGGTATTCTTTAACCTCTTCTAGCTCCATGATATACTATTGTCATGTACCGATTCTGGTAGAACGGCGTGCATTCAGTCGGCCTACTGCAGACAAGGAGGTGCCAGCTGTGTTATACAGCCAGCACCTTCCTATAACAGCAGCAAAAGAAGCATTGATAGCGACATTTAAGTGCCATGACACTGCCACCTGGCGTCCATTCGAGTCTCCCATCTTTTTCTCCAGCCCCACCGTCCCCTTTGTTTTGATGCTCCTCCTCCATAGAAGAATCTGATTTTGCACTGTATACTGCAATATAGTTCTACAGTATATACCGTAATACAAGTAACTAGGCAGGTTCAAATGCGCCAAGTGGCAAAAACAACTTTGCAAAACCTATAATTTTTGACGTGCGACAGCGTAACGCTTCAGTCACTGAAAGGGTTAATTTACGTGGCTTACACCTTCCCGTGCCAGCAAGTGGGTGTCAGTCAGTGTTGGAGCCTGGGATAACATCATCCAAATAATATGAGGGATCGTCGGAGCCTCCTCCCTGCTCATGCACTGATCAGAATGCATGGGGGATTTTATATGGAGATCCCCTAAAAAAAGCCCCCATTACACCCTGGGTAAGCAGAGGCTTTACCATGGAGCTGCAATCGTTGGGGAAGAGGAGGCAGCATGGCAAGTGTGGAGGCCACGACGCCCGTCCTTTGATTGTTGGATGTGGGTTAAATGGGGGATTTCCTACCATACCGGAAAGATTAAATCGGGAAGAACTGGGGTTCAGCTCAATAGAGTAGTTTATTGGTCCGTTTAAAAAAAACTAAATTATTTTACATAATTTTGATCCTTGACTTGGATCAAAATCTGTACAATATAGGTACAGGGTGCACTCTAGCCGTAAGAAAAATAAAAAGAAAGGAAAAAGGGTGCAAGGCCAAGTCCACTATGATATAGCACAAAAAAGGAAGAAAAAAGAATGGACCAAAACAGGCCTGCACAACCATATAACAAGATAACAAAGCATGTTTATTGAACACCACAAAAAACACATAAAAACACTTAAAATACAACCATGTATAAAACACCCCAATGTATCCTGGTAGAAAAGCAGCAATCTATATATAATATATAGCATCAGACCATCCCAAATATCTAATCACATATGCCGATAAACCTAAATGTACCATAGAAAAGAGAGATCAATACAATATGATGTCATATATAAACAATGGTACATAGAATAGAGACTCCTAAATCAAAATACAGTACCTAAGCCCAGGGATAATAGTCAAATGCATATTATATATCCACAAAAAATAATAACTGGGCTCAAGATACATAAATAACCAAAGAGTGGCCCAGATGGAATAAAGCCTGAATGATTATGGAGATGGCATGCCGCTGAATAAATACTCAGCTGGTTTTGAGCAGATGATGAAAAAATCGAACCAGAGGATCAAAAGATTAGAATGGTGCTGCAGAGCCACATGCCATAAATGGCCAGCCAGTGATCAGGAGGGGGTGTAAAGACCGGACCCCACGCGTATCGCCGCCGCAGCGGCTTCGTCAGATCAAAATCTGACATCTCTCCATGTTTTGGTGTTGACTATTTGGTCCACAACTTGGACATGGGACTACAATGGGTACGAGTTCCATCCGTGAAAAACTGGCATCTGAATGAGCCTAAATTAGTTACATCTTCCATCGCCTTGTTTTCATTGGCTTTTTGACTTTTGGCAAAGTAATCTACAGCTATAGTCTCTGCCCGGCCGAGCAATATTTTTTTCTTTCTTTTTTTGTCTTCAGTTTTTGCACTTTTCATTTTTCTTCCATTTTTTTTCTATCCACATGGCCATATAGGCATGAATGTTTTTTTTTTTTTTTTGGGGGGGGGAGAATTGTAGTTTCTAATGACCTCATTTTACTATTCAATGCACTGAAAAATTAGGGGTAAAAAATCCAAGTGTGGTAAAATTGGGGGGAGGGGAAATTTAAGGTGGTGAAAACTTTTTTCTAAAATTTATAATAAAACCCCCCCCAAAAAACTGGGGCTCTTTTACAAAACCAGTTCGCTTCTGATCTTACATCGATAAGGATGAGTTGTTGTTTTTTTGTGTGCGGCGAGCTAACATTTTTATTGGTACTATTTTGGGGAAATTATGAGGTATTTATTGCTTCTTGATGGAGTTGCAGCGATCAAAAAAACACAAGTCTGTTTTAATGAGGTATTGTTGTGTTGCTGTGTATAGTAAAAATCTTGGTCTTCTATGAACCTCACCCACAGGCTGGTCTACACAGGAGGACCATCATGGCGGGTAAGCGGCCTTCAGCAGGCCCTGGCTGCCATGGCAACACATTCGAAGGCCAAGGTGGCTTCATTTAAGGGGTCAATACCAGCAGGTGGAGCTCAGACCTGCTTGCTGCTGTTAGAGGCAAGTGCCAGCTGTGTAATTCAGCCAACATCTGGGGACAATGCCAGCTCTGCCCCCTGCCCACGCCCGCATCATACATGGAGACCCCGGAGAGGATGTACTATTACATCTAATGACGGGAAGAGGCTGAGGTTGCAAATACACGTTCGTGGCTTGTTGATAAAGGTATCAGGACTCACATTTTAATAAATTTTAAATCAGTTTCTCATTTAGGCCACCCTCCCTTCTGGTATACAACATCTGGCCCCTCACCCCACCTCCCCTTCGGTGTATATATCTGCCCCACCATGCTATGGGATTGATTTTTAGGGGTCGGCTTTGACCCCCTTGTTTGGAAATCGTAATCCATAAGCACAAGACATTGGACAATTGTAGCTCAGAACTTTGTATGAACAGTTTGGGGAAGGCCCTTTACTGTTCCCCATGACTGTGCCAAGTACACAAGGTCCATACAGACATAGTGGTGGGGAGTTTGGTGGAAGAACATGAGCGTCCACACAGAGACCCGAGATCGGCCGCACAGAGACTCTACCTCAGCCCCAACCTGAACGTATACAATATAAAGTGACTAGCACACTCCAGGGTGTTGTGATGCAAAAAAGTGGGGATTTATTACATACAGTAAATCACAAACGTTTCAGTCGATACTGGACCTTCATCAGTGTGCTAGGTATAATTGTATACTTGTATGGCCCCAAAAACAATAGACTACTCGGATTTGCATCAATCAGACATGCTGGAAAAAAAGCAACAAGCCGGGAAGAAACAGAACCAGGCTGGTCAACTGACGGTGAGTCAGAATAATGGGTGGCGCTGAGGCTCAAAAGAGCTGTCAGTACGCCGGGACACTAGGGATAAATGCGGTATCCACCGCTAATGCGGTATCCACTCTATTAGCGGTGGATACCGCATTTATCCCTAGTGTCCCGGCGTACTGACAGCTCTTTTGAGCCTCAGCGCCACCCATTATTCTGACT
The DNA here is from genome assembly GCF_032444005.1 of Ranitomeya imitator. Taxonomy (NCBI): domain Eukaryota; kingdom Metazoa; phylum Chordata; class Amphibia; order Anura; family Dendrobatidae; genus Ranitomeya; species Ranitomeya imitator. Next base: position 72,466,076 of record NC_091282.1, on the reverse strand, counting down.
CACCGTCAGTTGACCAGCCTGGTTCTGTTTCTTCCCGGCTTGTTGCTTTTTTTCCAGCATGTCTGATTGATGCAAATCCGAGTAGTCTATTGTTTTTGGGGCCATACAAGTATACAATTATACCTAGCACACTGATGAAGGTCCAGTATCGACCGAAACGTTTGTGATTTACTGTATGTAATAAATCCCCACTTTTTTGCATCACAACACCCTGGAGTGTGCTAGTCACTTTATATTGTATACGTTCAGGTTTGGGCACCTATGACTGTGCACCTCCCCTATTTAGGCTGTGCTTAGCATCTTCTATATCACTCTACCTCAGCCCCATCCTACAGCTGACAGCACATCAGAAAAAAAAAAGATGCACGCTCCAAGTCCACAGACCCAACTGGACATAGTAACTCCAAAATAAAATATGGAACAGCATCCAGTCCAGGTGAAAGATTGGAAAAGACTTTATTCCGCCATCATACAACGTTTCAACCAAATGGTCTTTATCAAGTATACTTGATAAAGACCATTTGGTCGAAACGTATGATGGCGGAATAAAGTTTTTTCCAATCTTTCACCTGGACTGGCTGCTGTTCCATATTTTATTTTGGAGTTACAACTCCATATTAATGTCTGTGGGTATAGAATATGAAGCCCTAAAAGCTACAGTAAGTGTGGTATGCCGGAGGCATCTTTTATTCTTATAGGGTAGGTGTAACCCAACAGCGATCACAGCGGACTATCCCACACCTATGGGGAGTGCAGAGTGAGTTAATGTAGAGTTGCGTTAATGAATTTATATATGCAGTTGTATGTAAAGGTTTGGGCACGTCTGGCCAAAATTATAGTTATTGTATACAGTTAAACAAGTTGAAGATGAAATGATCTCTAAAAGGCCTAAAGTTAGTTTTGTATTTTAGGCAAAATATGTGTATTTTCATAATTTACATTTTAAAAATTACAAAAAGGAAACTGGACCTATGCAAAAGTTTGTGCATCCTGCATGGTTAGTACATCCTTTTGCAAGCATCATAGCTTGTAAATGCTTTTTTGTAGCCAGCCAAGAGCTTTTCAATTTTTGTTTGAGGGATTTTCATCCATTGTTCCTTGGAAAATTCTTCCAGTTCTGTGAGATTCCTGGGTCGCCTTGCATGCACTGTTATTCTGAGGTCTAGCCACAGATTTTAAATGATGTTCAGATCAGGGGACTGTGAGGGCCGTTGTAAAACCTTCAGCTTGCGCCTTTTGAGGTCGTCTATTGTGGATTTTGACGTGTGTTTAGGATCATTATCCATTTGTAGAAACTATCTTTTCAACTTCAGCTATTTTACAGATGGTGTTATGTTTGCATCAAGAATTTGTTGAAATGTAATTGAATCCATTCTTCCCGTGAAATGTTCCCCGTGCCATTGGCTGCAACAGAACCCCAAAGCGTGATTGATCCATCCCCATTCTTAATGGATGACGCAATGTTGTTTTCCTGAAATTCTGTTCCCTTTTTTCTCCAGACATACATTTTGATCATTGTAACCAAAGAGTTCTATTTTTAACATCATCGGTCCACGGGACTTGATTCTAAAATACATCAGACTTGTTTAGACATTCTTTTGCATACTTCTGACTCTCAATTTTATTGTGAGGATGCAGGATAGGTTTTCTTCTGATGACTCTTCCATGAAGGCCATATTTGTGCAGGTGTCTTTGAACAGTAGAACAATGCACCACAACTCCACAGTATGCTAAATCTTTCTAAAGGTCTTTTGCAGTCAAGCGTGGGTTCTGATTTGCCTCTCTAGCAATCCTAAGAGCAGCTCTTGCTGAAATTTTTCTTGGTCTTCCAGACATTATCTTGAGCTCCCCTGTTCCTGTTAACTGCCATTTATGTACTTTTCAAACTGAGGAAAGGGCAACTTGAAAACACTTTGCTATCTCCCCATAGCCTTCTTCTTCTTTGTGGCAGGCAGCTGCTTAGAAGAACCCATGGCTGCTGCTTTTTTTTCGCCAGAAGGAGGCTGGGTTTTTATAACAGTTGGAAATTTGCATCACATGGTCTTTCCCAACGCTGATAGTGAAAAGCCATAACCCTAATAGGCTAATTAAGGTCTGAAACCTTGGTCAAAGTTATCTGAGCACACAAATCTCCAAGGGTGCTCAAATTTTTGCGTCTGCCTATTTTCTTTTTGCAATTTTTAAAATGAAAATAATAATAATAATAATAATAATAATACAAACTATATAAATTTGCCTAAAATACAAAGCAAAGTGTCATCTTTAACTTTAGGCCTTTTAGCGATCATTTCATCTTCAACTTAACTGTTAACAATAACAGTAATTTTGACCAGAGGTGTCCATCTTCTACATGTCACAGTCCGGTGAACTGGTGAGGTAACGCAAGGAAGCGTTATTGTCTAGTCATGGAGTTGTGGGAAGCTCGGAGCCTTTGTCTTATCCTTAAGTTATGGCCACTGGCACAGAATGGCATCCCTGTCTACCAGTCTCCTGAGCAAAGACATGCCCAGGCACCAGGCCAGCGTCTGCATAATTACGCCTCGGATATTAATACACATGGATCTTTATTAAGAAAGCTAGTATGTTCTTGAACAGGGGATTAAATGTTCCTGAGTTGTGCCTGAATTCTCCCCCCCCCCATGGGTTACACACTGTCGAGGTATCAACCACAGAGCTTGTATCTTCCATCATGTGTACATCCTCAGACTGTGTGTGACTGCAGAGCTCACCATTTCTGTTTATGGTGCAGTATGTGCCTAAATGCGGACCTCTCCTGCAGAGAGTCTGCTTCCGCTTGCACTTGCATCGTTCTTGAAGAGCATGCGCTTTCCTTCGTACATGGGGCTTTCTTGCAGAGCATCTGCTTTCCTTTGTATTTGCTTCATTCTTGCAGAGCATCTACCTTCCCTCATACTTGGGTCTGCCTCGGAGATCATTTACTCTTCTCGTACATGGGCCTCTCGCAGAATAGCCGCTGTTCCTCGTACGTGGGCGTCTCGCAGAATAGCCGCTGCTCCTCGTACATGGGCGACTGGCAGAATAGCCGCTGCTCCTCGTACATGGGCGACTGGCAGAATAGCCGCTGCTCCTAGTACATGGGTGTCTGGCAGAATAGCCGCTGTTCCTCGTATGTAGGCCTCTCTCGCAGAATAGCCGCTGTTCCTCGTACGTGGGCATCTGGCAGAATAGCCGCTGCTCCTCGTACGTGGGTGTCTCGCAGAATAGCCGCTGCTCCTCGTATGTAGGCCTCTCTCGCAGAATAGCCGCTGTTCCTCGTATGTAGGCCTCTCTCGCAGAATAGCCGCTGTTTCTCATACGTGGGTGTCTCGCAGAATAGCCGCTGTTCCTCATACGTGGGTGTCTCGCAGAATAGCCGCTGTTCCTCGTACGTGGGCATCTGGCAGAAAAGCTGCTGTTCCTCGTACGTGGGCGTCTCGCAGAATAGCCGCTGCTCCTCGTACATGGGCATCTGGCAGAATAGCCGCTGCTCCTCGTACGTGGGTGTCTCGCAGAATAGCCGCTGCTCCTCGTACGTGGGCATCTGGCAGAATAGCCGCTGCTCCTCGTACGTGGGCATCTCGCAGAATAGCCGCTGCTCCTCGTACGTGGGTGTCTCGCAGAATAGCCGCTGCTCCTCGTACGTGGGCATCTGGCAGAATAGCCGCTGCTCCTCGTACGTGGGCATCTCGCAGAATAGCCGCTGCTCCTCGTACGTGGGTGTCTCGCAGAATAACCGCTGTTCCTCGTACACGGGTGTCTCGCAGAATAGCCGCTGCTCCTCGTACATGGACTCTTTTTTTTTTTTTTTTTTTTTTTTGCATAGCATTCGAATTCCCTTGTACATTGGTCTTTTTTTGCAAAGCTTTCAGTACATCCCCTCTATAACAATTCCTCATGCAAAACATCAATAGTTTCAGACAATGACGTAAATGTAGAGGTGGATGAGTTGCACACAGGCCCTAATGCCTGCAGGAACCCAAAGCCCCTGCTGTAACATAAGGAGATGCAGTTATTAGAGAGGTCGCCTGGTACATGGAGTCTGTTTACATTGGGGCTCAGAAGCTTTGAATTACATCTCTAATGTTAAGCATTCCTCGATGGAAAAACTCTTTAAAGCTCTTCTAACATTTTAAAATGATCCGCCATCCATAAGATGGGTAATAAGTAGCAGATCGATGATGGCCTGACCACTGGAATCCCACAATCCAAGGTTCTACAATGTGTACCGCTGCTGTATTCATTCTCCATGGAATTGCTGGAAATCGACAACGTTGTCCCCCAATATGTTTCTCTCCTTGGTATAAAAGCATACTTGCCAACTTTTGAAAGATGTAATCCAGTAGCTAGTCTCATGGCACGTAAAGTGGACCTTGGCCATGTCAGTTTGTGGACACACACACCTGTGTGCCTGTTCTCCGCTGATACAAGCTTAGAGTGGGACCGAAGACTTTTGATAACTCTTTCGAGACCCCAAGAGCTATCCCAGATATTCCGGAAAGTTGACACGTGACCATGAGGGAATGTTCAAGTCCCCTCTCCTCCGAGGAGCACCTCAAGTCTTCTCTGTTCGTGGTGGCCCATCCTGCAGACATTCCAGTCTTTTATTTCCATCATAAATTTTGTGTCAATTTGCCCCCAATCTGATCGGCATTTTCATATTTTCACATTCTTAATTCTGTTTTCAAAGGAAATTTTTTTTTCTTAACAGTTTATCATAAGTGTCCCAGATGTAAATATCCAGGGTCCATGACCAGTATAACAGATTATCGTTATGTTAAGTCAATTGTTTTCACTAGAAATTGGGTCTAGACGGTGGCTTCGGCCATGACACTGGTTACATGGTCAATGATCGCTCTGTACAGTTACTACAGCTTATTGCAGGTGAATCAGAGTAGTATTGTAACCCATAAATACGGTGAATGCAACAAGCAATTGCAAAAAGTCTGAACCAGTTGGATCCTTGCGACTTGCTTGTTGGGCGTATTCTATGGCATCACGTAGAATCGCAAATCTATGGGATTTTTTTCTTTGCTGTCAACTACAAGGGGAATCGTCCTGGATGCCATGGATATTTGGTAGTCCCGTTACTTTGTACCATGTAGTACTTATTGGAGTCGTGGTTCGCCTGTGGGATTGGCTTAAGGTGTTTTCCACCTGGGGGACTGAGGTGGGCTAAAAGCCAGAGCTGATTTGGACATTGGAAACTATAAAGAACTGGAGGCCAAAAGTAGTTAGCTTTCTAAGTACCGTATTCGCTGAGGTCAGGTAACCAGACAGGATTAAGGAACACCGGTGAGTCACCCAGCATATTTGGGTGAGTTTTTGGAAGATATGCGGTGTCATGGGAGCAGTCTGTAAGATATATACACTATGGTGACTGACTTGACTGCAGAGGAGTGTGTTTTTCGTTGTCCTGTGCAGAACGCCATTGATGCTCAGGTAGCGTTATATCTGGAGGAGTGGGGATTATGGGGATAATGCCATCTGGGAGGAGTGCGCGGTGCCGAGTGCAACCTTGGGAGAAGCTATAATAATGCTAAAAAGCAGGCTCTGTGATAGCTAGGCAACTGTAGTTATACTTGTCAAATTTGCTGTCTCAAGTTTTCAAATGCAGTCACAGCAAATTCGAGTAGGACAAATGTGGGTCTTCCAAGGCAGTAGTTAAACCTTCCTTTTTCCCCAACACTAATGGATAGTTCAGTTTTGCACTGCAGCCGTCCCTGGACATTATATTACCTGATGAGGTGGGACAGGGCCTTATAATCTCGTCTATATTAGAAAGAATTGGGCTATTGGAGACAGAGCCTGCTGAAGAGAAGTTGTGCCCTTATGGTCAGGACCTGGGTAAAGACGAGCAGGGCTTGTGACCGCGATCTGGTTTGTAGAGCTTTAGGAATAGGTACTAGCCTAAGAAGAGTGTCGACATGGCATTTGGCGGGAAGGAAACTGATTGATAATAGGGTTTCTAAAAGAAAAACTAGTGTCAGGTAATGGTATTAATAATGAAGCTACTGTAAGTGTGCCTGATTGGAACCCCGGTCGTTGCAGCGCCGACGTCTCTGATGTCTTCTGCCTGGAGCGGAAATTGTGACTTCCCATTTATTTGGTTACCTGACCGCTGAGGCCAGTGAATTGAATGGGACAACATCAGCTTTGTGTCACAACTCTGTTGTCGGAATACCCGGGGTCAGGTGCTCCTGCCCTGTCCAAAACGCTAGAGGCGTCATAGCTTTCCCTGCTTCTCGGATTACTTCTGATGGCCCCATACTTTGCTGAACTCCTGAATCAGCCCTATATCAGTTCCTCTCCCCCATCCAGGAGAGTGCGTAGTCAGTGTATGGACATACACAAACCAGACCAACAAGGGAGGATGTTCAGGGATAACTGAAAATACCAAACATACAAATATGCACTTGCATACAACAGAGAGGAACACCAAGCAACAATCGCAGATCAATACTCCAAACGCCTCTACCAACAACCGACTCATTCACTCCATACCAGGTAGTACATGACAAACACAGGCAATCCAGATTGCTAGAGGCACCTGTATATATGAGAGGGGAGTGGCTGATACTGCACAGCTGAGATCATCCAAGCACGAAATCTTCAAAGTGAACAGTTTAACCCCTGCACTGCTAAAAGAAACTGCATCGATTTAACATGGAAAAGTGCTTCTAAGAAGTGCAGGAGTACGTGAAATCAGAAGCTGCTGTGGAGCGCCCACTAAGATCCTGGGGTACTTGGTACTGGGCCGGTTCTTAAAGGGATGTGTCATGGCGGCAGCGACCCAGTCCGTGGCCCTGGGCGACCAATAAAAGGGGATTTGAAGTAAATGGGAAATAAAGTTTGTTTGTGATGCCACCTGTAGTATTCGGTCAGAGATGACCGATGCTGCTTAAAGGGGTCCACTGGGGTGATGATACGGCAGCAGGGATGGTATGGCTTCCCAAAGGTGAAGCTGGGTCCCCAGGGCTCCCGGTGTAGTAGGCAGGGATGACAAACGATGTAGTGCCAGAAAGAAGTGGAGGACACAAGGTTGCAGTCTTTTTACCTTTTTGCTATAGTATGCAGCCAAAGTCCAGGGTACGGATCACAGGTAATGGTGCAGTCCGGCCAGCATGGAAGTGATTCTGAGATCCCCCTAGCTAGGTGGGGTTGAAAGCCTTCCGTTCTGCGCTGTGTTGTAGTTGCTTGCTGCCTAAGGCCTCACACAAGGTCCTCACTTTCTCTCTGTCCCTTTTTTAGTTGGACACTACCCACATGACAGGCAACTCAAGCCTTTTTACAGGCATCTCTAAGATGACTCCGGGCTCTATGTGTTGCTGTGCCTTCAAGTGTAATGGTAGACAGGCGACCTGCAATCTCCTGTCTGCCGGTTTCTGCTGTGGAGCATAGAGCCACCCCCACAACCTCAGTCTTCCGGCTATCGGTTTCATGCGCTTCAGCATTGAGGAAGCTCAGTCGCAGCTCCCCTCCAGCTCTTCACTTCTCCTTTGCTCCTTCACACTCTCTACAAAATGTTCTGTTCCTCTCTTTCCTTTCCAGGAGCTGCAGAACCACTCGTCTGCGCGGCCCCAGCTCTCCTCACAGGAGCTGCAGACCCTCACATCTGCACAGCCCCAACTCTCTTCTTCCTGAACTCCCTAACTCTTCCTCCAGCCAGAAAATATATAAATATATATACCACCTGTAAACTGGATCAGAGCTCCCCCTTCTGGCCTGGAATCAGAACATGTTGCCTGTATGTGTTAAAGCCGCTGCTAGATGCTGTGGTAGCCATGCTGGTTCAGTATGCCTTCAATTTTGAATAAATTCCCAACAGTGTCACCAGCAAAGCACCCCCACACCATCACACCTCCTCCTCCATGCTTCACGGTGGGAACGAGGCATGTAGAGTCCATCCGTTCACCTTCTCTGCGTCGCACAAAGACACGGTGGTTGGAACCAAAGATCTCAAATTTGGACTCATCAGACCAAAGCACAGATTTCCACTGGTCTAATGTCCGTTCTTTAGCCCAAACAAGTCTCTTCTGCTTGTTGCCTGTCCTTAGCAGTGGTTTCCTAGCAGCTATTTTACTATGAAGGCCTGCTGCACAAAGTCTCCTCTTAACAGTTGTTGTAGAGATGTGTCTGCTGCTAGAACGCTGTGTAGCATTGACCTGTTCTCTAATCTGAGCTGCTGTTAACCTGCGATTTCTGAGGCTGGTGACTCGGATAAACTTATCCCCAGAAGCAGAGGTGACTCTTGGTCTTCCTTTCCTGGGGCGGTCCTCATGTGAGCCTGTTACTTTGTAGCACTTGATGGTTTTTGCCACTGCAATTTTTCGGACTGACTGACCTTCATTTCTTAAAGTAATGATGGCCACTCAGCTGCTTTTTTCTTGCCATAATACAAATTCTAACAGTCTATTCAGTAGGACTATCAGCTGTGTATCCACCAGACTTCTGCACAACACAACTGATGGTCCCAATCCCATTTATAAGGCAAGAAATCCCACTTATTAAACCTGACAGGGCACACCTGTGAAGTGAAAACCATTCCCGGTGACAACCTCTTGAAGCTCATCAAGAGAATGCCAAGAGTGTGCAAAGCAGTCATCAAAGCAAAAGGTGGCTACTTTGAAGAACCTAGAATATAAGACATAATTTCAGTTGTTTCACACTGAAGGCATCAAAACTGTGAATTAACACATGTGGAATTATATACTTAACAAAAAATGTGTGAATGTACAATTTTCATAGTCATGAAAATACAGAAAAATCTTTCAATGAGAAGGTGTGTCCAAACTTTTGGTCTGTACTGTAAGTCTATGGGTGCGTGCGAAATATCGCACTGTACTCTGATATCAATAGAGTGCAGAGGGAATCCCACAGACACCGGCATCAGAGTAGATTGAGAAATTAATACGAGAGGACCTGAGCACTGACGCTCGGATCACGCTCGGAGAGCAGGAGATGAGCGTCATTAGCATATCTCGTCCGGTGGTCAGTATTCTATCCACCCATGCCACCGTATGCCTCCAGCATCAAGATTTTGTGCCTCGTCTAAAACTATTGTTATCCCCTCTATAAAATGACACACACACACACACACTTACACTTTATTTTTTAACAAGCCTTTCATTAAAGAAGTTACAAGTTGTCATTCGCCATAATGATAAGTGTTCTTCTCCTCTCCAGGCTCTCGCACCCCTAGATGATGAGGATGTCGCCTGCTTTGTGAGTTTAGCCTCGTGCCCACGCCTGCAGAACTCCTGATCTCTATATATAGGAGTTTCTGGGCTGCGTATCACTCTGCATTTACATATATAGAACTGGAGGAGACCTGTCGCACTGAAGGATAATAACAGAGGAATTATTCTGTATGCTGGTTATGGTACATTCGCTAATGTCTTAACAGCGTCTTGCACAATTCTGGATTTGAAGGATAGGGCTATGTGCACACGTTGCTTTTTTTTGAATCTGCAGCATGTCAATTCTTACATTACAGCAGCAGATTTCCCCCATACTGACGAGCGGTGAAAAACCTGCATCGTTTTTCCTGCCAACACATCAGGATTTGCAGCATAATTTCCTGCTGTAAATCCTGACCGTGTGCACGTACTCTAACGGTAAATGGCTTCTATCCTAGTGGCTCCTGCACAGTAAGAGAAGCCGTCATTGGCCGGCCTAGTGCTGTAAACATTTTCACTGGATTTTTTTGTTAATGTAAACTGAGTACTTCTTCTAATTGCTGTTTTTTTACTGATTCTGGAGCAGTTTTTCTTTGTTTTCTGTGCCCGTCTTTTCTGAAGTAATGTCCCCTGATAATAAAGGTGCACGTCTTCCCCTTCAGCCAACCAGGTGTGTAGCACAGAACTTCTGTGGGCGTGGCTGTGTTGTAATTGGTCGTTATTCGAGGAGCCAAAAGCAAACGCCCCCGAGGTTCTGGGGTCCACGCCCAGTTGATTGAAAAGAGGGGAAATGTGCACCTTTATTACTGGGGGGCATAATTTTGGATAGGAGGGGGACCAAAGAAAAATGAGAAACTGTTCCAGAATCAGTGGAGCAGCTGCAATTAATGGGGAACAGTGTCGTATAGACATCATGGTCAGTTTTTGACTCATAGCTAGTTATTGGCCTGAATTTCATGATGGTGACAAACGCTAAGCGGTGTGGGTGAAAAGATTTGGATTTTTTGTCTGTCCTAGTAGCTGTGAATTCCTATCTGATGAAAGCAGACAATCCCTCTACGGATTGGCAAGAAGCGATTGGCTGCTGGGATTTATATTTTTGTCCGTCCCCTGCAGTCTGATCTGCCTCTTGGTTGTACGGCCAGTCGTCCGTCGGGTCTCTTCTCTTTACCCAATAACCAGATACTCTGTGATTTCGGAGCCGCTAACAATGGCCATTGCTGTCTCTAATCCATTCTGTCTGGGTCTTTGCAAAAGTAGTTTACAGATCTGAATCTCTGTCCCTAAAGTGCACATGATACATGTGAGTGTTGTGCTGCTCTTTCCATTGTCTGCTATGAATCATGGCCGCTGCGTAGAGCCGTTCCAGCTGTAAATACAAAACCAGAACTTGTGAGAAATGTTAGATCAATTGGGGTCTGACTGATCAGTCCTCCTCCAATTGAGCAAACCTCTGACCCCAATCCGTCAGTATGGGAGACACCATCAATCAATTGTTTCCATATGTGTATAATGGATGCTGCTCAACTAAAGTCATCCAGCTGCAGATCTGTAGGGGCCCAATGGTTGTAACCGCGGAGAGGGTAACCTTCACAGGGATATACAGAGATTGTCACAATAATTCAGGGGTGATAAATGTGTCCCCTTTTGAATGTTATGGTTATATTAACATGTATTCACTGGATTCCATTTTGTATATACATTACTGATCCTGAGTTACATCCTGTATTATAACCCAGAGCTGCACTCACTATTCTGCTGGAGCAGTCACTGTGTACATACATTACATTACTGATCCTGAGTTACATCCTGTATTATACCCCAGAGCTGCACTCACTATTCTGCTGCAGTCACTGTGTACATACATTACATTACTGATCCTGAGTTACATCCTGTATTATACCCCAGAGCTGCACTCACTATTCTGCTGGTGCAGTCACTGTGTACATACATTACATTACTGATCCCGAGTTACATCCTGTATTATACCCCAGAGCTGCACTCACAATTCTGCTGGTGCAGTCACTGTGTACATACATTACATTACTGATCCTGAGTTACACCCTGTATTTTACTCCAGAGCTGCACTCACTATTCTGCTGGTGCAGTCACTGTGTACATACATTACATTACTGATCCTGAGTTACACCCTGTATTATACTCCAGAGCTGCACTCACTATTCTGCTGGTGCAGTCACTGTGTACATACATTACATTACTGATCCTGTATTATACTTCAGAGCTGCATTTAGAGCGTTGCTGACTTTTTCTATTGACAAAGAGGAGAAAGGTAAATGCGTCTGTGTAATACAATGTAAGCTACTTTAGGACAAGATGGGTAATCCCAGTACATTTCTGTGAGACATTGTGTCTTTGATTTCCCAAAATACTTATGTTTTTACCAATGAAATACAATTTCTTTAATCTATTTTATTGCATCCGCTTATTTTGTGTTCTTGCCCTCCTCCGGATTGCTCTTCATCTGACCCTATAGATGTGCCTGGTGCTGCGGCCGTGTCATTGTGTAGAGCTGCTCCCTGGTGACACTTCTATGTAATGAGTAACACCCGCAGAGTCCCTGGGCGTGTCGCCCTCTTTTTATATATGAAGCTATTTCTGCTGCTGTCTGTGGTTATCTCATGAGCTGGGAATTCTCTATCAGGCGAGTGGCGGAGCGGCTCCTCCTGTGCAGCCTGCAGATAATAATAATAATCAGGCCGCAGCTTCTTACATTCTTCATGAATATTCTTCATTCCTGCCTGCAAATCCCTGATCTCATACCTGAAGACCCTGAAAATCATTGGTCTCCACCCTCATTCCTATACTTCCCCTATAAGTCTCTTAGGAAGGGGGGATGTTTTGTGCCCTGGGTAACATGAGGCCTCATTAGTCTGGCGGTGGTCAGGGGCTCAGCATGACAAGTCTGCTCGAATTATGGGCCCCCCAGAAATGGTATCTGGGCCCTGAACAGTAACCTAACGCCAGCAGTGCCTGGGAAGCTCTGTGGGGGTTAAGTGACAATCCTTTCACTGCCACTGAATGGTGGGCAAAAGTGCTGACCCCAGGCCTCCTCCTTGTCTGACCCTGCATCCCCCCTACTGTGCCCAACAGAGGAGCCTGACAGATCTCTCCATCTCGTAAGAGAAGTTCCCTTCCAGGTTGGAGCCCAAGA